>NC_080203.1:128712842-129026464 GCF_030028045.1 Hippopotamus amphibius kiboko
CTCCATGCTGCAGAAAAATTCCACTGCAGGGAGACTGAAATCATGACAGCTTACAGCTCTGGAAGGAAATGAGATGACGGAGTGTTAAAATGCCCTGGTGAATTGTGTAAAAATGAGGAATTTGTTCATTCTTGCTAATTACAGACTGGGTGTCAAGTTTTCGTTTTCAATTTAGTCAGGATATTACGAACTTTGTTTGCTTATGTGTTGAGGGTCTAATAAGATTGCCAAGTACAATCCTCTACCCTCATGGACACACAAGACAGGAAAGCCAGTATCTTTTGAATATATTTCCAGAAAGACTTTTTCTTCCTCATCTCACTTGTTCTGTGAATGAAGTCTTCTTTTCTTTCTTTTTTCTTTCTTTTTTTTTTTTTTTGGCCATGCAGCATGTGGGATCTTAGTTCCCTGACCAGGGATCGAAATCACACCCCCTGCAGTGGAAGTGCAGTCTTAACCACTGGACTGCCAGGGAAGTCCCTGTGGATGAAGTCTTCTGATGCCCATTTTTGACTCTGCTGAGTCCTTTCTCTAGCTGTCCCTTCTCTAAAGCAGGAGTCCTCTGCCTTGGCACCAAGGACATTTGGGATTGAAAAGTTCCTTGTTGTGGGGCTCTCCTGTGCCTTGTAGGATGTGTAGCAACATCTCTGGCCTCTGACCACTAGATACCAAAAGCACCCCCTCCCAGTTGTGACAACCAACTATGTCTCCAGACACTGCCAAATGTCCCCTGGAGGGGCACAATCACTCCTCTTTGAGAACCAGTGACCTAATGAACACTTCAATGGTGACGTCCATCTTCTATCATTACGACATCCCTTCTGTCCACAGAATCTTCTCATGTTACTTTCCTACCAATTTTCTATTCCTTCCTCTGCTCCCAGGCCTCTGGGTCAGTTGTGGGGAGTCTGTTGATAACAAAGTCATTGGCCAGCTCACTGGCTCAGCACCCCAGGCCCACCCAGGGTGCTATCAGTTAAGCTGGGGCAGAGGGAGGCAAGGATGTCAGAAGAATAAACATCTCCCTCTTCTACCTGGAAGTGGAGGCCTCAGGAAACGCAAACACAGAGATCAGCCAAGATGGCAGGGTAGAAAGATGCAGAGCTCACCTTCTCTCGTGAGCACAACAAAATCACAGCAATTTGCAGAACAAACATCGATGAAAAAGACGGGAACCTACCAGAAAAGATCTTCTATAAAAAGAAGGAACCACAATGAGATGGCTAGGAGGGGTGCACTCACGATATAATCAAGTCCCATACACCCAGGTGGGTGACCCACAAACTGGAGAATAATTATAGTGCAGAGGTTCTCCCACAGGAGTGAGTGTTCTGAGCCCCATGTCAGGCTCCCCAGTCTCGGGGTCCTGCACCAGGAAGATGAGCTCCCAGAGCATTTGGCTCTAAAGGCCAGCAGGGCTTAATTTCAGGACTTCACTCTTAAAGGGCACACACAAAACCTCAAATGTACCAGGACCCAGGGCAAAAGCACTATTTTGATAGGAGCCTGGGCCAGACCTACCTGCTGGTCTTAGACAGTCTTCTGGACAGACAGAGTGTAGCGGGGTGGCTGCAGATAACCCTGGGGACAGAGACCCTGGCGGCAGCCATTCTGGGGAGCTTCTTCTACCATGTGGACACTGGTGCAGGAGGGTACCATGGTGGGGTCCTCCCTCTAGCTCTTAAGCACCAAGACCTGGTGCCACCCAACAGCTGGTAGGCACCAGTGCTGGGACACCTCAGGCCAAGCAACTAACTGGGTAGGGACACAGCCCCACTCATCAGCAGACAGGCTGCCTAAAGACTTCCTGAGCCCACAGCCACCTCAAGACATAGCCCTTAAATACAGTCCTGCCCACCAGAGGCCAGGACCCAGATCTATCCACCAATGTGCAGGCACCGGCCCTGATCTCTAGGAAGCTTGTGCTAGCTTCTACACCAGCCTCATCCTCCAGGGGGCAGATACCAGATGCAGGAAAACTGCAATGCTGCAGCCTACAGACCCAACCTGCCCACAGTAGGCCAGACCCTGCCCAGGGACCAGCTAAGACCTGTCCCTGCCTACTAGCAGGCCAACATAAGCTTCAGGACACCCTGGACCCTGTACACAACTCTCTCAGGAACTGCCACCTCCCCCCCCCCCCCCCCCCCGGCTGCAGCCAAACTCCAGGAGCCAGCTCTGCCTGTAAGTAGTCCAGCAATAACTCCAGGACCTGGCTTAACCCACCAGTGAGCCAGCACTAGCCCTGGAATCCCCTGGGGTTTTATAATCAGCCTCCTCATGACCCAGCAGGCTCCACACAAGGCAAGGTCTGGTAACCAACCAGATTAGGAGCTAACCAGGCCTACCAGATCACCCACATAGCCCACCATAACAGAAGGACTCATGTAGCCCTCATGGGGGTACCCCTAGAGCATATAGCTTGGAGGATGAGAGGGGAATGCACTACTGGGACACATAGGATGTCTCCTAAAGAAGGCCACTTCTCCATTCATCTGAAAGTAGAGCACACATTCTTTTCAAGTGCACATGGAACATGCTCCAGGATAGATCACATGTGAGGCCACAAAACAAGCCTCAGTAAATTTAAGAAAACTGAAATCATACCAACCATCTTTTCTGACCACAATACGAGACTAGAAATCAGCTATAAGAAAAAACTGCAAAAAAACAAACACACCGAAGCTAAACAATATGCTACTAAACAACCAATGGATCACTGGAGAAATCAAAGAACAAATTTAAAAATACCTAGAGACAAATGAAAATGAAAGTATGATGATCCAAAACCTATGGGACACAGCAACAGCACTTATAAGAGGTAAGTTTATAGTGATACAAGCCTACCTCAGGAAACAAGAAAAATCTCAAACAATCTAACCTTACACCTAAAAGAACTAGAGAAAGAAGAACAAACAAAATCCAAAATTAGAAGAAAAAAAAATCATAAAGATCAGAGCAGAAAGAAATGGAATAGAGACAAAAATAAAAGGAAAGAAAAGATCAATGAAACTAAGAGCTGGTTCTTTGAAAAGATAAACAAAACTGATAAACCTTTAGCCAGCCTCATCAAGAAAAAAAGGGAGATGGAACACATCTGTAAAATCGGAAATGAAAAAGGACAAGTCACAACTGACACCACTGAAATACAAAGGCTTTTAATAGACTACTATGAATAACTATATGCCAATAAAATGGATAACCTCAAAGAAATGCACAAATTCTTAGAAAGGTACAACCTCCCAAGACTGAACCAAGAAGAAGAGAAAATATGAAAAGGCCAATTACCACAAATGAAACTGAATCGGCAATTTTAAAACTCCCAACAAACAAAAGTCCAGGACCAGATGGCTTCACAGGTGAGTTCCACCAAACATTTACAGAAGAGTTAACACCTACCCTTCTGAAACTCTTCCAAAAAACTGCAAGGGAAGGAACACTCCCAAGCTCATTCTATGAGGCCATCATCACCCTAATACCAAAACCAAATAAAGATACCACAGAAAAGATAATTACAGTCCAATATCATTGATAAACATAGATGCAAATAAACAATTTTGCAAAAATATTAGCAAACCAAATACAAGACATTAAAAGGATCATATACCATGATCAAATGGGATTTATCCCACGAATGTAAGAATTTCTCAATATCCATAAAATCAATCAATGTGACCCACCACATTAACAAATTGAAGAATTAAAAACCACACGATGTGCAAAGGAATCAAGATGGCAGAGTAGGAGGAAGTGGCACTCACCTCTTCCAACAAATACATCAAGAATGCATCTACAAATGGAACAATTCTCACAGAACACCTACTGAACAAAAGCAAAACACCTCAAACACCTGAAAGGACAAGAAAGATCTCCACATACCTGGGTGTGAGAAAGGAAAGAAAAAAAAAAAAGAGGAAGCAGAATGGGACCTGCACCCCTGAGAGGGAGCTGAAGGAGAGGAGAGGTTCCTGCACCCTGGGAAGCCCCCTCACCAGTGGGGAGATCAGCCAGGACAGAAAAGGAGCTTCAGAGGCTGAGAGGAGAGCACGATAACTGGTTTGTGGCAGGCAGGACAGAGAGACCTACACAGGAGGTCCATGCCACCATCCTACACACCCCAGACTGAGATGTGCGTCCTCTGGTATGGGTGGAGGCTGAGTGCTGGAACTTGGGGTTTACAGGACAGACCTAGGGAGAGGACTGCTGTTGGCTGCATGGAGACAGCCTGAAGGGGCTGGAGTATGGGGCACCACCACAACCAGGAGTGTTCTCAGAGGAAGCCCGGGCCACCACAGAAGCGAAGCAACACTGTTAAGTGGCATGCGAAGGGAGGGGTGGGGCGACCATAGCAGCCTCTTTTCCCACACACTGGCCCCTGCCTCTGCAGGCTCCAGGAGAGGCTCCCACCTGGGCAGGCTCATGCACCCCGGCCACCTCCTTGGCAGTTCCAGGAGCAGACACTGGTGGGTTGCCCACCCGCAGTGGTGGGGCTGAAATCACAGAGGCTGTGCAACTTAGGAAAGAGAGCTGAAATGTCTCTCCAGGGCTGCGTGAACCACAGATTTACACTTCCACTGCTGGCTTTGCAAATTCAGCACCTGTGTAACATACGAATGAACAACAGGTGCTCCCGTGGCTGGATGGGTCTGACCTTTGCAGCTGTGGGCTTTGTGGGTGCATACATGTGGGGGCCAGGCCGGCCAGGGTCTGAGCTGCCTCCATAGCTCCCACAGCAGGTCCAGGTGCACAACTACTGCAGTCCTTGGACCTGACTTCAGTGGATCTGCTCTGGTGGCCTGGTGAAAACAATGCCTGAGAGACACCAGGGCCAACTGCTGGCATACCCACAGCTGAGGTGGGGCCAAGGGCAATGCCAACAACAGTGTGCTTTGTGAGCCTGCACAATGGGTAAAAAGGGACACAATGAGGCACACTTACAGGTGAACAGGTCCAGAAGAGGAATACTCAGTGGCTCCTCTACCAGTGGGAGCCCTCCAATCCTGCCTACCTCACACTGTGGATCAGAAATGTAGCTCAGAAACAGATCTGGGGGCTTCTGCTCCAATGACTAGGGAGCAAACCCTGCCCCTGACAGGGCAGTGACAACCACAGAGCAAAGAGGAGGCCCCACTCAATATTCAGTGCAGGCTCTGGTCACCACAACACCAGTCACACCTCCTATCAAGGGGTTAATGGCCAGCATACACTGAAGAAAGAGATGGCAGGCATCCATACTAAAAATAGCCCTCACGCCAAAAATTATTAAACCCACTCAGGCTACAAAGGGACATTCCCACATAAAAAGAGCCCTCCAAGACCACAGAATATAATTGTTTCTTCTAAACTCATAGAGCAAGAGAAATATAAGTAAAATGAAGAAGCAGAAGAACCACATCCAAATAAAACGTTGAGAGAATTCCCTTGAAAGAACAAACAATGAAACAGACCTCTTCAGTCTAATAGACACCAAGTTCAAAAAGGAGATAAAGAAAATGCTGAAGGAATTAAGAAAGGCTATCAACATAAATGCAGATTATTGTAAAAAGGAACTAGAAACTATAAGGAGGAGTCAAGAAAAATTAGAGAATTCATTTGAAGAGAAAGTTGAATTAAAGGCTATGAATAGCAGAATGAATAATGCAGAAGAATGAATAAGTGATCTGGAAGATAGAATAATGGAAATCACCTGATTAGAACAGCAGCAGAAAACCAAATGGGAAAAAAAATGAAAGCAATATAAGAGACCTATGGGATAATATAAAGTGTGCCAATCTACGCATAATAGGGGTCCCAAAAGGAAAAGTAAGAGAAAAGAGGATTGAAAATATATTTTAAGAAATTATGGCTGAAAGTTCCCAAACCTAAAGAAACAAACAGATATTCAGATACAGGAAGCACAAAGGGTCTCCAGCAAGATAAACCCAAACTGACCTACACCACAATATATTATAAAAATGGCAAAAGTTAAAGAGAGGGAGAAGAATCAAGATGGCAAAGTAGGAGAATGTGCGTTCACTTCCTCTTGCAAGAGCACCGGAATTACAACTAACTGCTGAACAATCATTGACAGAAAGACACTGGAACTCACCAAAAAAAAACACCCCACATCCAGAGACAAAGGAGAAGCCGCAATGAGATGGTAGGAGGGGCGCAATCGCATTAAAATCAAATCCCATAAATGCTGGGTGGGTGACTCACAAGCTGGAGAACAGTTATACCGCAGAAGTCCTGAGGGTTCTGAGCCCCACATCAGGCTTCCTAACCTGGGGGTCCAGCAATGGGAGGAGGAATCCCCAGAGAATCAGACTTTGAAAGCCAGGGGGATTTGATTGCAGGATCTCCACAGGACTGGGGGAAATGGAGACTCCAATCTTGGAGGACACACAAAGAAGTGTGCTCACCAGGACCCAGGGGCATGGAGCAGTGACCCCATAGGAGACTGAACCAGACCTACCTGCTGGTGTTGGAGGGTTGCCTGCAGAGGTGGGGGGCAGCTGTGGCTCACTGAGGAGACAGGGGCACTGGTGGCAGGGGTTCTGAGAAGTGCTCATTGGCATGAGCCCTCCCAGAGTCCACCATTAGACCCACCAAAGAGCCTGTAAGCTCCAGTGCTGGGTCGCCTCAGGCCAAACGACCAACAGGGTGGGAACACAGCCCCACCCATTGGCAGACAAGCAGATTGAAGAGTCACTGAGCTCCACCCACCAAATCGGATTAAAGTTCTAGTGAGCTCCGCCCATCCAGCCCAACCCACCTTCAGTCCCTCCCATCAGGAAGCATCCACGAGCCTCCTAGACAGCTTCCTCCACAAGAGGGCAGACAGCAGAATCAAGCAGTATCAGCAGTATTTCATCTTGTGGAACTGAAAACCACAGCCACAGAAAGACAGAGAAAATGAAAAGGCAAAAGACTTTGTACCAGATGAAGGGACAAGATAAAACCCCAGAAAAACAACTAAAGAGGAGATAGGCACTCTTCCAGAAAAAGAATTCAGAATAATGATGGCGAAGATGATCCAGGACTTTGAATAAAGATTGGGTGCAAAGATTGAAAAGTTGGAAGAAAAGTTTACCAAAGACCTAGAAGAATTAAAGAGCAAACAAACAGAGATATGCAACACAATAACTGAAATGGAAAATACACTGGAAGGAACCAATAGCAGATTAACTGAGGCAGAAGGGAGAATAAGTGACCTGGAAGACAGAATGGTGATAATCACTGATGCAGAAAGAATAAAGAAAAAAGAATGAAAAGAACTGAAGACAGCCTAAGAGACCTGTGGGACAATGTTAAACACACCAACATTTGAATTATAGGGATCCCAGAAGGAGAAGAGAGAAAGGACCTGAGAAAATACTGCAAGAGATTATAGTTGAAAACTTTTCTAACATGGGAAAGGAAATAGCTACCCAAGTGCAGGAAGTGCAGAGAGTCCCAGGCAGGATAAACCCAAGAAGAAACATGCCAAGACATATAGTAGTCAAACTGACACAAATTAAAGACGGAGAAAAGTTATTAAAAGCAACAAGGGAAAAACGACAAATAACATACAAAGGAACTCCCATAAGGGTAACAGCTGATGTCTCAGCAGAAACTCTGCAAGCCAGAAGGGAGTGGCATGATGTATTTCAAGTGATGAAAGGAAAGAACCTACAACCAAGAATACTTTACCCAGCAAGGATCTCATTCAGATTCGATGGAGAAATCAAAGGCTTTACAGACAAGCAACAGCTAAGAGAATTCAGCACCACCAAACCAGCCATACAACCAATGCTAAAGGACCTTCTCTAAGCAGGAAACAAAAGAGAAGAAAAGGACCTACAGAAACAGAAACAAAACAATTAAGAAAATGGTAATAGGAACATACATCTTGATAATTACCTTCAATGTAAATGGACTAAAGGCACCAACCAAAAGAAACAGACTGGCTGAATGGCTACAAAAACAAGACCCATATACATGCTGTCTACAAGAGGCCCACTTCAGACCTAGGGACACATACAGACGGAAAGTGAGGGGATGGAAAAAGATATTCCATGCAAATGGAAATCAAAAGAAAGCTGGAATAGCAATACTCGTAGATAAAATAGACTTTAAAATAAAAAATGTTACAAGAGACAAGAAAGGACACTACATAAAGATCAAGGGATCAATCCAAGAAGAAGAGATAACAATTATAAATATATATGCACCCAATATAGGAGCACCTCAATACATAAGGCAAATGCTAACAACTCTGAAAGAGGAACTTGACAGTAACACAATCACAGTGGGGGACTTGAACACCCCACTTATACCAATGGACAGATCATCCACACAGAAAATTAATAAGGAAACACAAGCTTTAAATGGCACAATAAGTCAGCTTGATTTAATAGGTATCTATAGGACATTACATCCAAAAACAGCAGATTACACATTCTTCTCAAGTGCACATGGAACATTCTCCAGGATAGATCACATTTTGGGTCATAAATCAAGCCTTGGAAAATTCAAGAAAATTGAAATCGTATCAAGCATCTTTTCTGACTACAATGCTATGAGATTAGAAATCAATTACAGGAAAAAATCTGTAAAAAACACAAACACATGGAGCCTAAACAATACGCTACTAAATAACCAACAGAACACTGAAGAAATCAAAGAGCAAATCAAAAAATACCTAAAGACAAATGACAATGAAAACACAATGATCCAAAACCTATGGGATGCAGCAAAGGCAGTTCTAAGAGGGAAGTTTATACCGATACAATCCTACCTCAAGAAACAAGAAAACTCCTAAATAAACAATCTAACCTTACACCTAAAGAAACTAGAGAAAGAAGAGCAAACAAAACCCAAAGTTAGTAGATGGAGAGAAATCATAAAGATCAGAGCAGAAATAAATGAAATAGAAACAAAGAAAACAATAGCAAAAATCAATAAAACTAAAGCTGGTTCTTTGAGGAGATAAATAAAATTGGTAAACCTCTAGCAAGACTCATCAAGAAAAAGAGGGAGAGGACTCAAATCAATAAAATTAGAAAGGAAACAGGAGAAGTTACAACAGACACCTCAGAAATAAAAAGCACCATTAGAGATTACTATAAGCAACTATATACCAATAAAATGGACAACCTGGATGAAATGGACAGATTCTTAGAAAGGTATAACCTTCCAAGACTGAATCAGGAAGACATAGAAAATATGAACAGACCAATCACAAGTAATGACATTGAAACTGTGATTAAAAATCTCCCAACAAACAAAAGTCCAGGACCAGATGGATTCACAGCTGAATTTTATCAAACATTTAGAGAAGAGCTAACACCCATCCCTCTCAAACTCTTCCCAAAAATTGCAGAGGAAGGAACACTCCCAAACTCATTTTATGAAGCCACCATCACCCTGATGCCAAAACCAGACAAAGATACTACAAAAAAAAGAAAACTGCAGACCAATATCACTGATGAATTTAGATGCAAAAATCCTCAACAAAATACTAGCCAACGGAATCCAACAACACATTAAAAGGACCATACACCATGACCAAGTGGGGTTTATCCCTGGAATGCAAGGATTCTTCAATATATGCAAATCAATCAATGGGATACACCATATTAACAAATGGAAGGATAAAAACCACATGATTATCTCAATAGATGCAGAAAACGCTTTTGACAAAATTCAACACCCATTTATGATAAAAACACTCCAGGAGGTGGGCATAGAGGGAACCTACCTCAACATAATAAAGGCCATATACAACAAACCCACAGCAAACATCATTCTCAATGGTGAAAAACTGGAAGCATTCCCTCTAAGATCAGGAACAAGACAAGGGTGTCCACTCTCGTCACTACTATTCAACATAGTTTTTGAAGTCCTTGCCACAGCAATCAGAGAAGAAAAATAAAAGGAATCCAAATTGGAAAAGAAGTCAAACTGTCACTGTTTGCAGATGACATGATACTATACATAGAAAATCCTAAAGATGCCACCAGAAAACTACTCGAGCTAATCAATGAATTTGGTAAAGTTGCAGGATACAAAATTAACACACAGAAATCTCTTGCATTTCTATACACTAACAATCAAAGATCAGAAAAAGAAATTAAGGAAACAATCCCATTCACCATTGCAACAAAAGGAATAAAAGACCTAGGAATAAACCTAATCAAGGAGGTAAAAGACCTGTACTCAGAAAACTATAAGGCACTAATGAAAGAAATCAAAGATGATACAAACAGATGGAGGGACATACCATGTTCTTGGATTAGAAGAATCAACATTGTGAGAATGACTATACTACCCAAAGCAATTTACAGATTCAATGCAATCCCTATCAAATTACCAATGGCATTTTTCACAGAACTAGAACAAGAAATTTTATGATTTGTATGGAAACGCAAAAGACCCCGAATAGCCAAAGCAATCTTGAGAAGGAAAGACGGAGTTGGTGGAATCAGGCTTCCTGACTTCAGGCTATACTACAAGGCTACAGTGATCAAGACAGTATGGTCCTGGCACAAAAACAGAAATATAGATCAACGGAACAGAATAGAAAGCCCAGAGATAAACTATGGTCAACTAATCTATGACAAAGGAGGCAAGAATATACAATGGAGAAAAGGCAGCCTCTTCAATAAGTGGTGCTGGGAAAACTGGACAGCTACATGGAAAAGAATGAGATTAGAACACTCCCTAACACCATACACAAAAATAAACTCCAAATGGATAAAAGACCTAAATGTAAGGCCAGACAGTATAAAACTCCTGGAGGAAAACAAAGGAAGAACAGCTTTGATGTAAATAACAGCAAGATCTTTTTTGATCCACCCCCTAGAGTAATGGAAATAAAAACAAAAATAAATAAGTGGGACCTAATGAAACTTCAAAGCTTCTGCACAGCAAAGGAACCTATGAGCAAGACGAAAAGACAACCCTCAGACTAGGAGAAAATATTTGCAAATGAATCAACAGACAAAGGATTAATCTCCAAAATATATAAACAGCTCATCCAGCTCAATATCAAAAAAAAAAAAACAGACAACCCAATCAAAAATGGGCAGAAGACCTAAATAGGCATTTCTCCAAAGAAGACATATGGATGGCCAAGAGGCACATGAAAAGCTGCTCAACAGCACTAATTATTAGAGAAATGCAAATCAAAACTATGAGGTATCACCTCACACCAGTTAGAATGGGCATCATCAGAAAATCTACAAACAGTAAATGCTGGAGAGGGTGTGGAGAAAAGGGAACGCTCTTGCACTGCTGGTGGGAATGTAAATTGATACAGCCACTATGGAGAACAGTATGGAGCTTCCCTGCAAAACTAAAAATAGAACTACCATATGACCCAGCAATCCCACTGCTGGGCATATACCCAGAGAACACCATCATTCAAAAAGACACATGCACTCCAATGTTCGTTGCAGCACTATTACAATAGCAAGGACATGGAAGCAACCTAAATGTCCATCAACAGATGAATGAAGAAGATGTGGTACATATATACAATGGAATATTCCTCAGCTGTAAAAAGCAAGGAAACTGGGACATTTGTAGAGACATGGATGGACCTACAGACTGTCATACAGAGTGAAGTGTGTCAGAAAGAGAAAAACAAATATCGTATATTAACATATATATGTGGACTATAGAAAAATGGTACAAATCAGCTGGTTTGCAAGGCAGAAATAGAGACACAGATGTAGAGAACAAACATATGGACACCAAGTGGGGAAAGTGGGGAGGGTTGGGGGCGGGGATGAATTGGGAGGTTGGGATACCAAATTGTACAGTCTAAATATATGCAGTTTATTGTAAAAAAATTAAAAATTAAAAATTAAAAAAAAAAGTTAAAGAGAGGATTCTAAAGGCAGCAAGAGAAAAACAAAGAGTTAAATGTAATGGAACCCCCATAAGGATATGAGCTGATTTCTCTACAGAAATGTTGCATGTTATAAGGGAGTGGCAAAATATACTCAAGTCCTGAAAGGGAAAAATCTGGAACTTAGGATGATACTCTACCCAGAAAGATTATCATTTAGAATAAAAGCAGAGACAAAAAATTTCTCAGACAAGCAAAACCTAAAAGAATACAGCAATTCTAAACCTATCCTAAAGGAAATTTAGAAGGTCTTCTCTAAATGGAAAAGAAGTAAGAATGTATGGGAATGAGAAAATCACAGTTGGAAAGTAAATCATGTAAGTGAGCCAGTTCACAGATTTTTTTTAAAAAATCAAAAAATTTCTGTGAAAGTGATGGTAACCACAATGAACAACGAAAGGATGAACATGAAGATGCACAAGAGGACAGCAAACTCATAAAATGTGGGGGAGCAGAGTATGAAAATGTAGATTGTTTTTTTCTAGGATGTGTTTGAGCCTGTATGACTACCAGTCAAAAGCAAGTAGATATAGAGGGGTTAACATACTTGAAAAACAGGGCAACCACAAATCCAAAACATACAACAGATTCACAAAAAAACAGAGAGAACATAAGCATAATACAAAAGAAAATCATCAAACCACAAAAGGGAAAACAAAAAGAAAAAGGGACAAAGAAGAAATATAAAATCAACAGGAAAACAAAGTTTAAAATGGCATTAAATAGATACCTATCAATAATTACCTTAAATGTCAAAGGACTAAATGCTCCAGTCAAAAGACACAGTGATGAGTTGGATTGAAAAAACAAGAGCCTACAATATTCTGCCTACAAGAGACACACTTTAGGGTAATGGACACACACAAAGTGAGGATATGGGAAAAGATATTTCATGCAAACAGAAATGACAAGAAAGCAGGGGTCACATCACTCAGATCAGACAAAATAAACTTCAAAACAAAGGCTATAAAGAAAGATAAAGAAGGACACTAGATAATGATAAAAGGATCAATACAAGGAAAGGATAATATACTTGTAAATATATATGGACCCAATATAGGAGCACACAAATATGTAAAACAAATACTAATAGATATAAAGGGAGAAACTGACAGGAATACAATAATTGCAGGAGACTTTAACACCCCACTCATATCACTTTAACATCCCACTCACATCAATGGACTGATCTTTGAGACAGAAAATCAATAAGGCAACAGCGATCCTAAATAATACAATAGAACGGTTAGACGTAATTGATGTTTTCAGGACATTACATCCAAAAAAAAAAGAAGAATACACATTCTTTTCAAGTGTCCATGGAATATTTTCTAGGACTGACCACATCCTAGGGTCCAAAACAAGCCTCAATAAATTTAAGAATATAGAAATTATTTCAAGCATCTTTTCTGACCACAATGGCATGAAGCTAGAAATCAACCACAGGAAAAGAAATGAGAAAAAAAATTACATCTAAACAATATGCTACTAAAAAATGAATGGATCAATGATGAAACCAATGAAGAAATTTAAAAATTCCTAGAAACAAATGACAATGAAAACACAACCATACAAAAGCTATGGGTACAGAAAAAGCAATTCTTAGAGGGAAGTTCATAGTGATACAGGCCTTCTTCTGGAAATAAGAAAAATCTCAAATAAGCAACCCACCACCTAAAAGAATTAGAAAAAGAAGAACAAACAAAACCTAAATTCAATGGAAGGAAAGAGGTAATAAAAATCAGAGAGGGAATAAATAGAGATTAAAACAAGAGAAAAAAAATCAGTAAAACCAAGAGCTGGTTCTTTGAAAAGGTGAACAAAATGGACAAACCTCTGACCAGGCTCACCAAGAAGAAAAGAGAGAAGACCCAAATAAATAAAATAAGAAATGAAAGAGGAGAAATCACAAATGATACCACAGAAATACAACAAACCATAAGAGAATACTATGAACAATTATATGCCAACAAATTCGACAACCTAGAAGAAATGAACAACTTTCTAGAAATATACAGCCAACCAAAACTAAATCAAGAAGCAATAAATAACTTGAACAGACCAATCACTAGAAATGGAGCAGAATCTGTAATTAATAAACTCCCTAAAAACAAAAGTCCAGGATCATACGGCTTCACTGGGGAATTCTACCAAACATACAAAGAACTTCTACCACTCTTTCTCAAACTCTTCCAGAGGACTGAAGAGCAAAGAACACTCCTAAAGACATTCTATGAAGCCACCATCACCCTGACACCAAAACAGGACAAAGACACTACCAAGAAAAAATTACAGGCCAGTATCTTTGATAAATATAGACACAAAAATTCTCAACAAAATATTAGCAAACCAAATCCAACAACACATAAAACGGTCATTCACCACGACCAAGTTGGATTCAGCCCAGGGTCACAAAGATGGTTCAACATATGCAAATCAATCAACGTGATACCCCACATCAACAAAATAAAGCACAAAACCCACATGATCATCTCAATAAATGCAGAAAAAGCATTTGATAAAATTCAACATCCACTCATGATAAAAACCCTTATGAAAACGGGTATAGAGAAAACATATCTCAACATAATAAAAGCTATTTATGACAAACCCACAGCCAATATAATACTCAACAGTAAAAAAACTGAAAGCCTTCCTGCTAAAATCTAGAACAAGACAAGGATGCCCACTCTCACCACTTCTCTTCAACATAGTATTGGAAGTCTTAGTCACAGCAATCAGACAAGAAAAAGAAATAAAATGTAATCAAATTGATAGGGAAGAAGTAAAATTGTCATTATACACAGATGACATACTTTATATAGAAAACCCTAAAGACCCCACACAAAAACTACTAGAACTGATAAATGAATTCCACAAGATAGCAGAATACAAGATTAATGTACAGAAATCAGTGGCATTTCTTCACACTTACAATGAAATTTCAGAAAGGGAATGTAAACAAACAATACCTTTTAAAATCACATCAAGGCAGTTCACTGGTGGTCTAGTGGTTAGGATTTGGTGCTTTCAGTGCTGTGACCTGGGTTCAACCCCTGGTGGGGGAACTGAGATCCCACAAGCTGCACAGTGCAGGCCAATAAATAAATAAAAATAAAATCATATTGGGGCTTCCCAGGTGGCTCTGTGGTTAAGAATCCACCCGCCAACACAAGGAACATGGGTTCAATCCCTGGTCTGGGAAGATCCCACATGCTGCAGAGGAAACTAAGCCCTTGTGCCACAACTGCTGAGTCTGCACTCTAGAGCCTGCGAGCCACAACTACTGAAGCCTGCATGCCTAGAGCCCATACTCCACAACAAGAGAAGCCACCGCAAGGAGAAGCCCATGCACCACAATGAAGAGTAGCCCCAGCTCTCCACAACTAGAGAAAGCCCATGCACAGCAACAAAGATCCAATGCAGCAAATTATTAATTAAAAAATAAATAAAATAAAATCATATCAAAAAAAAAACCCCAACAACAACTTAGGAATAAACCTCACAAAGAATTTAAGAGACTTACATGATGGTAACTACAAAACATTAATAAAGGAAATTAAAGATGATTCAAAGAAATGGAAAGATATCCCATGCTCTTGGATTGGAAGAATATTGTTAAAATGGCAATACTCCCCAAAGCAATCTACAGATTTAATGCAATTCCTATCAAGTTACCCATGATATATATATCTGCATTTCTGTGCTGTACAGAAGAAATTAACACAACATTGTAAATTAACGATACTTCAATAAAATCTAAAAAAAAAAATGATCATCTCAACAGATGCAGAAAAAACTTTTGACAAAATTCAACATTCATTTATGATAAAACCTCTCCAGAAAGTGGGCATAGAGGGAACTTACCTCAACATAATAAAGGCCATAAATGACAAGTCCACAGCCAACATCATACTCGATAGTGAAAAGCTGAGAACTTTTCCTCTAGGAACAGGAACAAGACAATGATGCCCACTCTTGTCACTTTTACTCAACATAGTACTGGAAGCCCTAGCCACAGCAATCAGACAAGAAAAAGAAATAAAAAGAATCCAAATTGAAAAGGAAGAAGTAAAACTGTCATTGTTTGCAGATGACATGATACTATACATAGAAAATCCTAAAGTTGCCACCAGAAAACCACCAGAACTCATCAATGAATTTGGTAAAGTTGCAGAATACAGAATTACTATACAGAAATCTGTTGCACTTCTATACACTAACAATGAACTATCAAGAAAGAAAAATTAAGGAAACGATCCCATTTATCATCACATCAAAAAGAATAAAAAAAAAAAAGAATAAAACACCTAAGAATAAACCTACCTAAGGAGGTAAAAGACCTATACTCAAAAAACTGTAAGACATGGATGAAAGAAATTGAAGACGACACACACAGATGGAAAGATATACCATGCTCTTGGATTGGAAGAATATTGTTAAAATGAGCATACTACCCAAGGCAATCTACAGATTCAATGCCATCCCTATCAAAATACCTATGGCATTTTTCACAGAACTAGAACAAATATTTTTAAAATTTGTATGTAAACAAATTTTCTCAAGTCAAAACAAACTTGAGAAAGGAGAATAGAGCTGGAGGAATCACATGCCCTGTCTTCAGACTATACTACAAAGCTACAGTCATCAAAACAGCATGGTACTGGCACAAAAACAGACTCATAGATCAATGGAACAGAATAGAGAGCACAGAAATAAACTCACACACTTACAGTCAATTAATATATGACAAAGGAGGCAAAGATATACAATGCAGAAAAGACAGCCTCTTCAATAAGTGGTGCTGGGAAAACTGGACAGCTACACGTAAAAGAAAGAAACTAGAACATTCTCTAACACCATATACAAAAAAACACTCAAAATGGATTAAAGACCCAAATGTAAGACCAAAAACCATAAAACTCCCAGAGGAAAACATGAGCACAACACTCTTTGACATAAATCATAGCAATATTTTTTTGGATCCATCTCCTAAAGCAAAGGAAATAAAAGCAAAAATAAACAAATGGGACCTAATTAAACTTAAAAGTTTTTGCACAGCAAAGGAAACCATCAACAAAACAAAAAGACAACCTACTGAATGGGAGAAAATATTTGCAAATGATATGACTGATAAGGGGTTAATATCTAACATATAAAAAGAGCTCAAACAACTCAACATCAAAAAAAAATCCAATTTTAAAATGGACAGAATATGAATACACATTTTTCCAAAGAGGAAATGCAGATGGCCAACAGGCACATGAAAAGATGCTCAACATCACTCATCATCAAGGAAATGCAAGTCAAAATCTCAATGAGATATCACCTCACACCTGTCCAAATGGCTATCACCAAAATGATCACAAATAAGAAACGTTGGCAAGGATGTGGAGAAAACAGAACCCTTATACACTGTTGGTGGGAATGTAAATTGGTAATAGCCATCGTGGAAAACAGTATGGAGGTTTCTCAAAAAACTAAAAATAGAACTACCATATGACCCAGTAATTCCACTTTTGGGTAGAAAAAAACAAAAACACTACTTCAAAAAGATACATGCACCACAACGTTCATAGCAGCATTATTTACAATTGCCAAGATATAGAAGTAACCTAAGTGTCCATCAAGAGATTTTAGGAGAAAGAAGAGGTTATACACACACACACACACACAAATATATATAATGGAATACTACTCAACCACAAAAAAGAATGAAATTTTTCCATTCGTAGCAACAAGGATGGACTTGGAGGGCATTATGCTAAGTAAAATAAGACAAATGCTGTATGATATCACCTATATGTGGAATCTAAAAAATTCTACAAACTAGTGAATGTAACAAAAAAGATGCAGACTCACAGATACAGAGAACAAAGTAGTGGTCACCAGTAGGGAGCAGGAAGGGGGGAGGGGCAATATAGGGGGAGGGGATTAAGAGGTACAAACTATTACATATAAAATAAGCTACAGGGAACATTGTACAAGACAGGGAATAAAGCCAGTATTTTATAATAAATGTAAAATGGAGTATAATCTTTAAAAATTGTGAATCACTATTTGTACACCTGTAACATATAAAATTATACATCAACTGTACTTCAATAAAGAAAAAAAAGCAAACACCTAAAGATCTGATTCTAGATATACTTGGAGTTCAGGCAGAGGAAATTCTGGTATAATTGCTGATAAAATATTTCAGAAATTGTTACTGCCAAAAAAAGATATTGAGATTATAATTTGTGTTTTTAAAAATACTTAAAAGGAATTTACTTAAGCTCTCAAAATATTTTGTTACATTGCAAAAACGATTCCTTCTAGACTTTCTTTCAGCACAGGAAATATTGTCACCCTCACCTTCCAAATTAGACTTCAAGGCAAGACAATGCTTTGGGTCATGGCCACGTCTGCCACACTATTGCTCTGCTGTCGGGAAATTAAGTCTCTCTTCCTAAGGCTAACTTGAGAGAATAGGTGGGTTTTTTATGTTTTGCTTTGTTGCTAACACCTGGAGACATATTCTGCATAGAATAATGTGGGGAGACTGCTTTTGGAAAGGATATGGTTGCTCCAAAGTATAGCTGTCGTATACTTTGAAAAAGGGGGGGAGGGATAAATTAGGAGTTTGGGATTAACATATCCACACTACCATATATAAAATAAACAAGGACCTACTGTATAGCACAGGGAATTACACTCAATATTTTGTAACAACCTATAAGGGAAAATAATCTGAAAAAGAATAGATATATATGTATAACTGAATCACCTCGCTGTACACCTGAAATGAACACAACATTGTAAATCAACTATACTTCAATTTAAAAATAAAAGTGTAGCTCTCATATCTTTTCTTTCTGTCCTTCCTTCCACAGCTCAGAAAAATCCACAAATTTCTGCTTTCCCCTGAGGGATTTTTTTTCTCACCCCTCCCCCTCCACACGCCCCCGCCCCAGGGATTTTTTCCCCCTGTTGGAGTGTAAGCTCCCTGAAGGGAGAGGTTGTGCTTACTTACTACTTTTTAATATCTCTGGTACCTAACACAGTTTAGGAAGGCGGAAGGAAAGGAGAGACTGTGGGAAGGAGAGAGGAGGAAGAAGGGAAGGGAGAGAGAGGGAGAGCAGGGGAGAAAGGTGATACAATAGATATGGTGCAATAGAAACTGACAGCAAGAGAAAATAACCAATGATGACAAGTCAACAGATGCTCAGTTAATTCCCCAAAACTTAAAATTAGAAAAGGGAACAAATGTTTCTGCTTTGGAGCCATAAAGGAGAAACAGAATTAAAACAAAACAACAGGCACAAAAGTCCCCCAATCCAACACCCCACCTTCAAGCAAAGCCAAACAAAATTTTTTTTTTCCTTTTCTACAGATGTTTGAAGGAAACTCCACTTCTTGAAAGGTCCTCTTTATATCACATCAAGTTGTCGACTCTCAAATTTAGTCTGTTTTCTCCAGCCTAGTAATGTGTACTTATTAGAGAAGTTTTTGAAAAATATCAAAGAACACAAAAGAAGGAAAGCAAAGCAAAATAAATGTCCATTGTTCTGGACATCATGTAATCAATGAAAATTTTCATTTCTGAAAAACCTCATTTCTGCTACATATGATTAAATGAATCATTCTGCCTTTACATCCTGATTCAAGACCTAATTCTTTATCGGCCATTAATGAGAAGTGTTGTATATTTTTGAAGTGTGTTTAAAAGTCTTATTTTAGGACATGGGCCAACAGGCAAGGTTCTCCAGCTCATTAACCTGCTCCATAAACTTTAAACCACTGTTTCCTATGGGAGAAAAACATACCTGGGAATAGTTACTATTTTAATTCTTTCCTTCTATTTCGAGAACGGTTTACCCCCCATTTCATCTGAATGAAAATTACTTGAGAACGTTTCCTCCCTTGTGCCATAAGGGACTTAACAACTTAATTCTGGTTAAGAAATCCGATTGCTTCCATCGGTCAAAGAACCAGAAGCTAAACAAAAATTCAGAACCAAAGGAAATCTGTCGTGATGGCATAGGGAGCCCCCTGGAGGGTGCTGCCAATCAGAGGGCCTGGCAGATGGAACCTTCTGACCTTGTTAACTCTGAGCTGAGTTTCCTTGAGCTTCTGCCCGAAGAAGGAAGGAAGGAGTGTGGCCCTGTGTACTGTTCGTCTACAACCATCTCCCAACTATTTCCTTTCCAGCGAGGAAAGGGAATTGTTGGGTTCAGTTTGCAGGATTTTCATTTGTTTTTCAACTTCAGGATTATGTTCTTTGGCTGGGAATTTGGGAATTCTCCTTCTGCAGTCCCCAGCCTGAAAGCCATCACTTCTCCAACCTCTCCAGGCAGGAGCTGGCGTCCGGGCCACTCAGGAGGCTTCTCGACTTCCAGGGGGCCCACGGCCAGGGCTTCCTGCTCTGCTCAGGGCAGACTGCTCTTGGGCCTGGAAGGGGGCTGCTTTCTGGGACCTGGGGCTGGGACTGTGCCCACATTTTAATGACAGGCTGGAGCCAAGTGCCTTTGTGATTGGGAAAGCTATGTGCATGCTTGGGGCTTTTTAGTCATAAAAAGCCTTTGCAGTCATTGTTCCCAGGCTGTTTCCACCTTGGCCTTGGGATTCTGAGCTAAACAGTCCACACGCTGTTATCAATGGTCAACATACTCTGCCAACACATTAGGGCTCTCGAGTGTGGTCTGGCCTTGTGCAGAATCAGTAAAACACATAACCTCCGTCTTGAAGACCTTATGCCCCCAAGCCTGGTAAGCATATGTAGATATGAATGCCGACAATCCATCACTGACAAACATCTGAAACGTAGTAAAACCTTGTTAATCCACTGCTGCTGATCCCGAATAGCATGTAATTCAAAGCAACTGCTGTTCTTGTCCTCCATTGTTCTTTAATGAAAATATTCAATAACTTGAAACTGGCAGTGGGATGTTTATTTTTCCAGGTCCCTGGCGCTTCTCATTTTCAGGCCGTTGCTCTAGTTTTGTTTTCGTGATTAAGTAATAGATATTATTTTCCTATATCCGCCAATCAAGCTCTCCGCAAGAAGTTTCATCGCTGCAGCTACAATGGCATGCGTGTTCTGATCAGAAAGCTAAGTCTCACGTCCGAAGAAATTGTTAACCTCAGCTAGAAATCTAAGCATGGGTTAGTGACTTCATTTTTCAAAAGAATTTTTATCTGAGTTTTAAAAAAACGATACATGTTTATTGCAGAGCGTTAAATGAAAATAAAGAATAGCACAAGGGCAAACAAAAAATCTGCTCATAACCCCACAAGCAGAGAAAACACTATTTACCGCAAGCTCGAGGTTATGAAGATGTCAATCCAGAAGAGATGGGGGAGGTGGAGGGGAAGACAGAGTCACTCCTTTATTTTCTGCTCTTTTCCCTTGAAAAAATTGATACCTTCTTCATACTAATTTGGATCCAGAGAGCCAGAGTAGAGAATTCAGTCACTGTGGCCAACATCATAATGAATTCTATTTTCCATGAAACAGAGTTCATGATAAATTAGACACAGCTCCCATTTCAAATCCTCAAGTAAAGAAAAACTCATTGCAAGGTGGTCTCACGCAGGAAGTGAAAATAGAGGCTAAACCCCAAGGACAATTTTAATATGCTTGATGCTACATTGGGGAGATTGAGTTAAACCAGCGGTTCTCATTTTGGGGTGATTTTATCCCCCAGAGGACATTCGCAGTGTCTGGAGACATTTTTGGCTCTCACGACTTGGGGAGGGGGAGATACTGGCATCTAGTGGGTAGAGACCAGAGATGCTGCTAAACATCCTACAATGCACAGAACAGTCCTCATGGCAACAAAGAATGATGCAGGCCCCGGTGTCAATGGTAGTGAGGCTGAGGGACTCCGAATTAAACTCATCCCATCCTCATCCACTGAGAATCACAGTCTGAGGCCACACAAATGCGGAGAGCACAAGGCACCAAGTGGGCTGCCTTTCCAATAATTTGGTGGATGGATGGATATTTTAACAGTGTAGCATAATGTTTAAAAGCACTGGTGTGAGGGCCTTCGCTGGTGATCCAGTGGTTAAAACTCTGTGCTTCCACTGTAGGAGGCGCAAGTTCGATCCCTGGTCAGGAAACTAAACTACCACATGCTGTGCAGTGCAGCCAAAAGTGGGGGGGGGGGGGCAGGAATCACCCGTGTGAAATATTGCTAATTATTAAAGAAATGCAAATCAAAACTACAACGAGGTATCTCACACGGGTCAGAAAGGCCATCATCAAAATGTCTACAAACAATAAATGCTGGAATTCAACAATAATAAAAAATAATTTTTAAAAAGTCAGAACGAGAACTTCCCTGGTGGAGCAGTGGTTAAGAATCCACCTGTCAATGCAGGGGCACATGGGTTCCAGCCCTGGTCCAGGAAGATCCTACATGCCACAGAGCAACTAAACCTGTGCACCACAGCTACTGAGCCTGTGCTCTAGAGCCCACAAGCCACAACTACTGAAGCCCTCGTGCCACAACTACTGAAGCCCACGCGCCTAGAGCCCGTGCTCTGCAATAAGAGAAGCCAACGCAATGAGAAGCCCACACACTACAACAAAGAGTAGCCCCTACTAGTGGAAACTAGAGAAAGTCCACATGCAGCAATGAAGACCCAACGCAGCCAAAAATAAATAAATAAATAAATAATAAATTTATTTTTTTTAAAAGTCAGAATGAAAGAAAATCCTATGGACATTGTAAAAAACTACTAGAAAAAATAAATTAACCAAGGTGCAAGAATATGTATCTATATACAAGAATATATGCTTATCCTATAGGATACCAGCAAATTAAAGATAAAAATTTAAGATAAAATACTAAAACACAAAACAAAAAAACAATAAATGCTCGAGAGGGTGTGGAGAAAAGGGAACCCTCTTACACTATTGATGGGAATGTAAATTGGTGCAGCCACTATGGAGAACAGGATGGAGGTTCCTTACAAAAATAAAAATAGAGCTACCATATGATCCAGCAATCCCACTCCTGGGCATATGTCCAGAGAAAACCATAATTTGAAAAGATACATGCACCCCAGTGTTCACTGCAGCCCTATTTATCATAGCCAAGACATGGAAGCAACCTAAATGTCCATCAGCAGAGGAATGGATAAAGAAGATGTGGTACATGTATACAATGGAATATTACTCAGCCATAAAAGGAATGAAATAATGCCATTTGCAGCAATGTGGATGCAAATAGAGATTATCATACTAAGTGAAGTAAGTCAGACAGAAAGACAAATGTCACATAATATTGCTTATATGTCGAATCTAAAAAATTATACAAATGAATTTATGTACAAAACGGAAACAGCCTCACAAACTTAGAAAACAAACTTGTGGTTACCAAAGGGAAAAGGCTGGGTGCGAGGGATAAATTAGGAGGTTGGGATTAACAGATATACACTACTATATATACAATAGATAACCAACAAGGACCTACTATATAGCATAAGGAACCCTACTCACTATTCTATGATAACTTATATGACAAAAGAATCTGAAAAATAATGCATACATGTACATGTATAACTAGATCACTTTGCTGTACACCTGAAACTAATACAACATTGTAAATCAACTACACTCCAATATAAAATAAAAAATTTTTTAAAAAGCACTGGTGTGGAAGCAAAATGAATGTAAAATAGTTTAATGCCTGGCACATTGTAAGTGGCTATATAAATGGTCACCGTTACCATTGTGGGCTAAACCCAGTAACTTTTGATACTTGGCTCCAAACTGAGATGCACAGTGGAGATGTCCTCTATGAACAAGTCAATAAAGGGCTCTCAGAAAAAGTAGAATCATTTCTTTAAGAGTTCACTTGAGTTCTAAACAAGAGCCATGCATCACGTGCATGGAAGCCTTTTTTGGTTACCATTGTCCTGTAATCATGGTATAATCAAATGGTCTCAAATCCTTCAGGCTATAGATTGCTTCCCCAATGCTAAGAACCTTCTAATAACAAATGTTAAATGAATTTGTGGTAAACTTTATAACAATATTCTATTGAACAGTTTTCCAGCCAAGTAAATCTTTGGCTTTAGAATTCTAGACAGCTATCATCTGGCCGTCCTTCCCAGCATTAACTAATCACCAGTGAAAAATACAAATGTCATTCACAAATCATATCAAAGACAGGAACAGCTGGAATCAAATTCAAGAGACTGCATCATTTTATCATCTTGACATTCATCATTCCACATGGATAGCACAGGCAATCTGGAGCAAAGAATAATTTATGTTGCAATATAAATGTTAACCATTTAGGCCTGGGAGCCTCTCTTCCTTCTCCCTCCCCCCAACCCAGAGCACCCCTCGAGACTCAAGTCCAAGGATTACATGAAAATGTTTTATGAAACATGATTTATAAGGTAGCCATGAGAGCTGGGGAAAACATCCCAATATATACAAGGCTGAGTTGTCTGACCATCTAGGTTAGGAGTAAGCAAACTACAGCCTGCAAGCCAAATCCAGCCCAGTGCCTATATTTCTATGATCCATGCACTCAGAATGATGTTTACTTTTTAAAAAATTTTTTTTATTTTTTTATTTTTTGGCCACACCTCACGGCTTGTGGCATCTTAGTTCCCCCGACCAGAGATTGAACCCAGACCCTCGGCAGAGAAAGCACAGAGTCCTAACCACTGGACCACCAGGGAATTCCTGATTTTTACATTTTTACATGGTTGCAAAAAATCTAAAGGATAATATTTGGTGACATGTGCAAATTATACAAAATTCAAATTTCGGTGTCTATAAAGAAAGCTTTATTGCAACACAGCCACGCCCATTTGCTTACATATTATCTGTGGCTGCTCTCATGCTACAATTTCAGCAGAGATCATATGGTTCACAAGTCATAAACTATTATCTACCCTTTTACAGAAAAATGTCTGCCCATTCTGATGTAGGGATCTAGGGACTCAACACTATTTTTTTCTAAGCACTAATTACAAACTTTACTAAATATCTGTTGGGTTTACCTGCTTTACCACTACCCCCAATAGGACAGCACTGCAGTATCCTGATGGGCATTAACCTCTCCCCCATTGTGAGTGGTCTTAGTGGGAAAGCAATTCCCAACTCACCCAGTCAATATGTCTGCTATTCCCACTGGAGTTTTCCTGTATTTGCATCTATACTTCAGGGGGACCTCCTTACAATGAATTCCTCATGTACTCATTTGCCAAGTATCTATGGAGCGCTGTGTTGGCGATCTCCCAGGCATTGTGCTAGGGTCTGCACAAGGAAAACCAAGTCTTAGCATCTGTGGAGCATACATTCCAAGGAGAGATGATAAACAGCCAAACAAGTAAATGGATGAGTAGCTTCAGATAGTGATAAGTGTTACAAAGACAATAAAAGTGGATATTTGACAAGGACTGGGAGAGGCTGGCTAATGTCAATTAGCAGTCAGGAATGGCATCAATGAGTCATGTGAAATGTGAACTGCCCATTGACATGGACTTGGAAATGCCAAGTGGACAGTCTGTAGCTCAGAGACATTAAAACTAGAGGTAGAAAATTGGAAGTCGTAAGTCTATAAGGAGGAGAAATGTAAATCCCTGCTCATCTGAGGAAAGAGCACAGAGAATGAGGGAAATGTGGTACCCACGGAAACCAAAGGAAGCAATGGTTTAAGACCAAGGAATTAATTCTGATGAGGGAAATTTCAGACGCAGGTCTATAAGGGACATGCCAGCATGAGCTTGATTCAGATTTCAGAGCATGGCAGCCTCCATTGCAGGTGGTCCAGAGGGACAGTGGAGAAAAGAAATCCCCTCAATGTACAGTCAAAGAGGGACATCTCATTTCCCTCTTTGCCTGGGATGGGAAGACAGAAGACCTGAGTTGGTTTCAACATTGAATCCCGCACCGTAGCTAACGGTCTGGCTGGCTGTTTCATGGGTGGAAGAAGCAAGAATGGAGGGACTCGTGATAAGGGTGGGAAGTAACAAGTCTTGTTGAAGAGGTCTAGGACAGTAAACCTTTCATGTCATACCTGAATGCTAATCTGGCTACGCTACGGCAAAGCATTCAACCTCCTGGAAGCTGTAGGGCAGAAAACGTAGCTGTCCACCAAAATTTCTTACACCCTCTCCTTAGTATAGAGTTGTCAGTAGGAAACGGCCACTCAGCTAAAGGCTGCCTTTCCCAGCCTCCCTTGCAGTGCAGTGTGATCCAGACTGAGATCAGGCCCATGAAATGTGAGCAGAAGCATCGTGTCCTATTCTTAGGCCTGGCTTATACATCTTCTACGTGGAATTCCTCCGTGTGCTCTTGCCCTTCCAGCTGGATGGAATCATGATGACCCTCACACCCAGAGCAACCTTGGAAGTTTTGTGTTAAAAGTGGTGGCGTTTCTATCACCCTGGAGCCTGGAATGACTGTGTAGAGGAGGGAGGGACATTCTGCCAACCTCTTCACTTGCCCAGTACTGTTTCATGATCAAGAAATGGACTTCTGGGCTTCCCTGGTGGCACAGTGGTTAAGAAGCCGCCTGCCAAAGCAGGGGACATGGGTTCGATCCCTGGGCCAGGAAGATCCCACATGCCACGGAGCAACTAAGTCCATGCACCACAACTACTGAGCCCATGCACTGCAACTACTGAGCCCACGTGCCTAGAGCCTGTGCTCCACAACAAGAGAGGCCACCACAATGAGAAACCAGCACAGCACAATGAAGAGTAGCCCCTGCTCACCACAACTAGAGAAAGCCCATGCGCAGCTATGAAGACCCAACGCAGCCAAAAATTAAATAAATTAAAAAAAAGAGAGAAATGGACTTCTCAACTTAAATGTCCATTGACAGATGAATGGGTAAATAAGATGTGGCACATACATACAATGGAATACAGTAAAACCTTGGATTGAGAGTAACTTGTTCTGCGAGTGTTCCCCAAGACGAGCAAACATTTCTAATACATTTTAACTTGATAAACGAGCGATGTCTTGCAATACGAGCAGTACGTGACGCCAAATGTCACATGATCACAACTGAGCCAATGCAGCTGACCACCGATGAACGGATGGATCTGCATCACGAGCAACAGCAAGAGGTTATGGAGGAGATCTCATCTGCAGAGGAGAAGGTGAAAAAGGAGGAGGAATCCCTCACTTCAAATTCGATTAGGGAGATGTGTAAAGTGTGGGAAACAGTGCAAAATTTTATAGAAAAGCACCACCTGAATAAGGCTGTAGCAGTGCGAGTGATGAATCCTTTTAATGACAATGCAATGTCACATTTCTGCAAAATCCTCAAAAAGAGGCAAAAGCAAGTGTCATTGGATAGGTTCCTTGTTAGAGTTGCATGAAAAGAAAAAGATTCCATTGAGCCAATAGATAGCAGTGATTCCATTAGTGATAGCAAAAGTCATCCTACACAATAACACTCCTCTCTCTTGTCTCCCTCACACCAGCCACGAAGGTTTTAAAAGGTAAGTGCAGGTTAATTTGGTTATTTTTCTTTATATTTTGTATTTTATTATTTTATATTATGTTACAGTACTGCAATCATTTTTATATGAATATTTTTGGATTGTGGAATGAATCATCTGAGTTTCCATTATTATGAGGAAATTTGCTTTGATATACAAGTGCTTTGGATTACAAGCATGTTTCTGGAACGAATTATGCTTGCAAACCAAGGTTTTACTGTATTACTCAGCCATAAAAAGGAATGAAAAATTGAGTTATTTGTAGTGATGTGGATGGACCTAGAGGCTGTTATACATAGTGAAGTAAGTCAGCAAGAGAAAAACAAGTACCGTATGCTAACACATATATATGGAATCTAAAAGAATGGTACTGATGAACCCAGTGGCAGGGCAAGAATAAAGATGCAGACGTAGAGAACGGACTTGAGGACATGGGGGAGAAGGGGAAGCTGGGATGAAGTGAGAGAGTAGCAGTGACATATATACACTACCAAATGTAAAATAGTTAGTGGGAAGCTGCTACAGAGCACAGGGAGATCAGCTCGATGCTTGGTGATGACCTGGAGGGGTGGGATACGGATGGTGGGAGGGAGGCTCAATAGGGAGGGGGTACGGGGGTATATGTATACATACAGCTGATTCACTTTGCTGTACAGCAGAAATTGGCACAACATTGTAAAGCAATTATACTCCAATAAAGATCTAAAGGGAAAAAAGAGAAAGCACGGGCAGCTGAAAAAAAAGAAAAAGAAATGGCCTTCTAAGTCAGACAGAGAAAGAAACAAATACCATATGATATCACTTATATGTGGAATCTAAACAAATGATACAAAAGAACTTACAAAACAGAAACAGACTCACAGACATAGAAAACAAACTGTGGTTACCAAAGGGGAAAGGTGGGAGGAGGGATCAATTAGGAGTTGGGGATTAACAGATACACACTACTGTATATAAAACAGACAATCAACAAGGACCTACTGTAGAGCACAGGCAACTCTACTCAATATTCTGTAATAACCTATATGGGAGAAGAATCTGAAAAAGAATAGATATATGCATATGTATAACTGAACCATTTGCTGTACACCTGAAAAACTAACACAACATTGTAAATCAACTATACTCCAATATAAAATAAAATTTTAATTAAAACAAAAGAAATGGGCTTCTGTTGCATGAGAGCCAATATACACTTTGTCACATTTTGTTAACAGCAGTTAATCTCCCTTAATATAGACCTGAACCCCTTATGAGATAACATACTCTAGGGTAACCTGGTGGGCCACACAAACATTGATTGGCTGCCCCTAGCTAGCCGGCAAGTTGCAGGTGCCAATCTCAGCAAAGTGACTTCCAAGCACCTTTGCCATATTTTATCGCTTAGACGCATTCACTAGGACAGCCCACGCTCAAGAGAAAGGGATTACACAGGGCATGAGTACAGTGAAGTGAGGGTCATTCGGGGGCATGTTAGAGACAGCTTGCCACACTCAGTAACACATAGTTGTAACAAGGAAATGTAAGTTCCTCTCTCCCCCTTTATGATCCAGGATTATCTTGAGGTAGAGGAATCAGCAGAGAGCTTCCTTGAACAAGACATTGGAGGGCAGGGAGTGCTACCAAAGGACAGGGTCCCAGCAAAAGCCTGGAACTGCCACAGTGCACCAATTCTTTGTTCAGATCAACAAGATCTTCGGGTGAAACTTGAGTTTCGACGTGACCTCCTCAACGCTTCTCCCCTTTCCCTTCCCTAAGTGGCCTCGTAAAACAAGCGAAATAGTGAGGCTCCACGTGGAACCATGTCACAATCAACACATGTCATTAAGTTGGGATGGCTATGTGTTTTTCACAATTAAACAATTACATAATTTTCAGTAACTTAATAAAACGAACGTTCGCATCCTGAGAATCGTCTCCTTTGGAGCCAAAGGCAGGCGATCCGGAGGACCAGGCTCCATTACTTGTACTCACAATCCCAACAACAACTGACCTCTTTAGTTGTTTATTTTAGTTCTTGGTGTTAAAAAGGTCTAACTAGGCTAAACCATGAGTGGGAGATGAAAAATTGAAATGAGCTTTCTGTAAATTATTTAGAGATGCCCAGAAGCCATTCTGTAATACTATGTTAAATAACACAGTATTTTTGAGGGCCAAGTGGGGCGAATATAAAGAGTGAAAATCTGCAAGGAAGTCTGATCTGCAAAACGGGTAAACCCGGAGACATCTGATTAAAATTTACGTGGGGCATGGAGAACTCCATCTGCCACAGTCCCCTTTACTTCCCTCCAGCGGACACTAAAGATGCCCCCACAGAGCAGATTTGGAAACCATGGGGCTACCCAACTGGATGGCACTGTTCCTTTCTCTTCGAGGGCATTTACTCTCCAAGGTAAATTTGGCCTGCTTCTTCACCCTGGAAACCCTGGCAGGCAGGTGCTTTTCAGGTAACACCTAGAAATTGCATTTAGCTAAGGGTATTTTGGAAGAGGCCGGGTGTTTTGGAGCTAAGAGGTTGCCCCCTTCTGAGTCCCAAACAAAATGGGAGCAGGGACTTCCTTAACCTCGAAGAGGGCTGAGCTGGGAGAAGGATGAGATAGAGAAAGAAACGCTTTAAGGGACATTCTGGAAGACACCATTCCAAATCACTTCTGACCCAGCTTTGGAAGTGTTTGCTTCCAGTTTCTTGAGAGCCACCCCAAGAATCTAAAAAAACAAATTAAATTTAAAAATTTAAGAAACTATAGGAGGCTACTCTGTTTGGATTTTTTAAATGGTGTATGAGCATGGCCTCCATCTATCCAAATTCTTCCTTTTCTTTGAATTCACTGTTAATTTAAATGTATGTACACTTACAAATTTGTGAAGACTTCATATAATCATTGTATTTTGTTCACGTGCCCCAATCTTAGAGTAAACCATTTGGACAAATTCATGGGATCTTTATATACAGTCTTTGCTTATTTGTCATACATTTTTGGCGGCCTTAATGGTAATGACTGTAAATTCTTGACAATGTCAAATTAAGCATTATTCAACATGAGAACTTTTCCAAAGAAAAGAACTTTCATAGCAGAGTTGAACTCAAACATTCGTCTGCTCTTTTTTTCCAGTTAATGATACTGACATTTTACTATATTAGTTCATTAGAGCATGAAACTTCCTGTCTTATTTTTAAAAAGCTATTTTAGTACTTCATATAAAAGAAACTCTATACCACTGGGACAGAGTGAATGCAATGAAACCATCAGCCACTCAGTGGGAAAGAAACCACTGCAAGCCACTAAGCATTATTTTAAACCGAACACATTTTAGACCTCTCACCTCGTAGAGGCCATCCATACTTTTTACTGCAATAGGTTCCTCACAACATCTCTGAACACTAGGGTGGTGAAAAGTAGATCTTCTTTTTTAAACTCTCGCCCAGGCCCTGCAAATTCACCATGTTACCTAAAACCCATTCTTGAACTAACTGGTTTACAAGCAGTCTCTCTGTTCAACTTCCGGAATGCAAAACCACCTCTCCAATGATTCCACATCGCTGGTACCCACACAGTGGTCAAGGCATCGAGGGAGCTCGACAGATATTTGGGGACTGAAAGAACAACACCATCATGTCACTAAATTGACAATCAAATGGAAAGTCAGTGTCTGTTACAACTGCTGCACCACAAACCGTCCCCAAAACTAGGGCCACAAAATAACCATTTCCTCATGTTCAGAGCTCTGTGGGCAGGAATGTGGAAAGGGCAGAAGGAATGGCTTGTCCCTGCTCCACCATGTCAGGGCCTCAGATGTGGGCAACCCAACAGCAGGGGCCGGAATCGTTTGGAGGCTCATTCGCTCACATGCCTGGCAGTCAGTTCTGGATAGGACCAGCAATACTACACACAGTCTCTCTGTGGCTGCCTGGGCTTCCTCACAGCATGGAGTCTGGGTTCTGAGAGTAAAACTCCCCCAAATAGTCGAACTGGGAAGTCACCACAGTCATGCGCTCAATGAGGTTTAAACCATGAAGGGCCTCGGGCACATGATGGTAGATAACCCAAGTTGCACATGCAAGGGTCCTCTGGACATTCTGTAAACAGCTGCCCCCGTGGCCAGCTTTCAGGCCTAGGGATGTGCCCAGCAACAGTCTGCCCTCGGATACAGGAGGGACGTTGGGAGGAATCCATGCAGGCTTAGAAGCGGCCTTGGGCGTTTGGACGAAGAATTCCTAGGTCTTGGGTACGGGGCGTGTGGTCCAGAAGAGGGCGCCACATCCACTTAGCCCAACAGAATCCTGGGCTTGAGAACAAGTGTAGACAGAGGAGGACTCATAACATGAGGTCTGGTGTCTAAGGGAGACACACTGAGGGGTCCAAAGTGGAAGTGTTATTCTATCTCAGCCACTTGGAAAAGGCATCATGGACTAGAGGACATCTGTACTGCCTTTTCAAAGATGCATTTGTCTGCAAGTATGGCTGCTGGCATTGATGCAGGTTTTGCTGCTTGTATTATTCAGGTTACATGGCAGACAGAAAACCAGTTAGTTGACTAAATATCTTCCTTTTCCATTGATTTTGGTACAAGGTAGAAATCACAACTTCAAACACAAATGGTCATCACATGGGGCCTGGCTTTGAATTGTAAACCTGAGCCCTCTTCTGGGTTCCCACCACCATCCGTATGTGCAGCTTTATGAAGGCAGATTAACCTCTCTGAATCTGGAAAAAGAGCTTATGAGCCTTGTACCAGATGTGCAAATCTATAAGCAAACACACTTAAAATTCTTGAGCAGAAGGTATCATATAAATGGACTGAAAAACCGCCAATTGCTCACTGCTCAGAAGGAAATGAGCGCCATAAAATAAAGTGAAATGAAATGAAATACAGAATAAAATAAAAGCTTAGACTTTATTAACTGCCCTTAACATTAAGGTGTGGTGTCAGCAAACATTTTCTGTAAAGTAATAAAGAGAAATATTTTTGGTTTTGCCAGCCATATAGCCTCTGTCACAATTACTCAGTGCTGCCATTGTAGTGCACCAGTGTAAAGAGATGAGCGTGGTAGTGTTCCAATAAAACTTTATTGACAAATACAAGCAGAGGGCCAGATCTGGCTTAAAGGCTGTAGTTTGCCAACTCCTGCTCTATGTTAAGAAATAATATCTGGGGTCATTTCATTCTGTGAAGCAGTGTAAACACTTTCAGTCATTACATTAAAAATAAAACTAAGCAATATGACTCTAATCTTGACTAAGGCCTCCAGAATGTGCTGGAAGTAATCAATGTTAATGGACACCTTTGCCTTTTTTTGTGAGATACTTTGCTTTTAAGTGAAACACCACTACCATCATCATTAGACACAGCCCAGGCCAGTGGGATTCTGTGCACAGTGAGTTCATCATACAGGATAAATACAAAAGAGCAACAAAAAAGGGAACATTTTCTCTAAGAGTAAAAGCCTCTTTTTACTTCTGAGATTACTTACTTTTCTTTGGAATGCTGTTTTTCCTAACTCCAAGTCCATTTCCAAAATAAGAACTAATGAAACTCTAAGTGCTTTAGATTGTTTTAAAAATTAAAACTATGTATGTGCAAGATACATAAAGTCATTGATCTCAAAAAGGTTACAACCAGTAAGAGAGAGAAAATAAGAATGAGAAGTACCACGATACAAGACCAAGCAAAGCAAGCACATGTAGAGCTGTGGCTTTGCAAGCCAGGAAGAGCCCTTACAATCCATCTGGTGCAGACCCTGCCCTACTGGATTGCATGACTGCAACCCTGAAATGGGGAGTTCTCAGTTATTTGCAGGAGTACCATGTCCCAGGGACCCCACTCAGTCGGGAAAGTGCAGTTCTTGGCAAGGAAACCAGGCATGTGCCAGGCACGCGTGCTGTGCTACCAGAGCTGGGACACAGCAGTCACAGTGTGCAGATGGCCCAGCCCTGGCAATGCAGAACCTGGGTTCCACATCACACCACCAATGGACTTCAGATTCATGAGACAGACACTCTCAGTCCCGGTGAGGACCGGCCCAGAAACCACTCAGGAAAGAACAACCATGGCAGCCCCGGGGGCAGGCTGCGAGGGCAGGCAGGGCTGACGAGTCACAATGACCTGCCAGTACCAGATCAGCCAGTTTAGTCGATTCTTAAGCCCCCTTGTGTGGCTGCTTGGTACGGATTCGCAGTTTGCATTGAGAAGGTTCCTGTTTCATGGCACCTAAAATCTCTAAGATATGAAATTCCCTGCGTATGACCAGCTATGCAGAGACTAGGACGCAATCATCTCACACAACTTAAGGTTAAAATGTGCTCTGCCGATAGCATATCCTGCCCTAGCTAGTCTCATCTTCATCATGCTGTTTTGACTCACTGTGTGGTTTTGAGCAGGTAATTTAATTTCTCTGTGTTCCAGTCTTCTGACCTCACGGAAATAGGGGGAAAGCAATTTCTCCCCACTTCACAGGACTGTTGAGACCATGAGCTCATGCCTGTAAGGTGCTGCCGTGGGCAGCTATTGTTCTACTAGCCCAACTTCACCCACGTGTATGAATTATGTGTTTCTTTTCTGTATTTCATGATGCTTTGACATTTGAGGGCTATTGATCCTGGGAAGACCCTCCCTTCCAAAGCTAATTCCTAGAGACAACAAACCAATCAATCTACAGCCCATACCTGCCGCCTGCCTCCTCCATAGCGCTCTCTCAGACTGCGTCACCATCCCTGTCGTGATGTGAATGTTTGTGCACTCCCTCCAAATGCATGTGTTGAAATCCTAACCCCCGATGTGATATGAGCACATGTGGCCCCTGGGAGGTAACATGGTCATGAGAGTAGGGCCCTCATGGATGGGATTAGTGCACTTATAAAAGAGACCCCAAAGAGATCTCTAGTTCCTTCCACCATGGGAGTACTCAACCCAGAAGAGGGCCCTAACCAGAATCTGACTGTACTGGCAACTCTGACCTCAGACTTCCAGCTTCCAGAACTGTGAGAAAGGAATGTCTGTTGTTCATAAGCCACCCAGTCTATGGGATCCTGTTATAGAAGCCAAAATGCAGTAAGACAACCCCCCTGCCCTAGAGTCACCCCCCAGGGCTAGCTACTGGGCTACTAGAGGCGATCCCTACACCCTGAAACTATTCAAACTAGCCAATCCCAAGTATGTCTATCCTGCCTTGCCCCTTCTTTGCTGTTAAAACCACAATAAAGCCTTTTCCCATGTTTCTTTCTCAGCCCTCCACCTCCTAACCAGCTCTGGTCCTTCCCAGTGTGGCCCTGTGTGGTGTTTCAGGACTCCTGTTTCTAGAGATCTGTGAGTATAAACTTTTTCCTTTGTGACAATCATTTCTGTGTCTGTGTATTTTACCACAACTAATTAAAACAAATCCTAGGTACATTTTCACACACTACCCTTCTCCAGCATCTGTATCCCCAGTCCCTCTGGGTCAATGTATTGGTTGTCTATTGCTGGATTACAAATCACCACGAACTTGGCAGCATAAGACAAACGTTGACTATTATACTTTCTTTGAGTCAGGAGTTTGAGCACAGCTTAGCTAGGTCCTGTGCTTCATGGCCTGTCACAAGTCTGCCATTGACTGGCTGACCAAGGCTGGGGTATCATCTGAAGGCTTGACTAGAGACAGATCTGCTTCCAAGTTCACATGGTTGAGGGCAAGATTCAGTTCCCAGACGGTGGTTAGACTAACGGCTTCTATTCTTCAATGGCTATTGGCTGAAGACTGTCCTCAGTTCTTTGCCATATGGGCTCCTCCAACGCGGCAGCTTGCTTTCATCAAAGTATGCAAGCTTAGAAGGCAACAGAGTGAGTCTAGAGCAAGGAAGAAGTCACTATCTTATGGAACATAATCACAGAAATGATAAACCATCACCTTTGCTGTACTCTATTGGTTAGAAGCAAGAGGCTAGAGGGACTTCCCTGGTGGCGCAGTGGTTAAGAATCTGTCTGCCAATGCAGGGGACAGGGGTTTGATCCCTGGTCCAGGAAGATCCCACATGCCGCAGAGCAACAAAGCCCATGTGCCACAACTACTGAGCTTGTGCTCTAGAGCCCGGGAGCCAGAACTATTGAGCCCATGTGCCACAACTACTGAAGCCTGCGTGCCTAGGGCCTGTGCTCTGCAACAAGAGAAGCCACCACACCGAGAAGCCCATGCACCACAATCAAGAGTAGGCCCTGCTCACCATGACTAGGGAAAGCCTGCACACAGCAATGAAGACCCAACACAGCCAAAACAAAAAACAACAACAACAAAAGAAGCAAGTGACTAGACCTTGCCTTGACTCAAGGAGACAGGAATACATCAAGGCATAAGTATCGGGAGGCAGGGACAGCTGGGAGCCATCTTAGAAACTGCCTAATACAGGGATCATCCATCCTTATTCTTGGCCTGTAAGTTTTAGATAGGACTCCCCTGATTCAGGAGTGCAGTGTGTGATTAGGCCTTAGCCAATGAGAATGCCACATTTCCCTAGACTTTGTCATTACCGATTAGTTTCAAGATAGGCACATCACCCATTCACCATCAATAAGATTCATGAAAAGGCACCTCTCACCTCCATGGGTTTGAACCTAAGAGGATGCAAAAGTCTAGATGTGCTGCCGCCGCCATCTTGCTATCACATGAAGTTTGAGGTTGAACCAATATAAAGTAGATGGAGCCAAGAGATGGAAGGTTAGAAAAAGAGGAAGCAAAAGAGGCTGTTGGAAAGCTAAATAACTTAATATGGCTAGAAATATTCATCTCACATTGCTAAGGCCAAAGGATGTATCTACAAACATACACCTTGCCATCCTCAGCCCTTTTTGAAAGCTGAGCTGAGCACAAGAGGCCCCTGATTTTTGATGAAAAAAGCACCACATCTCCTATTCAACAAATATCAAAAGCAATGTGCATTCCTTGGCCAAAGCAGACACCAAGTAAGATATTTTAATTTCTAAAAATAAAGTCACGTACAATCCCCTGAGGTGTTCGCCAGTTAATATTTAGGACTGAGGATTTAAAAATAATCAGCATCTATGAAAAGCCATCTCTCCCCCTTTTTTCTTAATGCTTTTTTGACCGAAAGTGTTTCATAGACTGAACTCTCTAATGAGGGAATATTCATATGACATACCAAAGCAGATGTGAGTCTCACTTTATGATATCCAAACCCAGATGGTCTTTTCTTTGCATTGTCTTAGGTAATTTATATGAAAGCAGAACATGAAAAAAATTCAAATGTAATTTCTTTTCCACCATTTATACTTAATGGCTCTGTAATCACTTTCATGGCCTCAGTTTCTCTGCCGAGTCTCCAGAGGGTCTGTGGATTAGTGCATGTCACAGAGGTGCTCTCCAGCAATTGGAAATGCCCAGCGAGAGTGGAAATGTCTGTTATCGTGAAACATGCATTTCCAATTTAGGTTATTCCACCATGTGTCCTCCGTAGAGAGTCCAAAATACTCTTCTAATTTGAATCAGCCCAGAGGGTATAAACTAAAAGAAAGACCCGTGGACGGAAAAAATAAATAAAATAAAAGACTGACCCTGAACTCAACTTCTTTAAATGAGTTTTCTTCGGGAACATTCTATTTCATTTGGTCATCTATGGGGAAATGGAAAAGAGGGCTGAAAGATGAAAGGGAAGAGAATACAAAAGGGCTCCGAGAGGTGTCCAGGAATTTCTTTTTGCTTGAGGATTCCTGGAATATGACGGAGACCGGGTTGAATTTTTCCACTTGGCTTAGTGACAGTTTCTGCCACCTTCCCAGACATTACCTTGAGAGCCCATTCAGGCTACGTTCTTGAGAATCCGTTAGCAGGCTCCGAACAGAATAATCACACCCAGTTAGTTATCCTCTATTTAAAATCGTATTTGTAAATGTTGGCATCAAACACTCCAAAGGGCATTTGGAGCTCCATAGGCTGCATGAAATTGGACTGTGTAATGTAGTATATTTTCCAGCACCTCATAAATTGTACTGTATTCATATATTCACAGTGTAGAGATATCTCAGATTCTCTTTGAAATTAAAAATTATTTTCTTCTCATTTCTCCTTGAAGCCAATTCCTCACATTCCCAAGCATGTGAGTAATTGAGTGAGAAACGGAGGACAGGATTCCCCCATCCAATGGTGACCAGATACCTGGACAGCTTCTGCAGGGGCGGACAGGGTTTTTGGGAGCCTGAATGGCTAGAGGCAGGTGCAGAGAGGGAGGTCGGAGCAGCCAAAAGAAAAACAGTATCATGGACCTGGACACCTGGGGTCTAGAAATTTACACAAGCCAAGGGGAGCTGGCATTTGGATGTTTTTTTCCTGAGCACAAAATTCTCTGTGCATGTAACTCAGAGCATCCAGTGCTTTGTATTTTCCTCTCTGTGCTTCTAAAACTAAATTTAAAAAAAGAAAAGCTTTACCATATTTGCAGGCAGCAGCAACAGAGTTTTTAAAAATTGACACACCATTATATTCCAGGTCCCTCCTAACACTGGGAGCTTTTATGACAGATGCTGAAAAGACCTGCCACCTCAACCCTGCTTGGAGGCTCGGGTCAGGCCCTCCATCATTTCACTTTCTTTTAAGCTGATCTTTTCAGGAGATGGACCTTAAAACGTCCTGTTTTTCCCTTTCACCAGGTCTGTCCTTCCAACAGCACCTTGATTCCCCAGAGAACACCCTGTCAGCAAATATCAGTCAGTGGAAGCCAGTCTACCCTGCAGTCCTGCGACTCCCTCCAACGCCGAGCTTTCCCCACCTCAGACACTCCCATCAGACTTGACTATAAACGCAGAGTCCCACGGAAAACTGAAGTCGATGAAGATCACAAAATCCAAACTGTTGAGTGTACCCAGCATGTGGCTGCCTTTTCCGGCTCCTGGGGGCTTGCGTCTATGTAAAGCACACAAGGAAGCCAAGGTCACCGAGTGGACTCTCGCGCTTTGTCACCCTCAATGAATTAGAAGCAAAATCTTCATGTCGTTGGTGCCATGTCCATCCAAGAGGTCCGAAGTCCCTGCCTGACTGCCATTTAACCGTGCACAGTAGCCCGCTTTTTCTATATACTCAGCTGCCACCACGTGCTGCCGTTTCCAGTGGATGTCCTGATGTCACCACAGCCACCTCACCAGCCCACTGTCAGACAGAAACTTACCTCTCCTAATCGAAGAAGAAACGAGGACATTTGGCGGTCGAATGATTTATATCTCAGAGGCAGCTTCACATATTTTTAGAGTTATATCAGTGACTAAAACCACACAGTAAATACCTCCAGATTCAGAGAACTCTTAATTTAAGCCCCCCCCCCCCCCCGCCACCAAAAAAAAACCCACATAAACCTTCAAATCTAGAAACATTTTGGTCATTTCCATGAAACACAATTGATTTTAAGAACTCAGTTACCTGAAAGAGAGCCTTAATTGGTACCTCCGTTCCCCCTAAATGGAAATGGGTCTGACTTTTCAGATCTTATGAACAGGAAGGTAAATTATTTGACGATTTTCTATGCAAATAATGTCTCATCTATTTCAGCCGCGTGCTACTTCTATAGCAAACGCATTTGGGGAGTGAAACCGTATCTTCCCCATTCGAAATTGTTTTAAATGAAGCCTCACCCATAAAAGAGAAGATAAGCATCTAATTTGAGAACGCTGGGAGTTTCACAGTGGAATTTTGATCATGCAGCAAACTGCTGTCTCTGGCTGAAAACGTCTGGCTATCCGCACACAAAAGCGCACTGCTCCCTGCTTGTCATGTTTTCAACTTTAATCTCTGCTATAAAAAAAAAATGGCATTGTTGGCCCTTGAAAAGCTTCAACTGTCAGAAGGAAATATAATAACCCTTCCTGCATAGAGGCCAGGTGTCCTGCAGTAACAAGCCTGGTGAAAGTGGGGAGAGTCATCCCTGGCGGCTATGTGTTGGTGATCTTGTGGGGCTGCAGTCAGATGCTGAGAACCCTGGGCTGAGGGACGGCTGGGCAAACCACCCCGTCTCACACAATGGAGCTGTGCTGGGCGGGGCAGGGTGGAGGGGGCACTGCTGGGAGACTTGGGAAATACAATAAGCTTGATCTCTCATGTGGGAAAATCCATGGTGTTTAATAGCTTCATAAAGTGGCGTGCTTTTGTCTCTGTATATGAAGTCCCCAGTAAATTCTTACATTACCACCATTATAAAACACAGCAACGAAAACGCTGAGCTGTGCTATGTGATCCCCAGTGGCAAAGGTTAGGAGGAACCAAAATTCATAATGACTTCCAAGAAAATACTATTAGGGTGTAATTTAAGCAGGCTTTGCGGCCAGAATTTTCAGCGCGATGCAGAACGTGCTTTCGTGACATACACACCCCTGCCACAATGGTAACGTTTCCCAAAAAAAACTGACAAGAATAAAAAAGATGAAAGGTCAGGAGGGAAATGAGGAGTGGAATCATGGCAACAATTGGCTCAGCCGCACGAGCCCAGGAAGAGATCACATATTGTTCGATATGATTCGGCGATAGTGTTGGAGGGGTCCGCTCTCCCTTCTGCAAAGACACCGCTTTCTGCAGAACTGTAATTTCAGTGTGTACCTCGAGCCTGTGATTTGAGGCTGAAACAGGCATTTGCATTGACTCCTCATGGCTCTCGCGCACACAGTGGACACTTATCTTCACACGGCACCCTCTTGTCACACACTTAGATGAGGGTGGTCATCTGGATTTTCCCCAGAAACTGCCTTCCATCATGAGCGTGTGTTAACTTCACTGTGTGGTGGGGATCTTCAGTGAGGAAGGCAGCACAAACTCGAAGGATACTGGCATGAGAAACTCATGGAGAAAATCCTCTGCGACCCATTAATTTGGGTAGTGGGGTGTTATGGTTATTTAACTGCCCAGCTTAATATAGAGTTAGCCTAAATGCATCAATTGTCTGTGAAATGAAAGACTATGATACACATTTCATATGCTATTAAAAATTTAATAAATTCCACAAATTTAGAAAATGCATTTTATTTGATAGTCTAGAACAGGAAGCTGACAAACGTTGTCTATAAAAGAGCAAATCATAAATATTTTAGGCTTCGAAGACCATATGATCCATCTCACCTACTCAACTCTGCTGTTGTACAATACAGAAGCAAATGGCATGGCTTTGTTCCAACAAAACTTTATTTACACCAACAGGCAGTGCACTGAGTTTCGTCAGTGGGCCGTGGTTTGCAGACACCTGGTCTAGAACAGTCCCGCCCAATGGAAATATAACACTACATAGGCATTAAGTTTTTAGTAGCTACCTTCAGAAACATTAAAAAGAAATACAATATATCAAAAATATTATGACAACACCTGTCAGAATGGCTATCATCAAAAAGAACCCAAGCAACAGATGTTGGCAAGGATGTAGAGAAAAGGGAAGCCTCGTGCACTGTTCGTAGGAATCTAAATTGGTGCAGCCACTGTGGAAAACAGTATGGAGGTTCCTCAAGAAACTCAAAAAACATAGCTACCATATGACCCAGCAATCCCACTCCCGGATATATATCTGAAAAAACAAACACTAATTCGGAAAGATACACGCCCCGCAATGTTCACAGCAGAATTATTTACAATGGCCAGGATATGGAAGCAACCTAAGTGTCCAGCAACAGATGAATAAAGATGTGGGGTATATATATACAAATATATACATATATATACTTATATATATATATATGATGGAATACTACTCAACCACAAAAAAGAATGAAATTTTGCCATTTGCAGCGACATGGACGGACTTGAAGGGTATTGCACTAAATGAAATAAGCCAGAGAAAGACAAATACTGTATGCTATCACTTACATGTAGAATCTAAAAAACACAACAAAGAAGTGAATAACAAAAAAGAAGCAGTCTCACAGGTATAGAGAACAGACTAGCGGTTACCAGCGGGGCGAGGGAGGGGGAGGGGCAAGATACAAAAAGGCACAAACTATTATGTAAACAATATGCTACAAGGATATGTTGTGCAACACAGGGAATACAGCCAATATCTTATAGTAACTATAAATGGAGTAAAACCTTTAAAAATTGTCAATCACTATACTGTACATCCGCAATTTACACAGTATTGTACATCAACTATACTTCAATAAAAATTTATCAAAAAAATGACAAAGACAGTCAACGTAGAAATTATTAATGAGATGTTTTATATTCTGAATTTCATCATCTTTGGAACCCAGTGTGTGTTTTACCGAACAGCACATTCCAATGCAGACTAGTCACATGTCAAGGGCTCAAGAGCCATAAGCACTAGCAGCTCCTGCTGTGGCCACAGCAAATTGAGAAGCTTTGTCACAACTGTAACCAGGATCCCTAATATGAGCATTTTGCCCCCCACGATTGCTGACTGATGAGATTAGAATGACTGGTGTGAAGTACTGCGTGGGATCCTTCCCTGGAACTAGCAGTTAGAACTCACAGCAGAGAAAAGGCACTGGGTTTCCATATCCTAAGCTCAGGGGACCACCAACTGCTGACAGCCACCTAATCCCACCAGAGGATGCACTAAGAGGGGCCCTGTCAGCAAAGCAACCCCCACTTTAGAAGACGTCAAAGAGGCCATGATGAGGGATGCAGGTTTATAGACAAGATGCACTCCCCTCTAGGAAGCGATAGAGCTCCTGGACCTGATTCCTTCCCAAACTAGGGGAGAGCGCTCCCTGAAAACCTCACAACCACCTGTAGGAGAGCCTCCCATTTCATGGTAGAATACTTCCTTAGCTACTGCACGTGCAGCCCTGGGAAGAGGTGGAATATTCAAGTGAACAGAGGGGAAAGGGCAGCTCCTGATGGATTTGGAAGACAGATCCCCCCTTGCCTGCCAACCCAGATCTGGTGCTGCTGGGAATTGGTTGGCACTGGGATTTCAGGTGTACCCAGAGCAAAGGGCAAAGAAAGGTGCCTATCAGAAGACCAGATGCCCATGGAGCTGTAGGCTGGAGTCAAAAAATGTTGGGTCTTAATCCCACTCCTAGGCATATACCCAGAGAAAACCATAATTCAGAAGGGTGCGTGCACTCCAATGTTCATTGCAGCACTATTTATTCAATACAATAGCCAGGACATGGAAGCAACCTAAATGTCCATCAACAGATGAATGGATAAAGAAGATGTGGACATATATACAATAGAATATTACTCAGCCATAAAAAGGAACAAAATAGTACCATTTGCAGAGGCATGAATGGACCTAGAGATTGTCATACACAGTGAAACAAGTCAGAAAGAGAAAAACAAATATATACTGCTTAAAAGTGGAATCTAAAAAAAGCGGTACAGATGAACTTATTTGCAAATCAGAAATACAGTCACAGACACAGAGAATAAACATATGGACACGAAGAGGGGAAGGGAGGGGTGGGACGAACTGTGAGATTGGGGTTGACATATACATACTACTATGTATAAAATAGATAACTAATGAGAACCTACTGTATAGCACAGGGAACTCTACTCTATGCTCTGTGATGACCTAAACGGGAAGGAAATCCACAAAAGAGGGGGTATATGTATATGTATAGCTGATTCACTTTGCTGCACAGCAGAAACTAACACAACATTATAAAGCAACTATACTCCAATAAAAAAAAAATAGTGCTGGGTTTTGCAAGTAGCTGCCTGCAGAGATGGCTAGAGCTACAACTGTAGCCTCGGGCTTCAGGAAAAGGGAGCTATGAATGGCCTTGGGCAGTGCTGCCTTAAAATGCACAGGACTGTACCCCCAACACAAGACTGTTGAAACAAGTGCCAGGGACCAAAGTCATGAAATTAGATTTAGCTGCATATTAGGAGAGCCCGCTGTCCACTGGTGGGCTCTCCTAACACGCTTATTACAAAGAGCAAGGTCATTTGATCTGTAGTCTATGGGTCAAGACTTTTCCAGGGTCGTGGTCAGTAGGATTTTTACTCAATGGATACAGGAAATTAGAGATCTGTTATAATTATCAAGGCCTAAACCATTACGGAGAAATGTTTCCATATAAATGAAAGCTGTGACTTTACAGACGAGACAATTTCAGATTGAATTCCTGTTGAGAAAAAGAAATGGAGCCCCTGTCATCAAGGAGCTGGCAGACACTCCCAGCCAGGTCTCGGGGTTCTCCTGTGGAACGTGAACGGTTTCACAGAACAGCAGCATCAGTCAAGGCCACCCGGTGACCAGGATGGATCAAGACAAGAACAAGGGTCCCCTGTAGTCATTCCTGAACACAGATGAAACACCAGCATCGTCCAAGCCACAAACGACAAAATCTCCCCCTCCCCTGGCTTTGTTCTCATCTTCCCTCCTCCTAAATGAGGTTTATCGCGATCCCCAGTCCCAGAAGGACACCTCCTTCCTGAGGTCATGCCATCCAGAGCCAAGTCCCACTTCCTTACAGCCTCCCCAGAGTCACCTACCTTGAGTTCAAATCCTGTAATAAGTGTGTCCCGGATCCCCAAGACCACTCCCAAGTTTGGCGATTCGCTAGGAAGACTCACGGGACCCAGCATATAGTCACACTCATGGCTGAGTTTGAGTCCAGGGAAAAGATGCAAAGCAAAAATCAGCCAAGGGAAAAAGTACGTGAGTCAAGTCCAGAGGAAACCAGACTCCAGCTTCCAGAGTCCTCTCCAAGTGGCTCGCACAGGACGTGCTTAATTCCTCCAGGATCAATCGAACTGTGACCACACCTGTGAAGTGCCGTCACTGGGGAATCTCATCAGAGATTCAGTGGCCCATGTTTTTATTGGGGGCTGGTAACACAGGCACTTCCCGCCTAGCATGTACCAACATTCCAGACTCCCAGAAGAAAAATAGGTGCTCAGCATCACCTCGTCGCTTGCACACACAGTTGAAGCCCAGTGAGCCACTCTTGTCAGTTTGGGAATGGTGGCTACATTCCCAAAGTCCAGACTCCCAGATGAAGGCCAAGGGCCAGCCTTGCAAACAGGCCTTTGAAAGAATAGCAGTCTCATGCCTGCTTCCTTAACTGTTCTCTGCACAAGTCTTTTCTTTGACTCAGATGCCCCACTTGGCCCCCAGGTGTGCATTCTCCCTCTTAGGGAGTAAGGAACCCAATTTGTTCAACTCCAACTATCTTCCTAGGGGTCTTCAGCTGGAGGCCATTAACACAGTCCAGTGACAGTTGGCAAGGATTTTCAAGGGAAACCCTGAAATCAGTCCTCATCTGTCCAACGTTACCCCTAGAAGCCCCTCCAGGAGGGAGACTGCAAATCCGAGCAGTTGGCGTGACCATGGACCACAGGCAGCACAATGCTAATGAAATAAAGCAAGACGAGCCCACCCTGCAGCTGCAAGTATGCCTCCCAAGCAGTCATTCACTCTACGTGTATATATTGAGCATCTGCTGCAGATGGCACACCCCCAGGGACTGGGGAAGGTCAGGCTCTTCCCCTGCAATGAGGGAAACGAGGCATCGCCACCCAGCAAGATAAAGGATTTAAGTGACAATATCCAAAATAGACACGGCACTGACTCAACTATTGCTGCTACAGTTGGGGGATCGGGGAGCTGGGTAACAGCACTGAGCTGTATGTCTGGTATACATTCTCTGCCTTGATCCTCACAGCAATCTCCCAAGGTAGACTTGTGTCCACTTCATCCTGGATAACTGGGTGTCAGGAAGGGGAAATCACTCACCCAAGATCCAACAGTAAGTGGCAGAGCTAGAATTCGATCCCAGGGTCAACTGGCTGGAAACGCCAGGCTCTGGGAGTTTTCATCGGCTCTTAGATTATGGGACTCCCGTTACTGCCCCACATCACACAAGAGGTATGGTGATGGAGCAAAGGCATGAAGGGGGAGAAAAAGCCAGGCATCTGTGGAAGAAAGTCCCAGGCAGGGTGCTTGGTTTTAAAACTGTGGGTAGTCATTAGTCAAATCCATTTCACCTGCCTCCACTAATCAAGGTCGTTTTAAGACTTACATGTCCTCCAAGGAACAGGTAGCCTAAACAATAAGATGTTTGCCTGAGTTATTTTCCAGGAACTTGGAATCAGCTGTGTCTAGTTTGACCTGAGCTGCTTAAGACTGAACAGGACCACCGACCCTTCAACCGGGCATGCGCGAGTGTCCACAACTTGATATCAGAGGGCCGAAAACGCCATCCTTAAATCATGCTAAGCACCTCCATTTTTGAACGTGCAGAGGCCTGTGGCTTAGTCACGCCTGCGCAGAATGACAACTACTCCATCTGTTTCCTAATCACCTTTTCCCACCCCATCAGACCACCCCTTGCGTTCAGGGCAAACCCTCTCTTTGCTGCAAACCTTAGTGTCTCGGTGTTTTGGCTGCGTGGCAAGCAAAATGAATGTGGTTTAGCAACAGTTCCAAGCAAAGGGAATTCAAGTCTGCGGATGTTAAAGTGAAGAGGAATTTATCTGGAAGCTGAAGGTGTAGCTGATGGGCTCAATGAGATAGCTGTAGAAATGAGCCCAGAAAAGTCCGGGCCGGGGGGGTAGGGAACAAGAGGGGCCTGCTAACAGGGCCAAGCCCGGTATCTACAGCCTGTTCTTCTGATTTCTCATAACCCTCGTCGTAGGCTCATCCTTTTTTTTTTTTTTTTTTTTTTTACTTTTTTTTTAATACAGCTTTATTGGAGTATAATTGCTTTACAGTACTGTGTTAGTTTCTGCTGTACAACAGAGTGAATCAGCAGTATTTATACACATATTCCCATACCCCCTCCCTCTTGAGCCTCCCTCCTACTTCTCCCCATCCCACCCCTCTGGGTCATCACAAAGCTCCAAGCTGATCTCCCTGTGCTCTGCAGCAGCTTCCCACTAGCTATCTCTTTTACACATGGGAGTGTATATAAATGAGAGCCCCTCAGCTCAGGAAGCACAGACCAGGGCTCCGGGGGCTCTGCAGGCAAAGCAGTGTTGTCACTACCCTCAAGGGCATTACAAACTGACAGGGGAGCACTCATCATGTAAGAACCACCATAAAAGCAGTAGTCAAGTAACAGCGACCATAACATGCTAATGGAAGTCACAAAGAGGGAGCCATCAGTCCCACGAGGGGGCCCAGGAAAGCTTTATAGAAGTGTCTCTATTGCCTGAGAAAAGTTCTATTTCCTCACCTTTTTGTGTCTCAGTTCCCAAACCAGAATGGAAGCTATTCGAACGCAGAGAGTGTAATTTCTCATCAGTTCACAGTAAAGCACCCCTAGCATGGGGGCATTCAAGCCAGTGTCTAGGGCAGACATCCTTAGTTTGATTATAGCCCTCTCTCCCTGGGCAAGGGTACACCTCAGCATCCTTCCTGCCCAACACAGTTACAGCAATCAACTGCATTTGATAAAGAACGTTTCTTCTTCATGGCTAGCTTAGGCACGATGCAGAAAAAATAATTTTGTTTTGAATCACTGGCGTTTCATACACTTTTTTTTAAATTCCCCAGTTAATAAAACACAAAATAGCTCTCTTCAAATTAATTTTCATTGGCAACACTAATCTCCTTCAGTAGTTCATCTCAATTTGGTGGAATTGCTCTATCTACACCCAGAAAGTAGGGACTTTTGGAGTGTAGCTTGCACGGTGATTTAATTTTCACTTTCATCACTTAAATCATAATGTCTCATTTTAGATTCTCTAAGTTTGCATGAAAAGTTCCTTTTGGAAACCAGATACTTTGTGCCGTTTCATGGAGTATTACTTCCACTCTTGCAAAAGTTGATACCCTTGCAATTAAGTTGGTGAGAAGTGTGATTCTTGACAGGGACAGTTTAGTCACCTCCTCCCAAGGGGAGGGTGGTAGAAATCACTGGGTGGGGCTTTCACCTGGCACATATGTCCCCAGAAAGTTCTAATTCCTCTATTCCAGTGGGGTCCCTTGCCTGAGCAAATTCCTGTTGCTTTAAGGTATGTGGCTATTCCCCCAAAGAAAGGTGGGAACCCTTGGTTTAGGGAGAGAGGCCAGCTTGCAGCTTAGATCAAATACCCAGGTGTGACAACCCTGATGGCAGGCCTGCAACAAGGTCCAGTTCATGACCTTACCTGCAGCAGGACCTCTGATGGATGGTGAAAAGAAAACATTGCTTCCCCCTAACAGCACTGACATATAGGCAAAATCCTTACATTTTAAAATAGACAATTTCTGTCATACAGAGTGAAGTAAGTCAGAAAGAGGAGAAAAAAATACCGTATGCTAACGCATATATATGGAATCTAGAAAAATGGTACTGAGGAACCCAGTGGCAGGGCAGGAATACAGACGCAGATGTGGAAAACGGAATTGAGGACACGGTGGGGAAGGGGAAGCTGGGACGAAATGAGAGAGTAGCAATGACATATATACACTACCAATTGCAAAACAGATAGCTAGTGGGAAGCTGCTGCACAGTACAGGGACATCAGCTAGGGGCTTTGTGATGACCTAGAGGGGTGGGAGGGGGAAAGTGGGAGGGAGGCTCAAGAGGGAGGGGATATGGGAATATTTGTGTACATACAGCTGATTCACTTTGTTGTACAGCAGAGACTAACACAACACTGTAAAGCAGTTATACGTCAATAAAGATATATTTAAAAAAATAAAATAAAAACTAAAAGACAACCTCCACGTAGCCCATCCCTTCTGTTCTGGCAACATTGCCCTGGCTCGGCCACCATAAAATCTTTTAATTTCAGTTTTCTTGATGAGGATAGGGGGAACCCCAAGCACTTTGGTAACTTATTTACCAAACCCTTTTAAATCAATACTCCCTTGGGGAATAAAAATATAGAACGGAGTATTTGCTATGCTTGTCATTGTTCATTCTTATTATGATTTCCTTTGGTGCACTTTATATTAATTGTTCTCCTTTTCAGTATTCTTCATGGCCTCAGCCTTCCATAGACTCACCTTTTGGGTAAACTATCAATATTTCATACCCACCTTGTCTTTCCCTCCAGCAAAATATAAAATCCAATACTCACAAAATGCTCTTTTAATGGAAACTAGAATTAAAAGCCCAAATCTGGGCAGTCAGGGTACACAGTAAGGACTTCTACCTATGTTCTAGCAGTTTGTTTCCAGGTCACTTTAGTAAGAGAGCGAGAATGATTTTTCTATTTAAAGGTCATGACTTCACATGGTTATTTCTATTATAATGCTAATACTAATAAATCCCTTTTAAAATTTTTGTTTGCATCTAAGTGTTTAATCCTCATATTCTGTACAACATAACTTATACTTTTAATTCCTTTCCCAAGTTGTAATCATACCCCTTCTCTCTAGAATTCTCCACACGTCTTTTTGACCACTATTTTATGATCACTTTTGGCCTGTATACGTCCATTGGGAATTATAGTACCTACCTCACTGGGTTGTTTTAAAGACTCAATGAGATAAGTGAAACTTCTTTGGTAAATTGTCTTTTTCTGATTAGCATACTAATGTACACCAATAAAGTAGCTTTCACAAAAGTAAAACTGGGAAGACATATTTCTAGTTGAAGTGGAACAGTTTTGAATCTACTCACTTTTCTCTGTACCAAGGCTGAAACACAAAATAAAACCTGTACTGTTGAAATATACTTCAACAGCATTTTTTAAAAAGCAAGCTCTGTGTCCTTGTGACAAGTAGACAGAATAAACTCTGAAGTCATTTTCAGTTTTAACCATCTATGATTCCAGGGTTGTGTTTTTCTCAAGAAGTAAATATTTCTATACTTGAGGATATTTTCATGAGGAGACCACAAGGAAAGTGAGGAGCAGAAGACAGAAGCCTAGGAAATCAAGGGGACTTCCCAGGAGGAAAAGTGGAGAGGCCTTGTCTATGTGCACAGGTAGCAATGAGACAATAAATCAAAGCTTCCTTTAGCCTGGACTTTATTTAAAAATATTTTTAACCCTATGTTTTAAAAAGATATGGAATAGGGACTTCCCTGGTGGTCCAGTGGGTAAGACTCCATGCTCCCACTGCAGAGGGCCTGGGTTTGATCCCTGGTCTGGGAATTTGATCCCATGTGCATGCCACAACTAGGACTCCACATGCTGCAACTAAAGATTCCATGTGCTGCAACTAAGACCTAGTGCAGCCCAAATAAATAAATGTAGAACCAATGTAATACACCACATTAAAGAATGGAAAAAAATCACATCATCATCTCAATTGATGCAGAATGAGCATTTGATAAAATTCACACTTTTATGATCAAAAATGCTAAAAAAATAAAAAACTAGGAACAGAAGGAAAAATTTCAACATAATAAAGGCCATATATTAAAAACTCACAGCCAACATTCTATGCAATGGTGAAAGGTGGAAAAGGTTTCCTCTAAGATCAGAAACAAGGCAAGGATGCCCACTTTTACCACTTCAATTATGTTCATAGTACTGGAAATTCTAGCCAAAGCAATTAGGCAAGAAAAAGAAACACAGGACACCCAAGTTGAAAAGCAAGAACATTATTTCTGTTCACAGATGACATGATCTTATATATGGAAAACCCTAACCATTCCTCCTGAAATTGTTTAGACTACTAAACAAATACAGCAAAGTTGCCCAACATGAGATCAGCATGCAAAAATCCATTTTCCATACACAATGAACAACCCAAAGAGAAAATTAAAAAAAATAATTCCATTTGTAATAGCAAAAGGAATGAAATACTTAGGATTAAACTTAACCAAGGAGGTTAAAGACTTATACTGAAAACTATACAACAATGAAGAAATTAAAGAATACACAAATAAAGATATCCTGTGTTCATGGATTGGCAGACTTAATGTTGTTAAGAGGTCCATACTACCCAAGGATATCTACAGACTCAATGCAATTCCTATCAAAATCCCACCAATTTTTTGTAGCAATTACACAATTTCCTTTGTAGAAAGGAAAACCTATTCTAAAATTAATATAAAATCTCAAGGGACCCCAATAGTCAAAACAATCTTCAAATAGAGCAAATTTGGAAGTCCTACACCTCCTGATTTCAAAACTTATTAAAGTTACAGTCATCAAATCAGTGTGGTACTAGCATAAAGACAATCATATGTACTAATGAATAGAAAAGAGAGCCCAGAAATAAACCTTTCAATATATTGCCAAGTGAATTTTGAAAAGAGTGCCAAGACCATTCAATGCGCAAAAGACAAACTTTTCAACAAATGGTGTTGGAAAAACTGGATATCCATAGGCAAAAAAAATGAAGTTGAACCCTTATCTTACATCATAGACAAAAATTAACTCAGAATGGATCGCAGACTAAAACGTAAGAGCAAAACTATGAAGCTCATAGAAGAAAACATGGGAGGAAAGCTTCATGAGATGGAGATGAGGAATCAGGTGAGGCAGAGAAGATGAAAGCAGACCCAAGGCAGAACAAGCTACCATGGCGTCTCCCGGTTCCCATACTGCTGTTCAGTCCTGTTCTCAAAGTTCTGCTGCATATGGCAATGCAACCACACTACCCTCCCTTCATACTGAACCCATGTGTATGTGATTACGGTAACATTCACTGGGCAAAGACCCCCGTCATTTTAGTTTTTATTTCATTTGCCTGATTATAATTAGTTTTAGCTTATTATTTAGTGGTTGTGGAGCGGATTTTCCCCATTGCTGCTGGATAAAAAGGAAGCCTAAAACTTTTATCACAGAAACTTCTTGATATTTGTTTCAGAGTCTTTAGTAACGGTTTTCAAATCCTCTTCTGATAAGATTACAGTAAGGTGTTTCAGGGGTACACAGGGAGGGAAGGAGAGGAGAAGCTGGGTCTTCAGACTCCCAACCCAGGTTCAAACAAAGCAGTTTTGCTTCTATTTGTCTAACACACACACACCACACACACACACACACACACACACATTTCACTGGAAGATATTATGAACACTTCTGAATGATACAAACTCTATTAAGTATCAAGTTTGTATCAGTCAGTAGAGACTAGATTATACAACAATAACAAACAGCTCCCAGATCTTAGTGCTTCACTCAATAAAAACCTCATTCTGTTCTTGTATTATATGTCCAACAGCAGTGTGCACAGGTTTACACTCACTGCAATCACTTGGGGAGCCAGGTTGATGGAAACTCCACCTGGATATTCTTCCATAATAAACAAGCTAGGCAAAGGATAAATGTTAAGTTACATACTAACTCTTAAAGCATCTCCTCCCATTTTTTAAAAATCAATCCAACTCATCCAGTCGTGCCTACCTTCAGAATAATCAGAGGAGTGACATCCTATGGCATGCCAGGAAAGAGAAGACAGAGTATTTGTGACAGCACTAAAAACCTCTATATTCTTTGTATTACTTAAGCTACAGTCAAGTGAGAAGTGTTTTATAAAATGATTAATAGTTTCAAGTTCTGTTTGGGATTATCTAAACTTAGAGGAGGAAAGTGTGTATGAGGAATTTTCCCACAAAATATTATTTTGTTTTATTTTTGGAGGAAGAAAGGTTAAGAAACCAAACTAATCATATCTATGATTCAGGCAGTGACTATATATTGGCATAAAGTGTATTCCATACCAGTGGTAACTTTGGTACCAGTTGGTATAACCTAGTTAGAAGACTGCTATGACTTGCTGAATTTGTCTCCCTAAATTAGATAAAGCAGATGAGCCACAGTAAATAGACTCACCGTTCTTCCCCGGACTCCTCTGACTGGGCCTGAGGAGAAAGTAAACCAATGAGAGGACAGAATCTGGAGCTCTGGAAGGGAGGGGCCGGTGAAGAACTACCCCACCTTTCCTGTAATTGACAAGAGTGGGAGTAGGGCATGGAGAGCAGGCTAAGGCCTGAAGCTAAGGCCACTGCAATCGAGGTGTTCCAGCCACCATGTCCACGTTTCCTGGAGACTCAGTTCTCCTTCCCTCCTTCTTTCGGACAGGAAAGATCAGGACAGACTCTCAGGACCCACCCATGGAACATGAGGGATTAATTCCGCACCAGTGTGAGCCACATTCTCAAGGAAAGAGCAAATCGTCCATCAAGGAATACTATCACGCAGCCAAGGTAGGCACCAAGTATGTAATCGGCTTCTTCCCCACGCTCACCGCCCTTTTACGTGCTCTGTGTATCCACAGCCTAACCTGGCTACTACAACAATATGATGCAAAATAGCCTGCATTCATTCATCTACTCGTTCAACATATATCCACTGGGCAGGCACTTGTGCTTAAACACGGTGACTTGAATACACCTATTAACCACGGCTCCTTCCTGCAATTCTCATAAGACAGCTCCCTACATGTGCCCCTCCCAAAAAATGATAGATAACATTTGTACAACTTGTAGCTCTTCCCCTTCCTCAAATCCTTCCCTTAACTCTCATGACTGTTAAATACACGCACAAAAGGCAGAAACCCGGGACAAAGAAGAAAAAGAGAAAATAGGGACAACGTCTCAGCAGCTGGTGAACAGATGGAGATGTTAATTGATTTATTAGGCCCAAGACAACGGAAACCTAAATCAGCAATGGGGAAAGCCAAGGGAAAACCAGTATTACGGACCCTCCAAAGGCTCAGGAATTGATTGGCTCAGACACTCCAGCAAAAAGTACAAATGTAGAGCTCAGGATAGAAGGGTCAGTAGAATGTTTACTTAAGAAACAGTTAAACTCTGAGATCCTCTCAACAACTAAGGATCTAATGTCCACTAAACCCAGATCAAAAATGAGTGTTTATTCTTAGAAAAGAGACAAACAGGGAGTCTCTGGCTTGGGAAAGTACTTCTCAACTTGGGGCAATTTGGCCCCACAGGGGACACTTGGAAATGTGTGGAGACATCTTTGCCCCAACTCGGGGGATGGATGCTACTGACATCTAATGGGTTAGAGACCAAGGACGCTGTTCAACATCCTACACCACACAGAGCAGCCCCCACCACAAAGAATCATCCCACCCAAAATGTCAACAGTGCCAAGGTTGAGAAACTCTAGGTTAGGGCAAGCATTCCACATTGGAGAGAATGGAATTAATCAACATATATATTCTAAATACTGAGACACCAACACTACAACTTCTCCCAGCTTCCCATACTCGGCTCCCACAATGTTGGTAGCTCTGCATGCTCCTACCAGGTGGGAGTGCAGGAATCTTCTCAGAGAAATCTTATCAGCTTCAGAAAAAGTTGTCTGACGAAACTGACATCAGAAGGTTCCCGATCCAACAGGCCAGTTGCCTTAGAACTAAGCCCGTAGCAAACAGCTTCCCCCATGTGCTCAGAGCTTCCTGTCAGTCTTAGCACCCCATTCTTACACAAACAGTCAAGGACTGCCAAACATTTGGGTGGAGTGGCATATAATACAAAAGGAAGAAATTTGGAGCAGTAAGAGTCTATGCAAGGTGAAGGAAAATTCAAGGAAATTAATATCCTTGGAGAAGGACAGGAAACATCACATGCATGAAACAAGGAAAGATGCTATAAAAAAAAAAAAGGAACACTCAGAATAAAAATAACAGCTATTAGAAATTTAGAGTGTAGGGGCTTCCCTGGGGGTCCAGGGGGTAAGACTCCACGCTCCCAATGCAGGGGGCCCAGGTTCGATCCCCAGTTGGGTAACTAGGTCCCGCATGCCACAACTAAGAGTTAGCATGCTGCAACTAAGAGTCTGCATGCTGCAACTAAGAAAGTCTGCATGCCGCAACTAAGAAAGTCTGCATGCCGCAACTAAGAAAGTCTGCATGCCGCAACTAAGACCTGGTATAGGCAAAATAAGTAAATAAATATTTTTTTAAAAAAAGAAATAAAGAAATTTAGAATGTAATAGCAGAAATCAAATACTTTAAGGATTGGAAGGTAAGGCTTCAAGAATGCATCTGATATATGCCTAGAAAACTAAGCCAGAAAAACTAAAAAAAACTAAAGGACTATTTCTACCTCCAGAGGGAACAAACAATAGTTAGGACAGCTCTGAGGTCAACGGCATACCTTGTCACAATCATGCCAACTCTGAATCTTGATTTAAACAAAGTTATAGAATTGACTATTTCCATGATGGGAGGATAGAAATTGTGCATGTGGGTGGTGGGGGCAATGAGGTGGTGACAAAAAAAAAAAAAAGAGAGAGAGAGAACTCAATCCTCGACCTCCAAAATGGAACGCCGATGGATAATGCAAAAGTGAAAAATTACGAAGTAGTGACATAAGTGTGTAACCTATAGGCATCAAGATCAGCTTCCAAACAGCCAGTTGAGGTTGGCGCCTGTGGGAAGCAGGGAATAAGAAGTCACTAGAGGGGGCAGGTGTGCTGCATTTCAAATTGAGCCTGTGGAATTATGTTACTTTTGGAACTGTGTGCCCGCAAAACTTGCAGAGTAATAATGACTAGGCTGAAAGAGAAAGGCTACTGAGTGTGTATTTTGTGCCAGCCCCTGTGCTAAGCTGTTCGGGGAATCCAATGATTAATAACACATAGTCCCAAAACTCAAGGAGTTTACATCACAGGGGAGGGAAGACACGCAAGTCAACAGCCCCAAGTCCAAGTGTCAAGAACCACAAAGGAAGGAAGAACTACTTCCTCTACTTCCTAGTTGGGATGGAAGGTTGAAAGTATCAGTGGTGACTTTGTGGAGGAGCTGGAAGGCTAAGGTGGACTTTCTCCAGCTGCAGTGAAGATGAAGTGCAAGGTGTGTGGGGCTCGGGGAGGACACGTGCAGAAGAGCCCTCGGATTTGGTCCTGAGACGCACGTCCTCACCCCTCAATATTATGTGGCCCCACCCATCTCAAGGTTACGATGACCAAGTTGGATTGTCATCTAAATGCTTGCAGTATGGCAACAGGAACTGAGTTTGTAGTTTTGGGGCTGAGTTCACGATTGTCAAACTGGACACCAGGAAACCAAGAAATAAATCAACAAACTTCCCAGTTGAAACCCTGACCTCTGCCGATCAAAGACGAAGGCAAATCAGGCTCCTGGTGGCTGCATTATATACACACAGAAGATTTTGATGCCGAGGCCCTGCCAGTCACAGAACACTGTGTTCACCCGAACACACTCAAGGCTTTTTCTCCCCAAACAATCTTGTTTGGATAAACCATTTCCCCCCAAAGTTATATTTTATCGAACTCACCGTTGTCTTTTTCATATGACAGAGATGATGGATCCCAGGTGAGAAGACTTGCCCGAATTCCAAAGGCTGGTTACTGCTCTCGTTCTCCAGGCTGCTGCTGAAATCAGAGAACGGAAAGCTGATAGTAATCAAAGCTAAAAACAAACAGCCCTGCTTTCTGTGTTTAGTCAAAATGTGCCCGATTCCTTATGATGAAAGTAAACTTCCAACACTAAGATGGGCATCATCCAGGTGGACACACAGGAGCGCTCACAACCGACCCGACCCCCTGGGGACTGACAAGAACGGTAACACGTGACACTATTCCCGGTACTTTTACATGCACGTGGGTATGTTTTTAAAACAGAACTGTAATCATTTAATATATTCTATTTAGGGACTTTTTTCACAGAGTAAACATTTTTCCCTGTCAATTCACCCATGGTTTCTCACAGAAATTATGCAAAGGCACAATTTTCTTTACTGATTTTTTTTTATTCATTTATTTATTTTTTTGCTGCCTTAGGTCTTCATTGCTGCACGTGGGCTTTCTCTAAATTGCGGTGTGCAGGCTTCAGTAGTTGCAGCACGAGGGCTCAGCAGTTGTGGCACAGGGGCTTCGTTGCTCCACAGCATGTGGGATCTTCCCGGACCAGGGACGGAACCCGTGTCCCCTGCATTGGCAGGCGGATTCTTAACCCCTGTGCCACCAGCAAAGTCCCTTAACTGAATTTTTTAAGTTTCCCCTTATTTATCTGATTGCTGGATCTCCTGCCCCCCACCCCAAATGGAAAGACGGTGTGACACCAAAGGTTCTTAGCTGGAAATCAAGTAACTTCACTTTCACCTCTGGGTTTGTTTGCTTCTATGTAACATGAAGGACTGGAAGAAGGTATCTCTAAGATAAGCTGTGGGAAGGGGAGAGGCTGGACTTGGCGTCTGAGGTGTGGATCGTCAGCTCTCCCTTGACTGGTCGAGGGACCCTGTGGCAGTCACTTAGCTTCACTAAGTACCGCTGTCCTGCTCTCTATGAAGGGACTGGAATTAACTCTCTTGAACATGCTGGCGTGGGGGCACGTCCTTGTCTGGGACCTGACGCTAAAGACAATACGTGATGTAAATCTGTCCGTGAAGGCGTTGCTAAATGGCTCCAAACCGTCCCTGGGACCCTTACTCATTGCCCACCACCTGCCTGCACACGAGAGGAGCCGAGGCACCGAAAGAAGGGAGCTGCATGTGGAGAGAAAGGGGAGGGTCACGAGTCGGCTCTCATGCCCTTTGGGAGATCCACCCAAGTGCTCTCTGCCTCCTGCAAGGGTAGAAGCCGGCCTCAGGGACTGTGATCTTCCCCGTGTCCCAGCGTTCGGGCCATGGAGACTGGCACCTGACTCGGCTCTTGCTGGGCAAGTTCAAAGATGCGGGGAGAAGTCAGAGGCTGAGGCTGGCACAGCCTCCACGTCCAGAGCTGGGTGGGGCTGTGCCTTCCTGAGGCCAAGAGAGTGATGTTGAAGGTAGCCGGGCCAGAGTGACCTGCCCCAGGACACACCTGCCACAACACGGTCGGGAAACTAGGACGAGTCTGAGGTCCCACAGGAGTAGCTACCCCCACACCCCAGAGCAGCACCGCACGTGAGAAAGAGCGCACTTTGGGATGGCTGCCCAAACAGACCCCAAACACCAGATGGCGAGAGTGTCAGACCAGAGGAAAGCTTCCTCCCTCATCTCCCTCCCTCCTCCCGCTGGACACTGTGGGGAGAAGAGCAAGGCTCAACATGGGCGTGAGGAAGAGACCCTGTGCCTTTTCTTCACTAAAGTTTCCCGGCTGGCCAGGCTGTGCAAAGGGAAAGCCGAGAGCCTTTGAATTGCTTTTGCTAAGGAAGTATCCATTCAGGTCAGCCCAGACCACTTAAAAGCTATAAATGAGACTGTTCTAATGCCTAGAAGATGCCAAAAAGCCTAGCCTGAGATATGACCGAGTGGGGCAGGGGTGGGGAAGATGGATGTACCCCAGTAGATTTTGAGCTACGAGAGGAAAATCGAATAGTTCCCTTAAGAACCCTACGCCATTCGGCTCGTTGCTGCTCACCTGGGTCCTGTTAAAAGGCAGATTCTGACGCAGGGCGTCTGGGACCAGGACTCTGCACTGCCAACAAACTCCCAGGCACAGCTGCTAATGCTGCCCACAGGACACACTTTCAATAGCACGAGTCTAGGCCAAAGGTCCACAAACCCCAGCCTGCGGGCCAAATTCGGCCCGCTGCCTATTTTTGTAAATAAAACTTTATTGAAACATAGCCTTGCTCATTCTTTTATCCCTCATCAATGGCTGCTCTCACACTACAATGCAGAGCTGAATAGTCCAGACAGAGACTATAGCCCACACAGCTGAAACCATTTACCATCTGGCCCTGTTTAGCAAAGGTTGACAGGCTCAGTTCTGTGATGATGCTATCTGTGGAGCATCTGATGTGGTGATGGTGTGGAAGTGTTCTGCAATCCATGAAGAGCCTCACACATACTGCATGGTGAGGTTCCGCTGTCCCAAACATGATTTTAAAAGGATTTGACAAGAGGAAAAGTGATAAGGCCAGAGGAGGAATATAAGAAAAAAAGTGGTTAGGTACAGATTAATCATCTGGTAAAACAGCCCCTTCACCTCAACTAGAGAACAAAGGAATTTTTTGTTTGCCATAAATGATGTATTTCTTCTACAAGAACTCTGAGTTTCTTAGCAGCCCAACCAAGATGGTGACCCAAAGGGGACCCTCTGCCTGTCTTCTTATAAATACCCACTCTCTCTAGTTTCCACTCTAACCCGACCATCTGCGGGGGAGGGGGGAGCCTCCTTTACTGCTGTGGGGAGATTTGGATGGTGCTGGGCTGCCCCCCACAGGCCTGCAAGCCCTGCACTTGCCCAGCCTCAAGACCGAAGAAAGAGCCCGGAGTCAGTGACACGGACATCAATGGTTAAACAGATGGGGGAATCTTACACACCTGAAGAAAGGTCCTGGAGCGACACCCCACCGTGTCCGACAAAAGCCGGACAAGACACTACACAGCACTCTTCACCACCGGCGGAAGGAGGCTACCATTTATAAGAGGAATTGACGTCAGATAGGCTCATCAGTTACCAGGGAAACCAGCAGCTGAGGCACGTCCCTCACAGCCCCTCAGGTTAACGACCATCATGAGGGCAGGTGTTTCCCTTTAATATACGACCAGGGGAAGCTATTCTGGCCTAAGGGGCAGGGGCAAGCACAATCGTGTGAGTAGGTGTAGAAGAAGCAGGGGATGTACCAAGAGCAAGAGAACAGCCACCTTGAGTGACCTGACCATACAGATGGGTCTTGTTTTTTCCACTGAGCTCAGTGTAACATACATCAGGGATCTGTGCCATCGGCTCCCACATCCAAGGTCACTCTGAGAGCTGCTTGTGTTCTAGAGGAAACAACGCCCTTTATTGCTTGATTTCAGGATGCAGCTGTCTCCTCAAAAACACCAGAACCCTAACCTGGAAGTCCCCCAGGAGCCTGTCCACACCATTTCTCTGCCTTAGATCTCCCTTCCTCTACCCAAAGATCAGAGCAAAGATCCTGCAGAAGCTTCTGCCTGTCTTCTTGGGTCCTTCTTAACTGATTCCGAAACAAGATCCTCTGAAGGTCACACATCTTTCACATCACTACCTGCCACCAGACAGCTACCTCTCTGGCCCAACGCTGCCTTCAAGCCACCCTCCTTTCATTAAGTATTTTTGGAGCGCTGCTGTATCCTGGGCACTGTCCTAGGCGCTAGGATTTCTGCTGTGAACAGGACAAAATACCCGGCCCTGCCTTCACTGACCTTCCATCTCTAGCTCTATTTAATAGTCTCAGGGCCACGTGGGACTCCAACAACTGTCTCCATAAGATCTTGAGACGGAATCATCTTTTATTGACTCCGGTTCCACCTCAGTGGATCCCTAAACTCACATATGATTTGGGGAGACATATGACTGAGAGTCTACAGCAGAATGTGCCAAATTTGGGATGAATTATGATGCTAATAAGGGTGATTTAGGCCTAGCCAAGACCTAGGAGATAGGAATTCCAATATAAATTCTAGAGAAGCAAAGTATTTGTCAACCATTGCTTTGGTATGGCAATTTTCCCAGAATGGAAGGGGTTTCTCCCAGTGAAATGTGACCAGTGCTCTCTGCAGGTGACACCCCCCCTCATCATTATATCCAACAGACATGTCCTTCCTGGGCATTGGAAAATCCTCCAATGGCTTAACTTTTTGTAGGGTTAATTCCAAAGACCTCTTGAAGGTGTCAACCACAGGCTCCGCTGATTTTCAAGGCTTACGTTTGATCAAAGCCAGGCGGGTTATGATTTCAACAGGAGTTTTCCAAAAGATACCCCAGTGTCTATATACCTGGATATGGGATATGGACTAGATGGTATATGTATGCATGCATATACCACACATACCATATGTACCACTTGATTCTACAGATAAGAAGGTGGTTCCTTCTAGTCTCGGAACATTCCAGCATCAATAAGTAACAGGCTGGAAGGTGCCCGTGCCTCTAGGACTTCATCCTGCTCCTTCCCCCAGTCTGCCGCTGCTGAAACCCAGAGGGACTCCTGACTGTCCTGATGCTAATGGCATCACCATGCACACCTTCTGGCCATTCTGGTAAACATCCTTGTTTTCAGGTCCTCCGCCCGCCTCCTTTATCTTGCAGGGTTTGAGGGTGCTCCGAATGTGCTCATAATCCCGTTTTATAGTAGTTGGAAATAAGAGACAGAGCTTCAGTGACTTGCTCTAAGTCAGACATCAAAGCAGATCCTCAATTAGAACGCAGGTCTCCAGGGTGTTTTGTTAAACTCTTCCCTTCATTAAATGTTACACATAATAAATTTCCAAGGCAGCGCCATTCCTGGAATGTACAGTATACATTACCCAGGGCCCGGCGGAGGTAACTTTGCCCCAGACGCCTCAAGACTCATTTCTGGGTTTGTTTCTCTGTTGGTAGGTTTTTAGAAGAAACATTAAGCTTTTCACCCATATAAGACAGAGAACATCATTTCCCAAAAACGACCTTTGAGTGGGCCTGCTCCTTTTCCCAGTTTACCATCTTAGAGATGATTCTTTTCCAAAGGGTTGGTCAGCCCACTGGAAATAGCAGAATAAATTCTCCAAATAGAGAGACCATTTTTCCAAATAAGTAAACAGGTTACTTTCCCCCCAAAGCCTGTGGGTTTCTATGGGCCATTTTAGTTAATAATGAAAACAGATGAAATTTATTTAGTGTGTACTCTTTGACGAGCTGTGTGCTAGGGACCTTACACAAATTTGCACTTCACAACCACCATTCAAAGATACCATTATCATCCTCATCCACATTTTACAAGTAAGAAGCTGACATTTTGAGGGGGTAATTACCCATGGTGATGGGGTCAGAATTTGAGCCCATGAGTCAACCCTAGGCATCCTGGCAGCAAAACTGAGGCTCTCAGCCACCTCTGTATCTTATTTCTCTGGTTGCCACCAAATCTGCAAGTTGAAGTCACTTTCAGTGGCTGCTCTAATTATTTATTACTGCACAACAAACCACTCCACACTCACTGGCTTTTAAAACGTATTTTTATCTCTATGATTCTGTGGGTGGATCAGGCTCAGCTGATAGTTCTTGCTTAAAGACTCTTCCCAGGTGGTGGCTGTCAGATGAAGGTCGGGGCTGAGATCATCTGAAAGGTGTGCACTGACACGAATGGTGCCTGGGATGGCTGGGATTGTTGCAGCTGGCCAGTCATCTCTCTCTCTCTCACTCCCTGTGCGGCGTCTCCACACGGCTGGCTTGGACTTCCACACAGCATGGTGGCAGGCTTCCTCCCAAGCAAGCATCCCAAGAGAATTTGGCAAGACGTCTTATGCCCTAGCCTTGGAAATTTCAGAATGTCAATTCTACCATATTAAGCAGAAATGTTCTTCTGACTACTGTTTCCTTCTATTTGGAGAAAAAAAAATTTCTAATAATTTCTTTTTAATGGAAATAAAATCGAATCCAATTCTGAAGAGATTAGTTAAGTTTTAAAAGACGATTGGTTTCATTTGTGTTACTCTTTGTAGATTTTCGTTCTCTCTTCATCTTCCTAGTCTACTCTTGAGCAAGTTGGAGACACTTATCCAAATAGAGCTCTAGATTTCATTTCATCCCCAGAAATACCACCACCAACGAAACCAAAAAAAGGTCTAAGTTGAGTCCATCACAAAAAGAATGTGACACCAGCTTGGACTTTATTGTGTACAGAATCAACTGTCACTGATTCCTCAGCTCCACCCTGGCCTCCAGCTCAGCACATGGGTCTCGGCCATCTAAAGGCCACTCTATCATTGATCCAAAAGAATGATCCTTCACAACTGAACATGTCAAACAGCAGTGGAAATGTATGAACCAGGGAACTTCACCTCCCACAGCTTTTCCCAAAAAGGTAAATGAAGGACTCTCAGCCAAAATTCAAGTCCTTTAGTGACAATTAAGGTAACATCACATTTTTCTTACTCTAGCCACTTTGTGGTAGTTGAGTTCTGTCTCTACCGTTGTTTTTTCTTTGTTTCATAAAGCAGGTTTCCTCTAGAGGAACCCAGAGGGTAAATCTGAGAACAAAGATGCTTTTAAACCAAAAATCTTGTCTCTGTGGAAACACCTCTGACAAAAAGACTTCAAGATGCAATCCACGGCCATGTCATTGTTTAGAAGCGTTCTTTTGTCTCTAGCCAACAATGGTGTGGGAGGGGGAATCCACCTGGTCTCCAGAAAGTATCTATTGAATAAAATGCACCTGAATGATAAAATACCCTTTTTATACGAAAACAAAACTTTCAGAGAGGTGAACTTGACTGAAAGAGGGACTTTGTTTGCTTGTTTTAATGAGGCTTCAAAATGTTGTTGACCGAGTTGGGAACCAATACTTGACCCAGCAATGAACATGATTAACTTCAATGGATGCGTCAGCCATGCCCACCTTCTCCCAGTTGCTTGGGATTAAGTCCTTAGTGACTTGATTATTTTCTCAAGAGTGCAAGAGTGGACATTCTCTTCCTGGTTTGTTGTCTTAATGTTGACTAAACAAAAGTGGCAGTGGCTTATACCAAAACCAAGCTCTCCTGGCTCGCTGGAAGAGTGGAAGCTATTAAGAAGCTGAAATGTAAGACCTGATTTCCTTAAAGTAAATTGAATCATTGTGCTGAACTTGACTCTAATTGTTGAAACAGCTGACATTAACGAGCCGATTCTGCCTCATCTAGGTTTCCCTATATAAAGCCCATATCATCTTCTCTCCCATCTTATCTGGAACTGATTTGAGAAACCTATTTGTTTTTAAGAAACTGTTTTTTCAGTGAGTGTCAAACATTCCAACCCAGCCATGGAAATCTGTGTTTATGTGACAGGAGCGTAGCGATGCCTTGAATGGACACTTTTCACTTAGGGGATGGAGCCCTGAGTCTTAGCCTTGGAATCTAGTCTATTCACAATCTGCCCTTGCATTTTACCTCTGAATGTTCTCTTGCCTCAACCTTCCATCACGATTTGCCTGCATCACAGTCCCATCTTTGTCCCTTTGTACATGTGACTCTCTCCATCCAAATAATCCTTCTTTCTTCCTAGCCATCCTTCCAGGCTCAACTCTAGTTCAAAATCTTCCATGACATCATGCTTCACAATTCCAGGCCCCACTCATCTCTTTTTAGTCTCAACTGCTATGATTCATCGCCCATACCTGTTAAAAGACACATCCATACTCTGAATACATTTAATTTATTGTCCAAATGAGGATGTTTTTGAGGCTGAGAGTGCTATTACTTATTCCACTGGGCCAACAGGCATAAATTGGGACACTACGGGACATATGGTCCTTCCTCCTAAGTGGCAAAAGATATTGATCTGATGTTCTCCAATCGTACCTAAAATACAAAGAGATTGTGGAGAATAACTGAGAAGTGCTAGCTGCACTGACAAATGCTGAAACATATACTATTAATTACAGCATTCCTGTAAATAGCTTTGCCCATTGCCAGTCACTCTTTCGTTCAATAAATATTTATTGAGCTGCTATGATGGGCCTGGCTCCCTTCTAGGCCCTGAAAATGTAGACAGAGGCAAGTAAATAACCCTGTAAATATATATTCGATAAAAAGTAAGCACAAAAAATACTGAATAGTATCAATGAATATAATGAATAAGTGGATAAAATAAATGAAATAGAAACATTCATGAATGCTATAAAAAAAGTCAAGCATGGTGACTGACAAGGGATTAATCTCCAAAATACACAAACAGCTCATACAGCTGAGTATCAAAAAAACAAACAACCTGATAAAAAATGGGCAGATCTAAAAAGACATTTCCCCAAAGAAGACATACAGATGGCCAAAAGGCACATGAAAAGATGCTCAACATCGCTAATTATTAGAGAAATGCAACTCAAAACTACACTGAGATACCACTTCACACCAGTAAGAACAGCCAACATCAAAAAGTCTGCAAATAACAATGCTGGAGAGGGTGTGGAGAAAAAGGGATCTTCCTACACTGTTGGTGGGACTGTAACTTGGTGCAGTCACTATGGAAAACAGTATGGAGGTTCTTTAAGAAAACTAGAAATAGAGCCACCATATGACCCAACAATCCGACTCCTGGGCATATATCCAGATAAAACTATAATTCAAAAAGATACATGCACCTCAATGCAGCACTATTCACAATAGCCAGGACATGGAAGCAACCTAAATGTCCATCGACAGAGGAATAAAGAAGATGTGGTACATATATACAATGGAATATTACTCAACCATAAAAAAGTATGAAATAGGGTCTTCCTGGGTGGCACAGTGGTTAAGAATCCGCCTGCCAATGCAGGGGACACGGGCTCAATTCCTGCTCCAGGAAGATACCACATGCTGTGGAGCAACTAAGCCTGTGCACCACAACTATTGAGCCTGTGTGCTGCAACTACTAAAGCCTGCGTGCCTAGAGCCCATGCTCTGCAACAAGAGAAGCCACCACAACGCAGAGCCCATGCACCACAATGAAGAGTAGCCCCCACTCACTGCAGCTAGAGAAAGCCTGTGCATAGCAATGAAGACCCAACGCAGCCAATAGATAAATAAATTTATAAAAAAAAGAGGATGAAATGCCATTTGCAGCAACATGGATGGACCTAGAGATTATCATATTAAGCAAAGTAAGTCAAATACCTTATGATATCACTTGTATGTGGAATCTAAAAAAATGATGCAAATGAACTTATTTACAAAACAGAAATAGACTCACAGGCATAGAAAACAAACTTATGGTTATCAAAGGGGAGTGGGGAGGGATAAATTAGGAGCTTGGGATTAACACATACACACTACTATATATAAAATAAACAAGAAGGACCTACTGTATAGCACAGGGAACTATACTCAATATCTTATAATAACCTATAATGAAAGAGAATGTAAAAAAAAGAAATATATATATATCTATCTATCACTTTGCTGTACACCTGAGACTAACACAACATTGTCAATCAACTATATTTCAATAAAAAATTTTTTTAATTAAGCATGGTAAGGGGCAAATGTGTAAGTTGTGCAAGGGGTTGCAAAGTGGTCTAGTAAAACTGGTGGTAAACTCAAGGAGGTCGTATTTAAGCAGAGACCTTGTGGAGAGTATCCTCAGCAGAGGCGACAGCATGGACAAAGGCCCCGGGGTGGGAGCAGCAAGCAGGCCAGTGTGGCTAGAGGGTCGTGATCAAGGTGGCCATCTGAGCAGCATGAAGCTGGGGTAGAAGGCAGGGGCCAGAACAGGCGGGTCCTGGCAAGTCAAGGCGAGGAGGTGGGGTTTAGCCTGAGTGTAGCGGAGAGTCACCACTGAGTCTTCTGCAAGCTGTCATGAGGTCCCATTTCTGTTTTTTTTCAAAGACCACCCAGACAGTTATATGGAATGGAAAGGGTGCAAGCGGAAGCAGGAAGATCAGTAAGAGGCTACGGCGGTTTATTTCTCCAAGTAATGATGATCCTCCCTTAAAGCTTCCCCCTGTGGCCTTGGAGCTGCTGAGGGTTAGGCTGCCATTTCTTAGAGGTTCTGCAGGCAGTGAGGGTGGGCAGCAGGCGTGTGTGTGTCGGGGGTAGATTCTTAATCCGAGGCGATGTTGCCCACCAGGGGCCATTTGACAATGGCTGGCAACATTTTTGGTTGTCAAAACTGGGGGAGGGGAGTGCTACTGGCATCTAGTGAGTGCAGGCAGCAGGAATGCTGCTAAATGTCCTACAGGGCACAGGACAGCCCCCCTCCTGTGACAATTATCTGGTAAAAAGTGTTAATCGTGCCAAGGTTGCAGAAATCTGCCATCAGGTGCCCATCTAGTGCCCCATCCTCCCCCAGGCATCTCCCACGGGAGGCCACTTCCTGTCACTTCCTGCTTCTGGGCTCTGACTGTGGGGACTCATCCTCAGCTCACCCCATCCCTTCCGAGTGTTCCAGGCCCTTCAGCCTGGACAAGGGTCAGGGCTCTTCACACTGCACTGGAAAATCATCATTTGGGTTGTAAAGGACTGGCCTCCAGAAAGGGCCACCAACAAGACTGGTCCCTGCTGGGAAACCAAACAACATTTCTTTCCATGGTGCTTCTTGATTCTTTAACACCTTCTTTAGCCCAGGAGCAGAGGATAGGATCCTATCTGATCACATACTTAAGCCTCTGTTCTAGCTCACAACACCAAAGATAAATGGACCTTTGCATGCCATATTTCCAGACAGAAAGCCAATCATGAACACACTCAATGGATTTCAAAAACATTTCTTCACATTTTCACTGAGTGGCTTTTTAGAGTCACCAGATAAAATACAGACTCCCAGTTAAATCTGAATTTCAGGTAAACAGCGAAGTTTTTTAGTATAAGTATGTCGCAGGCAGTGGTAGGATCTCAGCAATGTTGTAAGGCCATATTCGAGGCATTTATACTAAGAAATTATTTGTTGTTTATTGAAATTCAAATTTAACTGGGTATCCTGTTTTTTGTTATTGTTGAGTTTTTTTGTTGTGGTGGTGGGTTTTTTTGTTTTGTTTTGGTTTTGGTTTTTTGGAGGTCTTTTCTGATTGTTTCTTGGCCAAATCTGGCAACTCTACTTTCTGTATATTCAGGGCAGTGTCAGGCATGAGTCTCTGAGTTCTTTCTCCTTCTAGTAGCTTCTTCCCACTTTTCTCTTCCCTTCCTTTGACTTCCCAACTCCTCTTCCTAAGTTGGGTGCCAGCTCTCTCCCTGAAGCACTCTAGACCACGCTCCTGAGTAACTGTGACACATTCTTAATCCCCCTTTCCACCAAAAGTGGATCAAGTTGAGGAGTGGCTGTGGGGTAGGCATGAGAAACTTTATTCTGAAAAGACCTACACTAGGAAAATGAAATCAACAGAAACTGAATGTAAACATGTTACTATTTTCATCAAACCTGGTTTTTTAAAAGTTCTGCTTTACAAAAAATATATATATATGAATAATTAAATGATGGTGTCCCTCAAACAATTCCTTTATATAGAAAATTTCCCTTGGACATTCAACATCTGATTTAATTTACTAATTCAATTATAGACATTTTTTTAAAATATGGAGTCTAAGAATGTTAGGTAAATAAGTATGGAAGAAAAGATGGGAAAAAGAAATCTGGGACAAGTAAAATCCTTTGCAGCAAAAAAGAAGACTTGAGCAGTAAATGCTTCAAAGAAAGCTCAGTACTTGAAACGGATTATTTGTAAGTAGTATAAAATGAATTTCGAGCAATCTGCGATCTTTTTTTCCCAAAATAATTAAATAGATCATCGTGTTCAGGAAATGTTTGTTGAACTGAATTAAAGACTTAGTCTCCATCCTCAAGGAGCTCTCAGATATTGAAAAGAAGAAAAAAATGCAAGTGGAGAAATTAAATTATAAGTCATGTGTGACCTCTGTAATCAGTAGAAGCTAGGATACGAGCAATTACATGGATACCCTATTTATAGTCCCTAGAATTCCAGTGGCTTCTACTGTTTGCCTGGTCTCTGTGTTTTGCCCAAAGGGGATACACTATACTTCAAAAACTCATCAACAGCTCTATGATTCATGCAAAGGAAAGGTGAGTCTCAGAAATGGTATCATAAAGCTAATGGTTCAGAAAATAGACTTGTGAAGGCAGTGACCACATCTGTCATATTTACCTCCTTTCCCCTAGTACCTAGAACAGTGCTTAGGCAAAGACCAATGTTTGAATGAATGATTCCGTAAGCGTGATCATTATATTATATAAATTTGCTTTTATTTACATAAGGAAGCGAATGATGACAAAGCATTTCCCGTGTAATAAACAGAGTAGGTGATGGCATTGAAGGACACGTGGCTGGTTGCCCCCCACACCTTCAATTACCACCAACCCCACTCCATCCTCAAGGGCTACCATGCCTGAAATTCTCCCACTCATGATGCCATCTTTTCAAGGAGGGGTGGCATCTATCAAGGTTTGCTGAGCATCTTTCTGCTCTGGGCCAGGCACTAGAGTAGGCACTAGAATACAAAGTTGCTGTCTTTAAGAAAGAAGAGCCAGAGGGAAGATATTAGTTTCAATTCACATAACTGAAGAAACTGTATACCCTTATAGCAAATTAAGGTGCCCTAGAAGTCCACAGAAGGAAGATTCCATAGAGGGCATGACGACTGAGCTGAATCTTGAAGGTTCTATATGAGATCACTGCAAGAGTTAACACAGGCAAACCGCTGCGACAAACAGCCTGAAATCTCAGTGGCTTAACATGAGAGAAGTGTCTGTGCAGACACAAAGCCCAAGGTGGAGGCCTCCCATCACACAGCTGTCCTGGGCAGCTCTCTCTCAACCAGACTCCTTCTATTTGGGGGTTCCACTAACCCCTAGAGCCTCAGAGACCTCCAGAGCCTTGAACCACACTGCCAAATTCTAACTGGCCAATCCATCAAAGGAGGATGAAGGTGGAGGATGCCGCAGAGGCCTGGATGGGGCATACGTCAGCCCTGCCGCCAATCCATCATGTAGACATCATCCCATAGCCCACACGACGCAAGGAGGAAATGGAAACAATTTTGTGAACCCTACATTGATGCCACTACAAAGCACCAGAAATGGAAGAGTAAACTAGGCAGAGGAAATTAACTAGTCCTGATAAAATGAAAATGGGGCAAAACCAAGAGGGAAGTATAAAGAGGCAAATTTAGAGAGACCGAGGGCTCTGACGGGAGTTGACAAGGAGTTCTGTGTGGGATGATATCAGGAAGGAAAGTAACCCTTGAAAAAGAAGGCAGAGGGGAAGAAGTGTGTAATGACCAGGGAGATAAGAATGACACATGGATATTTTCCAGAAAGAGCGATAGAGAAGGCTCCTCTTGCCCCAACTGCCTTCTAGAGTTCAGTTATGCATTTACTTATTAAATCTTCATAAGATTATAAGAACACAGCCCTGATTTATACAAATCTAAGACTTCTTTATATTTCTGACTTTCTCCTTTCTGCGAGATATAACAAGAAGCTTTGAAAGTGGCTAATAAATATACAGGAATGCAGTCCTTCTGGAAAAGCCACAGGGAAGGGACTGAGTATACCTAATATTTATGTAAATGTTAACCACATAATGGGCAACTCAGGAAATAATGATGTGACCGCTGGGACCAGTCTCTTGAACTGCAAAAGCGTTTGATTCACGGGGAAGGTGGTGATTACTGCTCCTTGCAGCCTTGCTGCTCTGTCAACAGTGTAGGTTTCGCATTTAGATCAGTTTTGGTGGCAACTGAAAATAGCAAATGTAAATATTAATGAACTTGGTGATGTTTGGAAGAAACATGCAATTTAAAAATGAATGTATAGCGTGAAGAATTGTTAGTCACCCTGAGCTCTAAAAGTGCCAATATAAGAATATGTTATTGAAACATGAAAGAAGTCGACCTTTGGATGCCAGATTTCAACGTTTCCTTTTGCTATTGTGCCCTTTCTGTTGCATCAAAGAGTTGAAGAAATGTATATGAAAATGTGAAATTCCTCTCCTGACTGGATAGTTCTTTGAACAATGAAAAACTTTGTGAGACAAAAAAGGAATGTTTTAATATGTTACACAAGGCTAAAAGGGAAGCAAACAGAGGGTTCATTTCTTTCCCTCCTTTTATTTTCTAATCATTTTCCTCCTCTCTCTCACACTTGTTTTTATTTATACTGTTTATATAGTGGGTGTGCATCTGTTCTAATTATGTTCCTACATTTCAATATTTAAATAGCACCTCTATGTTTTCCCCGATTCTGTCCAGAACTAAGAATTTATTTGCATCATCATCTTGTACTCCTCAATTTTATTACCATCTTTGACTCTTCACAAATGGCTTGTAGACCATCAGTTCCATTTAAAATTTAAATTCTCATAAGAATCACTTGTGTATTTCAAACCACTCCTAGTTCATAATTTTCTGTTTCCTCAAAGGAGGCACATGTATTATTTTAAGAGTAGAGTCTGGTAGATACAAGAGTTCTCAGGAGCCCTGGCTTCCAGTTGTGGTTTGTGCCTTTCCCTAGTCAGCTTGATTCCTGCAAAGGGGACTAACCGGAAATAACAAGTAGCAAAGTACTCCTCAGTGTATTAGCCTAAAAATTAGTTAGTCCCACTTGGTTTGCAAAGAGCAATGTTTGTTTCTGCAAATGAATGTGATCTAAGAGAAAAACCTAAAGTATTTTTTTAGTGGTACATTTATGACCACTACACTGCTCTCATTACAAATGTAAAAGGTCATTAAAACGTAGAAGACTTTTGTCAGATTATTTAGCTCTCAGGACAACAATAAGCATTTCACAGCCGGTGGAAATTAACAACTTGATCTCTTACCAGGAAACATGTCAGTTCCTCTCTATAACTCCTCTTAAACATTATAACTAGTCAAAATCGATTTACACTTGAGAAGGTCACACATAGTCCCCTGGGAAACACTCTCCGGCTCAACTGCAGTCTGAGGCAGACATTACGAAGAACAGCACCCAGCTGACAGCACATTCGACTTCCCTTTCTCGACTGGCGAACTCGAAGGCATGAGCAACAATGGGAGCTGTCTTTTTTAGTCATTTAAAGCAAAGACAGTTGAACTGGGTTTCGTTTAGAGTTAATTGTACATTTTGAGTGATTCAGTTTTGACAAAATCCAAAGCATATTTTTGCAAATCGCCTTTCCCATTAAATGTTAAAACCCTTTATTTTTAAAAGGAAATGTAATCCATATGCTTGGAATTTGTTTACACTAAAATTATAAAAAATATATATACATTTTTTATTCATGTTCCAGAAGCTGTCTGCACCATTTTGTACCGCTTTCAAAAATCAAGAAGTCGTGTATTGCCAAAAACGAATGAGAGCAAATCCATAAATGTTAGAAATATCGATTTTATGATTCCTTATGGTCTGACCTTAGAAAAACATGTCTTTGGTTTTCAGTCACACGTTATAGAGAAAAACTTCCTTTCTTTGGAGAAACCTGTATACCAAACAGACCTTGTAGGGGTTAGGGGACTGAGTTCTCGTTGCATAGGAAGGTTTATTTTGCCTACACTTATTGAGCTGCTTGACCAAATTAAATTCTGAAAATGATTTAATTCAGTTTTTAAAACCCCCAAAATCAGAAATTGAGAATTGATTATATGCTTGCTGATTAAAAACCATATCCAAAATTATCAAGTTCAACTCTCGGGGTTCGTTAAACATGAGGAGGTTTCACACAGTTATCTCCAACCTGAAAATAAGGAAGGCCGAGAGGAGAGAAAGAGCCCAGCTGTTCCTTCAGAATAAGGCTTAACATGAAGGTGAATTTATATTTGCCTAGCTGCATGAAACTGTCATTGGCTTAGAGCAGGGATCAGCCGATGGTTTCTGGAAAGGACCTGACAAATAAAATTTTAGGGTTTGTAAATCATGTGGTTTCTATCACAACTACTCAAATTCTGCCACGGAAGTACAGTCACAGTCAATACATAAATGAATGGATGTGATTGTGTACCAATAAAACTTTATTAACAAAACCAGATGGCAAGAGGAATTTGGTCCAAGGACCATAGTTCGCTAAGGGCCCTGACTTACAGCTTCTTAACAAAATACACAACTCTGGTACATATCTAAAATCACATTTGAAAAAATTGAGTTTGGATGCTGACAGACAAGAGCCAGCTTTTCATCTCTTCTCCTACTTGCATTCTTGAGACTCTCATTTTGAGACCCGAAGAATTAACTTATGAGGAGACCAAAACCTTGTCCTCTGTGCTCATAAACACTAATCAGATGCCTAAAATTACCAATGCCAATCTAACCCTCCCGGAGTTGCTGTATTTGTAGGCTATGGTGCACTTCTGGACCTTGTATCATGGGCAGTGAATCCGCAATGAACATGAACAACACTGAAAGGTTTGAGAAGGGCTAGTTTTTCACTAGCCTGATCCTGGTCTGGTTACCCTGTCTCCAATGTGCTTTTAACAGTCTATTTGCTTAATTAATACATTATGTTGACCTATGGTCAAAGGTTGCAAACCCAAACCTTGGGCCATGCCTTCCGCATAGCTACTGAGAGCACAGGCCACGTCAAACCAAATACCTGATCTGCCACTTCCTAGCTGTGTGACCTTGGAAAGATGTCAATGTCAATGTTGATGCTTCTCTTCTGTCTTATGGTAATAAACTCTCGTGTTTGTCAGAGCATATAGCTCTGAAGAAGCAATGGAATAAAAACCACATTTTTCAGCTTCTCCCGCAGAGAGTTGTAGCTACATGGCCCAGATCTGGACAATGAGAAAAAAATTCTATTTTCAGAAGTTAGATGCGTTTATACACGGATTTTTTTAATCCAGCTTGGGATTCAGTGGGCTTCTGTGTATTGATGTTTTTCATCATTTCTCAAAGTTTCTGATCCTTCATCGTTTCAAAATTACTTCTGTCCCAGTCTCTCTCTCTCCCCTCTGTTTTTGAGATGCCAATTAAACGTATATTAAGCTTTACCACTATCTTCTGTCTCTCTTCTGAGTTTCATCCTTTGGCTTTTGTGCTTCATTTTGGACTGTTTCTTTGAGCTTATTCTCAATTTGCTGTTAATCTTATTTTGTATTGTTGTCTTTCTCAGATCTAGAATTTCTATTTGGCTCTTTTATAAAATTGCTCTATCGCTTTTTATATCTTCCAGTTCCCTGCCAATTAAAAAAAACCTTTCTAATATTCTCAAACAAATTGAAGATTTAGGTGACATTTTCTTAGTTCTATGGATCTCTGTTAGGGACCTTGGGCTAGTGCTTGCAGTTTAGTGTCACCTTGATCTTAGTTTTAGATTTGAGATTTTTCTAAGGGAAAATCATATTTTTGCAAAATGTGTTTCAGATGAGGCAAGGGTTAACTTACTTCCAGTTTACCTTTACTTCTAGGAGATGATCTTTTGGGGCCTAGCCTAAAGAGGATTCAGATCTTTGTCCTAGTCCCTTGGGGTCACCAAAAGGACAACTAAGCATCCCCTAGGATGAAGGCTTTGCTCATTTTTTTCTGAGTTCTCAGCCTCTCTGGGATGTCAGACCAATAACTGCTTAGTATCATATTAGCTTCTGAATGCTTCCTACATTTTAAGAATAATCCATACAGCTTTTTCAGTTCTGAGAAGACTGACCCACGTGCCCTAGTTCATATTACCAGCAGTGGAAATCCTGAGATTCCTACTTCTATTCTTAAGGGGGAGGGGAGGCATATTTTTCTTCCCTCCCTGAGAACCGTCTTTACGTTGGTTGAAGTGATGGCCAGTCTTAGACCATACACAAGTCCACCACTTGAGGGAAAGGCAGAGAAAACCAAATAAAAAGATCCCAGGCGCCTGGAGGCATTGTTGAACATACCAAACACACAAGCCTGGACTGCCTATCTTTGGACCAGTAATAATCCACCATTGTTTGGGACCTCCACGACACACAGGCCAAGCCACGTCCTAACTAAAAGAAGAGTTATTTAACCTCTGTGGTATGCGATGATGGTCCCAGTTCTTCCCCTGACTCCAAGACAGCAGAATGCAAGCAGGCTTCAGAAGCGCCTGTGCATTTCTTCTTGTCCCATTGCTCACTCGTGCACCCCTGCCTCTACCACGGGAAAAAGCCTGAGCTAGCCTGCGGAAGGGACCTGAGAGACATGGAGGAGGCTCGCCATGTAGTGGAGTCAACCCAACTGAGGCCATTCTAGAGCTACTGCCAGGGGACCTGCTGCCAGCTGTGGATGAATGAGCAAGCCTGGCCAAGCCCAGCAGAACCACCAGCTGCCCCATACCCACACCCTCGAGAGCCATAATAAATGGTGGTTGTCATAAACCACCGAGTTTGGGGGCAGCCTTGTCACATAGCATCACATATGACAAGAGTTAATGATTACATGGAGATAATTATAATACTTACCTCATAGGTTTGTTTTTAGACTTAAATGAGTTATTTCAAGTATGCCCCCTTAGAAGAGTCGCTGGTACGTCGTAAGCACTCAAAAAGTATTATCTACTCATATTATAGCTACCATTATTATTACTATAACTATTACTGAGACCCACAATTCCTCCCAAGCCAGGAAATTCAGCGATCAGCAGCTATGACTAACTCTAGTGTCTAAATCATCAACATTTTCTAAGGCATCATTATATCCTTTGTCCTCTCTTCTTATAAAATCTCACCTCTCATATTTAGTACCTCGAAGATCATTTGGCTGGCTTCTTCTGAGCATCGCACAGATGAAACACCTGAGTGCTTGGGTGAGTTCTTCGCTGCTTATCTCTGACTCGGCGGAGGACAGAAATTGTCTGGGTGGCAGACTACTGACCCTGGAGTCAGGAGGCGGGGTGCTAGTCCTGCTTTCTCCACTGACTAGTTGTAGGACTCATATCGGTCACCCCATATCTCCAGGTGAAGTTTCTCACACAAGGACTGAGACATTTGATGGCAGACTGGACCTTACTCGCCACATCTCCATGCCATCTACACCCCAGACACTCGGTGAATGTTTGTTGATTTTATTGAATGGAACTGAACCAAACTGAGTGAATGGAGCTAAGGAAATTGGCTAAACCTCAGAAAGTTCCTCTTCAGCTTACTCTTTCTATCATTTTACCTCATTTTTTTCTTTTAATTCTCCTCTTTTAAACAATACCTCTCCATTACAAACGAATGAAATCAAATCAAGCTGGCTTCCAGTAGAAATCACTTTTATCCTTCCTGCCCAATGGATGTTGGTAGGAAAAGATGCTAATATTAGCCACTTTCTATGTATCCATAGACTTTGTTTTCCTGAAGTGACAGGCTAATTCTCTCCCCTTATCTCCTCAACCTTGTACCAGTGACCATGTTGTGGGAACAAGATGGGCAGGACCCCAGGATCAAGAAAAGGGATTTACTTTTTCTAGTACAGTTTTAATGCAATAATAAACTGTAATAGTTATGGAGAAATCACGAAATGTGAAAGCATGAGGGCCATCAGTTTCCCATCTTGGAACTTCACACCACAGGAAGCAAGCCTGCAATTTGAATCTTAAACTGGCCTTCTTCAAAATGTTTCTCTTCAATATGTTGACTTAAGCTTTTCGGTATGTGTTTCCTATTCATTGTTTTGTCTGAATTAAAAACAAAAAACAGTTAACTGGAAATATGTCTGTATGTATGTTACTTTGGCAAATAAAATAGAATTTTCTCTTACTACACAAACTAAGGTATACTATATTAAGGTTGTCAGGAAAGTGGGCACGAAGTTAATGGGGTGACTTAATGGTATAATCACTATTAGGACGGCAGATGTGTTTTTGAGTGGGGAGGAATTCTGTACAGCTCTGTTTCTATTTGTATTTCCTGATACCAACATTGGGAATTGCCAGGTCTGAACTGTCTGAATTATCCAAATGGCAGGCCTGGTTTTTTTTGGAGAGTTTTTAAGATTAACCTGATGGGGCTTTGAAATTAACATGACCAAGATGCATGAGATTGTGATTCCTCAGTGCTGCAGCACCATGCCACTTACAAGAAGAGAACCAAGACTGCGTGCCATCCACAAGAGGGAAAATGGGAGGGAAAACTATAGACAGCTATGGTGGACAATGTGCTGTGTCTTATTCCTGGGCATATAGGAAGACTACATTTCCCATCCTCCCTTTCAGTTAAATGGGGCCATATGGAAGTGATGGTAGCCATTTTCTTCCCTAGTCCTTGAAAACATCTCACAAAACCTTTTAGCTTTCAGATGAGGATCAGATGTTCTTTAGTGACAAAGTCCAGGATCAGTGTTAAATGATGCACGAAGACCACAAAGGTAGGATTAACAGGGATGATACTGAAGTCTGGATCTTCTACCCTTTATTTCAGCAGACTCATTACCCTGGCATAGGAAAATCTTGGGTCATTCACTGTGCTTGACGTAGGTCAGGTATCAGCAGAGAATGATGTTATCCTATGAACTAACATTCCTTGGAGAAGAAACAGTAGCTTAACTAGGGCCCCTGTGGGAAAAAACAAAAAAGAAGTCTGTTTGTGACAGCACTGACCCCAAGGGAAATGGGACATTTAGAGTGTCTGTCTGCCCTCAAGGCTGATAGATTCAAAACCTAAAAGCCGGCTGGGGAGGCACCAAAGAGAAAGGCCACGTCTAACACCAGCTACGGAAGGTGCTTCAGGCATGATGAGCCCATGGAGAGAAAGGAAGTTTCTGCAAGGTCAGTTCCAAAGCCTACAAAGGGACTTCCCTGGTCACGCAGTGGTTAAGAATCCGCCTGCCAATGCAGGAGACACGGGTTCGAGCTCTGGTCTGGGAAGATCACACATGCTGTGGAGCAACTAAGCTCCTGTGCCACAACTACTGAGCCTGTGCTCTAGAGCCCTCGAGCCACAACTACTGAGGCTGTGTGCTGCAACTCCTGAAGCCCACATGCCTAGAGCCTGTGCTCCAGAGAAGCCACTGCAATGAGAAGCCCACAGACTGCAACGAAGACCCAATGCAGCCAATGAATGAATGAGTGAATAAATAAATAATTTTTTTTAAAGTGCAGTGGAAGACACCTTAGAATAGATGTGGCACCTCCCTCCAAGCTTGGAGAGCCAGAACCAGGCCAGGACCCAAGAGAGCACACGGAGCTGTAGAGGTGGAATGAGGGGGCAATGTGCAGAGTCAGACCATGTGACTATGATGTCTGCTCACAGAGAAGACTTGGAAATAGGTTCCAGCCAGAGTTAGAGAGCCCATCATCTATCAAGTGGGGTCTAAATTGGGTAGAGCAGCACCTAGCAAAATATGGCCTTTGGGCCAAATCCAGCAACTGCCTGTTTTTTTTGTTTTATTCTGTTCTGTTTTGTTTGGGGGGGGTCATAACTTTTTTTTATTGAGTTATAATTCAAAATCCACATAATATAAAATGAACCATGTTAAAGTGAACAATTCCGTGGCATTTAGCATAGTCACATTGTTGTACAATGCACCTCTATTGCGTTCCAAAACATTTTCATCACTTCCAAATAAAATCCTGTCCACATAAAGCTGTTATGCCCCATTCCCCCTTTCCCTAGTCCCTGGCAACCACCCATCTGCTTCCTATTTCTATAGATTTACCTATTTTGGATATTTCATATGAATGGAATCATACACTATGTGAGCTTTTATGTCTGTTCCTTTCACTTAAGCATCATGATTTTGAGGTTCATTCACAATGAAGCATGGTCAGTATTTCACTCCTTTTTATGGCTAAGTACTATTTCACTGTATGGACAGATCACAGCTTGTTTATGCTTTCATTCACTGATGCACCTTTAGTCTGCTTCCACTTTTGGGCTACTGTGAATAGTGCTGCCATGAGCATTTGCATACAAGGATTTGAGTACCTGTTTCCAATTCTCTTTGGTATATACCCCCAAGTGGAAGAGCTGCCTGTTTTTGAAAATAAATTCGATTGGTGCATAGCCACACCCATTCACTTACATATTATCTGTGGCTTCTTTCACACTACAATGGCAGAGTTGAATAGTTACAACAGAGAAAATATGGCCACAAAGTCAAAAATATTTACTACCTGGCCCTTGATAGAAACAGTTTGCCGACCCCTGGGATAGAGGGAATGTCACCCCCATCCTTCAGACCTTGATATGGCACATACCTTAATCTATTTTTCTCCTGGACATTGGTGAAAGGAACTGGAGATTTCCTGTAATTTGTGACAGCCCAGACTCGATGGGCAAGTTTCGAGGTAAAATAAGAAATATGTGTTGGTGACCATTCCTCTCATTCTCTCTGGCTCGCCCTCTTCCTTCTTTCTTTCCCTCCCTTTGAGAAATGCCAATATTTGCTCAGTAAACAAAGAGAGAAGAGATGTTCTGAACCTGTCGGGACAGGTGAGGGAATCAGTGCTTCGCTCACTGCCAAGTGCAGAGGAGGCAGCAAGACCCACTTTGCTTGGAAGTCAGGAAAGAGTCCGCACAGCTGGGGCCGATGGTGGATGGAAACGTGGTGCTGTCCTGTGTGACTTTTATCCACACTTTAATGTGCAAGCAAATCACCTGGGACCCTGTTAAAAAGCAGATTCTGATTCAGTAGGTCTGGGGCGGAGCTTGAGACTGTGCATTTCCAATGAACTTCCAGAAGATAGCAATACTGCCCGGTCAAGCGCCAGTCTTTGAATAGCAAAGTAAGCATTGGTTCCCACACAAGGCTGCTCTTTGCAATCCCCCGGAGAATTGTCAAAAAAAAAAATCCTAATGCCTGAGTGAGTCTTCCTCCCAGAGATTCTGATGAACTTGGTCTGGGGTATGGTCTGAGCATCCAGATAGACAAAGTTCCCCAGTAGCTTCTAATACACGGTGAAGTTTGAGAGAGTGTTCTTGAGCTCAGAAGGTGAGGACTGGGGTTGGAACAGCACGGGCTGTTTTCAAAAGAGATTAATAGTAAATATGAATAAGGATAATATTAATTCAAAAATCAAGTTGACCATCTACCCATCACCTATCAAGTGATGCCTGCAAACTCTCTTCCATTCTATAACTAATTTGGGCTATCAGGGGAATCCATGTAGTTCAAAGCTGGATGCATTTTACAAATAAGTGATCTGATTTCATTACTCTTTTTTTTTTTTTTCCTGGGAATTGTGCCTGGCCAAGCTGGGATCTGCTTCCTGCCTCTCATTGTATCAATAAATACGTCAGCATCAGGCCACTGGGACCTCATCTATACTGAGAGCAGAATGTGCAAGATGATCCAACAGTTAATGTTTTAGACTTGTCTCTTCCCATTTCCAAATGACGCACTCACTGTATTCAGGCAAAATCAATGTGGGGCCAAGTCTGCAGATGTTTGAAAACTTCCAGATGATTCCTAAAGTTGTTCATTTTTCATCCTGATGTAAAGATGCCCACATTCACAGTCTTTAATGGATATTCTTGAAAGTGTTTCAATAGACCCAAGTGTTCTAATCTTCCATGTCTCCAGATTGGGAGAGAAAACACATAAATGTTTATTAACAAGATGAAAATGTGAGTTGATGTATCACCACCCACAATCTGGCCTTTCCATGCCCACGTCTATCTGGGCTACTCACCATAGTTTACTGTCTTCAGAGCCTTGTATTCCAGTCCTTCGTGGATCAAAATCCATGTTTAAGATGAGTCCCCCTCGCACCACCAATACTACTCGTATCCTCTTCCTTGCAGTCTATTTTCTCTGGGTCATGATCCCGTTCCCAGCTTCTATCACATCCCCCCAAAATGGCTACATATGAAGAACTCAACCATTTCTATCTGTGCAGCACAGTTTGCCAAATATGGTTAATCCAATTCATATTCAGGGCTTTACATCAGTGGCTCTCAAAGTGGGTCCTTGGACCAAGAGCACCAAAGAAACTTAATACAAATGCATATCCTTGGACCCCAACCCAGACCAATCAACCCTGGGGGCGGATCCAGGAATCTCTGTTTCACAAGCCCTCCGGGTGACTCTGGTGTGAGCTCGAGTCTGAGATGTGCTGCAGTAGACGAACTGCAGTTATCCCATAACTTCTGTGCTCTGCTATCACCAGGTGTGTTAGATTAACTATGAAATGTGCCCCCACCAAATCTCCAGGGCACCCAACTCCAATCAGTTCTTTCTCCCTCATGGCTTGCTCCCTGCTCCTGCAGGCTGGCCGGGTCCAAATGTGCTCCATGTATCTCGTTCTGGGACTCAGGCTGGAGGGGTGGCCACTTCATGGGCGTCTGATTCTCATGGCAGAAGTCAGAAACCCCCAGAGGGCCGATCTTCTTAAGGCCCCACCTCAGAACTGAGATATCACCCTCTTCCGCTCTCATTTCATTGGTCCAAGCTGGTCACATAACCAAGCCCAGTGCGGGAGAGAAATATACTCCCATGCAGGTGATTGCGTGTGTGGGCGAGCAGAGTGAATAGTTGCTGAACAAAAATCTAATAGACCACACTGGGACAATGGGTAAATAAACCCAGTGCCGACCTTGCCAGCTATTAAATGCCATTAAATGTTATTAGGTTAGCAATGGTAATTCAATGAGAACAGCAGATATTTCAAGAGAGTGGCAGCCCGCCTATAGACAGTTTTTTGTGGTTCTTTCATATCCATGTGATAAACCCTGGACAAAGACTTTCCATCCAGATTTCCTTTCCGGTTCTACTTCTAAAGAACATTTGCAGTATGAACTGAAAAAAAAAAAAAAATCAAGGGAAATACCTGCTGCAGCATTTTCCCCTGTGGTTATTTCCACTTTGAAACGCTGACCAAATATTTGTCTCTTCTACTGTTTTTTTAAAAGAAAACTCTCTTAAATTCCCATTGCTGACTCTCTAACCACATTCAACTGGCAGAAGCCAAAAAGAAAAATATCTTCCCTGCAGATACAGTGAAGTCTGCCACTACTAACAGAATTAATCACGTGCCAGACGTGGAATCCTTACAGAATTGGGGGCCGCACCATCATAGCCCAGGAGGTTGAGAAGGCAACTTAAAATCCCTTGATGACCAGACTGAGAAAGCCTTCATTTCCTGAGTTCAGTCACTGGGATTCTGCTCAAGATGCCAAGTAACTGGCGATGTCCTGTTAAAAGAGAAGCTAAAGGAAGCAAATTCCAGAAAGATCATTGTCCACCCAGCTGCCATGAGCCAGACACTCAAAGGTGAATGCATCACCACATAATGGGCATGTAGAAGGAAGCAGAGGCAGTCCATCCAAGGGGGCGGTGCAGGTTCCCATTTTTGTTTTTTCTTTTTGTTTTTTTTGTTTTTTGGCAGATTAGAGTTAGTTGAAGAATTTCTAACAGGGTGAGAGATTTTAACACCTGTAGAGGGAACTCCCAGGGCAGGCTGCAGGCATGATCCTGATTTATCTAGAGAAGAGCTCTGGGAAGGACGTATTTTAAAAAATAAAGTTAGCTCTATAAAAAATAAAATGAGACTTTTGGGGGAAAGTGGGACTTTGTGTTAAAATTCCTGGTCTTGGGTTGCAGCCCTGCCCTGTTTCTTACACTGTTAGACACTAGGGAAGTAATGTAAACCTTCTCAGCCTCTGTTTCCTCATCTGTAGAATCAGGATAATATGCCTGGGTGGCTCTGAAGCTCAGTTGCACTTGAACGTGAAACAGTCCATTGACATACAGAACACTCTTTACCAGGAATAATACTGCTGGGAAGAGTTGGGTGATGGACCCTCTTGTCTCAGAGAGACTGGCTGGAATAGACATTGTGGTTTATGTAAATGGCACCTCTGGGGTTTTACAGTGCACAACCCCTACAACTGTATACTGGGCTGCCTCACCGTCCAGACCCTGGCTGTGGTGGCATCTAAAGGCCACAATGATGAGTAGATTTTCAAAGATGGTACAAATATACCAAGAGTTGCGCCCATATTCACTGAGTTCTTTTTTTAATTAATTAATATATATATTTGGGGGGTGCTGTGTTGGGTCTTCGTTGCTGCATGCAGGCTTTCTCTAGTTGTGGCAAGTGGGGGCTACTCTTCGTTGTGGTGCACGGGCTTCTCACTGTGGTGGCTTCTCTTGACGTGCAGCACAGACTCTAGGTGTGAGGGCTTCAGCAGTTGTGGCACACGGGCTTAGTTGCTCCGCGGCATGTGGGATCTTCCTGGACCAGGGATAGAACCCATGTTCCCTGCATTGGCAGGTGGATTCTTAACCGCTGTGCCACCAGGGAAGTCCCCTTAGTTCTTGATTGAGGTCAGTAGAATAAAATGCTATGTGTCACCTTTAATAATAATTAAAAAAATTTTTTTCAGACACTAAGAGAATGATTCCCCTCATCACTGAGGTGATGAAAGCCGTGGAGTTGGCATCTTTCTTATGATTTTGAAGTTTTCTTATAACTTTATAGATATTGTCATTTTTCAGGGTTTCATTTGGGAGGCAGCATGGAAAGTATCTTCCCTTTAACTCCCTTGGTGTTTGCCTCCAGCATACTTCTCAGAGAGGGGAGCAAAAGGGGGCCCATTCCAGAAGGATCACTATTCCTCAGCTCATTTCACACCTGCTATGAGACAGGTACTCGATGGTAAATGAGGCACCGTGTGGAATGAAGCAGAAGCACTTAAACCAAAACAGTAATTCAGTGTCCCAGATTTTACCCCCTTTCTCACTATGTGTGGTAGACACATCCTAAGGTGACCTCCAAGGAGTCATACTATTGTATTATTCCCTCCTTTTGAGTGTGAGTGTAAGCTGTGATTTATTTCTAATCAACAGAATATAGCAAAGGTGACAGGATGTCACTCTTGTGGTTAAATTATAGAGGATTCCATCTTAGCAGACTGGAGACAGATACTCTCCCACTGGCCTTGCAGAAGCACACACTCATGCTGTGAACTACCTGTGAAAAGAGCCACACAGCACAACACTGCTGGCAAGCTTTAGGACCTTACAGAGCCTCTAGCCAACAGTCAGGAAGATGCAGGGACCTCAGTCCTACAACCACAAGGAAGTAAAGTCTACCAACAACCTGAGAGAGTATGGAAGCAGAACGTTCCCCAGTCAAGCCTCTGATGAGAATGCAACCTGGTTGGTACCTTGACTGCAGCTTTGTGACGGCTCTAAGTTTGTAGTAAGTTGTTACACAGCAATAGGAAACTAATACATAGAATACTATGTACATAGAATACTATATTGGATTCTATTATTACAATAATTAATCAGTTTAATTCTCTAATAGATCAGAATCTGGGGTATGCCCTATTCAGAGACAGAAACCAGCAGTGGAAAAAGAGAAGCTGGACTTTTCTATCCCATAGCTCTTTTCCTATTAATAACATGCACTCTGCTCAGAGGTCACCTCAGCAGAGTGGATAATCCCTCAGGGGTGTCTCCGCACTTGCAGCCCACAGCCAGAAGCCCACCGATTTCCTGGATAACAAATCCACACAGACGCCTTTATGATTACACATTTTGATTACTATTGCACTAAAGTTACCCTCAAGCACACATTCACCTCTCAACTCTCATAGTATTCAAGGACTTTATAGTTAGCAAATATTCTCCTTTTCCCAGGTAGGAGAGAGACTCTACAGGTATGAATTTTAAAGAATTGTAGCCTTCAGCATGTTTGATGGCATTTGACTTGTTTTTCAACATAGATTCCAGCTTCCTTGGTTTGGTATTTAATAGCTTACCAAAAATAGAAATGTTGCATATGGTTTTATAACTTGGTCCTTTAGAATAAATTGCACATAGGCACAAAAGATTTATAGTAGCTCTGATGTAAAATGATTCTTTTATTCCTAAACCCAAATCACATTTTTATATCATGGGTAGCAACTTCTATTGTAAATCTCATGAGCTGATCTTAGTCAAACTTTCAATCTGGCCTGGAAATTCTAAAACAGTAATAAGATCAATTCTTTTGACCACATTGAGAACTGCTCTGATTTATAAATATCCTCAAATACCCTGCTCTCCCTCTCTGCTCTACTGTTACAGGGTCATGGATTCTTTACATAAACGGCCGCTGAGTATTATCAAACTGCAAGAAAGTCCTCTATGAAATGTCAAGTTGGGTCCAAATACAAAATAATTCATTCTATTCCATGTTTTATCCTTAATGTGGTGTGTGACTATGGAGGATATTTTCAACTCTGACGTTCAACAAACCCATAAAAGTTTCCAACATCTCCCAAGTCCCACGGTAAACTCTCCATAAATTCTAGTTTTCTTCCTCTCCAGGATCTTAAAGTCTGAACTTAATTTAAATGGTCATAATTTGCCATCTAAATCTATTATGTTTTTTGTAATATTTAACTGTTTTCAGAGACTGTTCATAGATGAAGAGAAATATACAAGCCTGTGATGCAAATCCACGTTACAAGAAAGACAGGGACACTTTGATTTCCACTTAATTCTGGCCTTCGGGTTGGCACCAACCGTGGCATGACCAATGAAACACAGTCCCCACAGCCATGCTACTCGAAGTGTGCTCTGTGTACCAGCAGCCTAAGCATCACTGGGAGCTGGATAGAAATGCAGAATCTCAGTCCCCACCCAAGACCTGCTGAATCAGAATCTACATCTGAACAAGGGCCTCTTGCGTGTGATAACGCTGGAGAAGCTCCGTGCTGTGGCAGACTGTAACTTCGGGTGGACTGGACATCTAGCCTTTATTGCCAGCTCTCCTCATTTCCCCAGTGTCCGTAAACTAGATGCTGAAATGCTGAGCTCACATTGGTAATGCGCCTACCTCCAACAAACTGTATCCTTGGGTGACTCCTCGGGTTCTAGCTACGACCGTCACATACCACCGAAGGACACTTGTCTAATAAGAAACAGCAAGGCCAGAATGAGGTCTACGTGGAGCAAAGTCCACTGGCAGCAGAGGCTTCCACATCAAAGTATATAGCAAGATTGGATGCAAAGAATAAAGGAAACCATTGTTGTTAAAAATCCAAATGCCCTGTTTATTTATGAGAAGCTGCTCTCAGGGTACTGATAGTATGTGATATTTCAAGGTCCAACATTTCTTTATGATTTAGGTGTCACAGAAAATAAAGAGCAATGCCATGATTACCTAAGATATTAACATTAGGGGAAGCTGAGTGAAGGGTATGCGGGAACTTGCTGTACTGTCTCTGCAACTTTTCTGCAAATAGAAAAATATTCCAAAATTAAAAGCTTGTTTTTAAAAATATAAAATTTGGAAATGAGTCCCCAAAAAACTTTTCAAATGATATTATTCAAAGAGCTAAATACATTAAAAATGGGAAAAAATTAGAGCAACGGGAATAAACACCCTTCTTACATATTCATCATGTTTTTCCCCCTATGTCATACCAGCATATACCTATTGTTTAGCAAACCCAATGAGGCACAGGGGTATGAAAAAGCCAAAAAAGGAACAAAGAAGAATGAGTGATTATAACTACAGTGCCAGAGATTTGACAAATATACGTTAAAATATGAAATTATGACAGAATCTCCCTTAAGCAATTTGTCTCACCTCTCCCTCCAAATATCTACCCAAAAAATTCTTTTTCAGTGGAAAAAAAAGCAGTGAAAAAATATCTACTTAAAAAAGAGCCATATCCATCATCACATATATGAAGTACTCAAATTTTATTTTACTGGTCAGGATTCTGACTAGCAAACAATGGAATCCATTCTCTGGTGAGTTTAAGCAGGAAAAGGGCTTATTGAAAGATATTCAGTAGCTCCGGAATCATTTGGGAGGGCTGAAGAAACAAATCCAAGGCGTAGCTTCCAGGAAAAATGCCAAAATCATGCTGTAAATGAGCCTGATTTGGGGGGGGGGGGGGGCGAGATGCCACTGCCGCTTTACTGTTGCCATCACCAAGCCCCTAGTGCCAGGACTTCAGCTTGATTGCAAACGACAGAGCTTCTAGCTCTGGCTCTTGTGCATCAGGAACTCAGTCTTGCAGCCACTGCCCCTGCCCCTGAAAGTCAGCCAGCGGGGAGCGTCATCCCTGCTGGCAAGATGGAAGCTCACTGCAAGTTCATTTCCTTCCCAGCTCAGCTCTGAATCCAGGTCTTTGGTGGCTTTTTTAATTCTAGATGGCAGAGCCTTGGTTATATGCCACATCCTAGCTCCGACAGAGCCTGGAAATTTGAGCTCAGGTTCTACCTTTGGGAGATAAGACCCAGGGTGACCAACGAATCCCAACTTGGGCAGGAACTTTCTGGTTTAGCAATTAAAGTCCTGCATCCCAGGAAACTCCACAGTCCCAGGCAAATCAGCACTAGACTGGTCATTAGACTGAGAACCCACAAGCTGTGCATTTCCCCAAGTATACAAAGGCTTCAAAAAGATGATGGGGAACCACAACTAGGATGTGTATTCCTTACAATAATCAATACACATTGATGAAGACATACACTTGTGGCAATTCATATGATCCAGCAATCCCACTCCTGGGCATTTATCTGGACAAAACTGTAATTTGAGAACATACCTGCACCCCTATGTTCATAGCAGCACTACTCACAATAGCCAAGACATGGAAACAACCTAAATATCCATCGACAGAGGAATGGATAAAGAAGACGTGGTACATACATACAGTGGAGTACTACTCAGCCATTAAAAAAGAATGAAATCATGCCATTCGCAGCAACATGGATGCAACTAGAGATATCATGCTAAGTGAAGTAAGTCAGACAGAGAAAGACATATAACATGCTATCATGTACATGTGGAATCTAAAATATGACACAAATGAACTTATTTACAAAACAGAAACAGAGTCACAGACATAGAAAACAAATGTATGGTTACCAAAGGGGGAAGGTGGGGGAGGGGCAATTTAGGAGACTGGGATTAACAGATACACACTACTGTATATAAAATAGATAATTGGCAAGAATCTACTGTATAGCACAGGGAACTCTGTTCAATACTCTGTAATAACCAAATGGGAAAAGAATCTGAAAAAGAATAGATACATGTATACATATAACTGAATCACTTTGTTGTACACCTGAAACTAACAGAACATTGTAAATCAACTATACTCCAATATAAAATAAAAATTTAAAAAAACAAATGTTTATAGCACCATTATTCATAATGGCCAAACAATAGGAAAAAACCCAAATGTCCATCACCAGATGAAAGGATTAATGAAATGTGGTACACCTGTAGAGTAGAATAATATCAGCCACAAAAAAAGAATGAAGTACTAATATATCCTACAACATGGATGAACCTGGAGGATATTACACTAATTGAAAGAAGCCAGACATGAAAGATGATTACATTTATATGAAATATGCAGAATTGGCAACTCCATAGAGACAAACTAAATTAGTGGTTCCCAGGGGATGAGGGAGAAGGGAACAAGGAATGACTGCTAACAGGTACAGGTTTTGTTTTGGAATGATGGAAATGTTCTGGAATTAGGTAATGGTGATAGTTGCACAACACTGCAAATATACTTTAAAAACCCATACACTTTCAAATAATGAATTTTATCTCAATAGAAAAAAAAACATTTTGGAGAAAAAGAAAAAGAAAGAAGATGTGTGTGTGTATACACACACACATAATATATATACACACACACATATATATGTATGTATGTATACACACACACACAGTGGAAAACTACTCAGCCATAAAAAAGAATGAAATAATGATTTGCAGCAACATGATGGACCTAGAGATTATCATAATAAGTGAAGTAAGTCAAAGACAAGTATCATATGATATCACTTTTATGTGGAATCTAAAATATGACACAAATGAACTAATCAAGAAACGGAAACAGGCTCACAGATATAGAGAACAGATTTGTGGTTGCCAAGGGGGTTGGGAAGGGAAGGATTGGGATTAGCAGATGAAAACCAGTATGTATAGAATGGGTAAACAACAAGGTCCTACTGTAGAACACAGGGAACTATATTCAACATCCTGTGATAAACCATAACGGAAAAGAATATAAAAAAGAATACATATATATGTATAAGTGTATCACTCTGCTGTACAGCAGAAATTAACACAATGTAAATCAACTATACTTCAATAAATAATTAATTTGCAGCCATTGCATCTATAGTGCAACTGGTCACTGGGCCAACTGACCCACATTTGTGATGAATTGACTCGTCTCCCTTTCTCCTTATTCTTCCCCAACTTGAATGTCATAGTTTGTTCTGGTTCACACATAGTTATTGGTATAAAGTTCAAATAGTTTTCCTGGTCCCCTTGCATTTGTTATGTAGGCTGTTTGCACCTGACAATTACTAAATTGGATTTAAAGTAGCTTTTCCATTTTAAACAACCCCCTCACCATCACCACCACACCTCCCCCATCCCCCACCACCACCCCCCCCCCCACACACACACTCTGGAATAGCTTTCTGGGCAGGTACTGAAAACTGTCTCTGCAACACCACTCCATGTGACTTCTAGCATGACTTTCTGTAACACTGAGGCTACAAAGCTGAAAACCGTTCGAAACCCCTTTGCAGCTCAGGTTTTGCATGAGACCCAAGGTCCTTGAAATGGCTAACAGTCCCTGAACGCTGCAGCTCCCCTTATCACTGGGCATCTTCTTGAGCCCTCTCACCCTTGTTTGTCTGCTATAGCCACACCACCACCTTGTTTTTCCTTGAACGCTCCAGAGATGCTAGGGCTTCAGACCTCTGCACTGGCAGTTCCCTCTGCCTGGAATGCTCTTTCCAAACATCCACATGGCTCGCTTCCTCAGTCCTCCAGGTCTCTCTCCAACGCGTCTTCACTGAAGCCATCTCTGGCCAGTTTTCCTAAAATGACAACCCACTTCCCCATACCCCCAATAACTCATCTCGGCTTTCATTTCCTCCTTAGCACCGATTACTATCTAATGTACTATATATTTTACTTCATTTTTCTTATTTATTGCCTCTCTCCCCATCTAAAATATAATGTCCTCTAGAGCATTATTTTTCTGTTTTGTTTACTGTTCTATCCCTGCCCCCAGAACACTGCAGGCACGTAGTAAGTGCACAATAAATAGCTGTTGAACAAATGACTAAAGGTATCAAGTTGCCCTTGATTAAAACCAAATATAAAACTACCTCAATAGAAATACCAACATTTTCAACAGAAGAGCTAAAGTTGATGTCAAAAACTAAATAACAAAAATAGCCAGAAAATCTCTTGGAAAAAAAAAAACAGAATAATAAAGGGGGACTAGCCCTATGACGTATTAAAACACATAAAACCATAACACGGGGGGCTTCCTAGGTGGCACAGTGGGTAAGAAACCGCCTGCCAATGCAGGGAACACGGGTTCGATCCCTGCTCCAGGAAGATCCCACATGCTGTGGAGCAACTAAGCCCGTGTGCCACAACTATTAAGCCTGCGCTTTAGAGCCTGTGAGCCACAACTATTGAGCCCATGTGCTGCAACTACTGAAGCTCACGCACCTAGAGCCTGTGCTCCGCAACAAGAGAAGCCAAGGCAACAAGGAGCCCCTGCACCACAATAAAGAGTAGCCCCCACTCACTGCAAGTAAAGAAAGCCCACGCACAGCAAAAAAAGACCCAACACAGCCCATAATATAAATAAATAAATAAAGAATTAAATTTATTTAAAAAAAAAAAAAAACCATAACACGGGACTTCCCTGGTGGCACAGTGGTTAAGAATCCACCTGCCAATGCAGGGGATACGGGTTCGAACCCTCGTCCCGGAAGATCCCACGTGCCATGGAGCAACTAAGACTGTGTGCCACAACTATTGAGCCTGAGCTGTAGAGCCCATGAGCCACAACTATGGAGCCCTGGTACCGCAACTACTGAAGCCTGCGCACCCTAGAGCCTGCACGCTGCAACTACTGAGTCCACATGCCACAACTACTGAAGCCCATGCATCTAGAGCCTGTGTTCTGCAATAAGAGAAGCCACCAACTGAGAAGCCTGTGCACCACAACGAAGAGTAGCCCCCACTCACAACTAGAGAAAGCCCGTGCACAGCAACAAAGACCCAACACAGCCAAAAAAATTAAAAAATAAATAAATAAAACCATAACACCTTAAATAGGGTTTAGCACAGAAATACAAAAAAGATCACTGAGTCAAAATAGAAAGTCCAGAAATAGACCCAAATACACCCAAGAATTTCAGTATCTGATAAAACTGACATCTCAAATAAATTTTTTTAAAAAGATAGAATAGTCAATAAATTAGGCATGATATCAGATTAAAAATTGAGGGAAAAATATGAAACGTTCTATATATAAGTTCATCATATAAGGATAAATATCAGATAAATGAAATATATATACTTTTATGTTTGTGTATATATATTATATACTATATATAATGTATGTATATAATACACATATATATGTATACACATAAATATATAAATATATACATACACACACGCACGCGCACACACACACACACATATATATACGTACTAGAAGAAACCACAGGGCAATTTGTAAGGTCTCAGAGTGTCAAAGACTTTTCAAAGCTTCTATCGATACGATCATGTAATTGTTCTTCTTTAGCCTGTTGATGTGATGGACTACTATATTAGTTGATTTTCAAATGTTGAACCACCCTCCATACCTGGAATAAATCCCACTTGGTTGTGGCATGGTATATAATTTATATATTGTTGAGTTAGATTTACTAATGTTTTGTTGAGGATTTTTGCATCTATGTTCATGAGAGTATTGGTCTGTAGTTTTCTTCTAATGTCTTTGTCTGGTTTTGGTGTTAGGGCAATGCTAGTCTCATATGTTTGATTTTTTTTTTATTTCATTTTCTCTTCTACTGGCTTAGAAGTTAAAGCCTTGAAAATTTATCACGTATACTTAACAAGGTATAAAACTGATCAATATTTTAACTCTTTTCCAACAAATTGAAAGACAGAACACTTAATAATTCCTTCCCACCTGACACACTTTTCTGAAGTATATTAGATAATATTTTCATATTAATTTATAAAGATAATGTTCATTTCTATTTCCATATGTTTTTTGTGTTTTTTTTTTGTTTTTTTTTTTATTTTTATTTTTATTTTTTGGGGGGGTACACCAGGTTCAATCAACTGTTTTTATACACATATCCCCATATTCCCTCCCTTCCTTGACGCCCCCTCCTCGAGTCCCCGCCACCCTCCCTGCCCCAGTCCTCTAAGGCATCTTCCATCCTCGAGTTGGACTCCCTTTGTTATACAACAACTTCCCACTGACTATTTTACAGTTGGTAGTATATATATGTCTGTGCTACTCTCTCGCTTCTTCTCAGTTTCCCCTTCACCCCCCGCCCCCTCCCATACCTCGAGTTCTCCAGTCCATTCTCTGTATCTGCTTCCTTGTTCTTGTCACTGAGTTCATCATTTCCATAGGTTTTTATAAATGTATATGATCACCAGTTGTTTTGCATCTCAAATGTTTATTCTGAATTTCTTTTCCTTCATCCTAAAATAAATCCCTTAGAAGCTACTATATAATTTACGCTTGTTCCTGAAGTATAGTTTTGTTAAGAATACAATACTTGATTGAGGGCTATTTTCTGCCAACATTTAAAAGATATTCTCCATTATTTGGCTCATTCCTTTGAAGATGAAAATGTTTTTTTCTCTATGGCTGCAGTTTTATAACTATATGTTTAGGAAATTTCTTTTTATTTACCATTCTTGGTACACATGGTGTTTCTTCCATCTGTGAATTCGTAATTTTCATCAGTTCTGGCAAATCTCAGTCATTATTTCCTTAAATATTTCCTCTCCTTCACTTGTAGCTGTTCTCTCTTTATGGAACTCCAATGAGATATATATTAGCCCTTCTCTTTCTCATGTCTCTTCATTCTTGTATTTTCTAGTCCTTTATTACTCACTGCCTCATTCTGGGTAATTTCCTCAGATTTTTATTCAAATTCACGAAATCTTTCTTCATCTATGTCTAATCTGCTGTTTAAACATACACAATTTAATCATTTTTATTGTGAAATACCACACATACACAGAAAAGTGTATGTCTTAGTCCATTTGGGTTGCTACCACAAAAACATCTAGACCGGGTGCCTTATACACAATGGAAAGCTACTTCTCACAGTTCTGGAGGCTGGGAAGTCCAAGATCAAGGTGCTGACAGATTCAGTGTCTAGTGAGAGCCCACTTCCTAGTTTGTAGATGGCTGTCTTTTTGCTGTGTCCTTACATGGCAGAAGGGGCTAGGGGGCTCTCTGGAGTCTTTTTTTATAAGGGCACTAAGCCCATTCATGAGGGGTCTGCCCTCATGATCAAATCACCTCCCCAAAGGTCACACCTCTTAATACCTGCAACAGATTTCAATATATGAATTTTGAGGGAACACTAACATTCAGTCTACAGCAGTGTGTAAAACACAAAATTCAGCAAATTATATAACCATAAGTCCAATATGTGTGTAACTCCCACCCAGGTCAAGAATTAAGACGTTGTGAGCACTCCAGAAATCTCCACATGTGACTGCTCAATCACACCGCTGTTCCTTCCTCACTACAGGAAATTCTCTGCTGCCGTATCCTGCAATCTCTTCCCCACTTTTCATTATAGCTTTACTACCTGTGTGTGCATTAACCAGAGTTTCTAATTACAATGATTTTTTTTTCCATTTCTAAAAGTTCAATTCAGCTCTTTTGAAAATCCGCCTGGACATTTGTTACTGTTTCCTGCTCCTTGTTCATTGTTACTCTATCTGTAAATATTTCAGACACATACAGCCATTGCACTGTCTTTATCTGATAATCCTAGTGTCTTAAGTCCTGATAGTCAACATCTTCTACTTGTTTTTGCGGACTCACTTGTGTTGGCTTGTTTCCTCACGTATTCAGTAAGTTTTTTACGGTGAGCTCATATTTATTGTTGTTTCCTCTAGCAAAGATTTGTATTGACTCCTGATGGACTCCAGAAGCTACTTATCTGGAACTACTTTAATGTATCCACATTCACGACTAGCATAAATGTGAACATCAGAACGGGAGTGATATCAGGTCTGTGGCTGCAGATTAACAAAGGAAGACCCTGTTGTAGCCATCATCATTATTCTTCTTAATATCGTCATGATGTTATCCTTCACCTAGAGCTCCCTGCCAGGGTCCTGGCTCAGTGCAGGAGTTTCAGGGCCAGCACCCCCATTTTCCAGAAGCCCTAGATTAAGTACCCAATTTTCTCCCCCCACTCAACCCTGCCTGCTGTAATAGCGGCGTTCGTGCCCAGGGCCACTCTAAAACTTCTGTTTGCTTCCTGCCTGCTTTCCTGGTCTGATCGTGCCTATTGTTTTTATTATTATTATCACCATTTTTCCTTTATAATTTTCCTTCCCTTTATTGGATACTCAGAATAAAAATATGTTGTAATTTCTCCAGGATCTGGATGTGTTATACCATCAGAGCTTTTTAAAGCATCTAGTACCCTAGAAAGCAAATTTCCCATGTTTAAAATGCCTTTCCACAAGCGAAAGGTAATAAAAGAAACACAAATTAAATGCACACTGAGATACCATTTCTCACGTATTAATTCAGCAAATATAAGTTTAACTGACTGTTGGTGAGAATTTGGGGAAATGAGCACTCCTGTACATTGCTGATGGGAGTAGAAAACTGGTACCACTTTTAGGGAGGGCAATCTAGCCATTTCCGTCATGATTATAAATACATATACCTTTTGACCCAGAAATTCTACTCTCAGGAACTTATTCTACACATAATAGTGCATGTGAAGCTTATTCATTGCACCATTACTTGTAATAACCTAACACTGGAAAGAACTTATATGCCTATTAACAGGGAACTATTTCGATAAATTATAGTACATCCATACAATAGAATATTATGTGTTATTTTTACAAATGAGAACATTTTAATATACTTACATGAGGCAATATCCAAGATATATGCTCAGTGGGAAGTGTAAGGTGTAGAACTGTGTACATTTTATGCTTTTAAAAAAAGATACATAATCACGTTTGTTTGTATAGCCCTAAAATATTATTGGAAGGGTACATAAAACATTCTGTCTGGGTACCCGGAGAAGGAGGGTAAGAGGGAGACTTATCATTGTAAACCCTTTTGTACTTTTTGCATTTTAAACCATGTGAATATATTATCTATTTTTAAAAGGGTCTGTCTTGTTATGGTTGGCCTTACAGGGAAGTGCAAACAGGGAGTGCCCAAGATAAACTTGTTTTGTTTTTTTTTCTCGGTTTTGCCTAAGGTTGTTCTCAGCCCAGGCAGAGAGGGAGAGTGGAAAAATCTGGAAGCCAGGTTGTCCAAGAAAGACTAGGCGAGCCAGTGCTGATTCATTGTCCTTGCGATCTGCCTCCTGACCTTGTCAGGTAACTAGTAACAAACCCACAGGCTCTTTGTTTGATTGCTTTTCACCCAGAAATTTGGAATGTCACAGATGGTTGTGTTTTGACAGGAATTTAATGCACACTCAAATGTACAAAATTCCAGAATCTAAGTCTTTAAAAGCAGCAAGTCCCTCTCTTTCTCTTGCTTATTTAGGGCCTGTGTTTTCTGGTTGGTGCTCCTGACGGACAGCTTGGACCCGAGATGTACCACCAGATCATCTTTCCGGACATCTCACTGCAGGAGCTCCATTTCTTGGTCCCAAAACTTGGGAAGGGAAAGGAAATAATTGGGTTTCTTAAGTGAGTACTTCCACACAGCAGGCCCAGCTTTGGAATTCGAAATTAGAACTAGAAAATTTAAAACTGAAACTATAAAGTTCAAAATACAAACTGAAATTTCACCATAGGAAAAAATCCAAATTCCACCACTCAATTGTACCATTTTGTTTCCCCCAAAACGGCAAAGATACACATGCCACAAAAAAACTTCATCTTTTTTTGGTTTGTTTTTACTTTGCTTTTTGTCATAGTCAAATGTTTCAGGATACAAAAAAAGACAGAGGACATTCTAAAGACATTCATTCTAAAGAAAACTTTGTCAAATCTTAAACGTTTGCCATATTTGCTTCAGATAATTCTTTTTAAATTTTATTTATTTATTTATTTATTTTTTTGGGGGGGTACACCAGGTTCAATCATCCGTTTTTATACACATATCCCCATCTTCCCTCCCTTCCTTGACGCCCCCCCCCCAAGCCCCCCCCACCCTCCCCGCCCCAGTCCTCAAAGGCATCTTCCATCCTCGAGTTGGACTCCCTTTGTTATACAACAACTTCCCACTGACTATTTTACAGTTGGTAGTATATATATGTCTGTGTTACTCTCTCGCTTCGTCTCAGTTTCCCCTTCACCCCCCGCCCCCTCCCATACCTCGAGTTCTCCAGTCCATTCTCTGTATCTGCATCCTTGTTCTGGTCACTGAGTCCAACAGTACCATTTTTAGATTCCGTATATGTGAGTTAGCATACAATATTTGTCCTTCTCTTTCTGACTTACTTCACTCTGTATGACAGATTGTAGTTCTATCCACCTCATTACATATAGCTCCATCTCATCCCTTTTTATAGCTGAGTAATATTCCATTGTATATATATGCCACATCTTCTGTATCCATTCATTTGTTGATGGGCATTTAGGTTGCTTCCATGTCCTGGCTATTGTAAATAGTGCTGCAATAAACATGATGGTACAAGTTTCTTTTGGGATTATGGTTTTCTTTGGGTATATGCCCAGGAGTGGGATTACTGGATCATATGGTAGTTCTATTTGTAGTTTTTTAAGGAACCTCCAAATTGTTTTCCATAGTGGCTGTACCAATTTACAGTCCCACCAACAGTGCAGGAGAGTTCCTTTTTCTCCACACCCTCTCCAACATTTGTTGTTTCCAGACTTTGTGATGATGGCCATTCTGACTGGTGTGAGGTGATACCTCATTGTGGCTTTGACTTGCATTTCTCTGATGATTAGTGATGTGGAGCATCTTTTCATGTGTTTGTTGGCCATCTGTATGTCTTCTTTGGAGAAATGTCTATTTAGGTCTTCTGCCCATTTGTGGATTGGGTTATTTGCTTTTTTGGTATGAAGCTGCATGAGCTGCTTGTATATTTTGGAGGTTAATCCTTTGTCCGTTGTTTCATAGGCAATTATTTTTTCCCACTCTGAGGGTTGCCTTTTAGTCTTGTTTATGGTTTCTTTTGCTGTGCAAAAGCTTTTAAGTTTCATGAGGTCCCATTCATTTATTCTTGATTTTATTTCCATGATTCTAGGAGGTGGGTCAAAAAGGATGGCGCTTTGATGGATGTCATATAGTGTTCTGCCTATGTTTTCCTCTAGGAGTTTGATAGTGTCTGGCCTTACATGCAGGTCTTTAATCCATTTGGAGTTTACTTTTGTGTATGGTGTTAGGAAGTGTTCTAATTTCATTCTTTTGCATGTTGCTGCCCAGTTCTCCCAGCACCACTTATGGAAGAGGCTGTCTTTTTTCCATTGTATATTCTTGCCTCCTTTGTCAAAGATAAGGTGCCCATATGTGTTTGGGCTTACTTCTGAGTTCTCTATTCTATTCCATTGATCTTCCTTTCTATTTTTGTGCCAGTACCATACTGTCTTGATCACTATGGCCTTGTAGTATAGTTTGAAGTCAGGAAGCCTGATTCCACCAACTCCATTTTTCCTTCTCAAGATTGCTTTGGCTATTCGGGGTCTTTTGCGTTTCCATACAAATCGTAAGATTTCTTGCTCTAGTTCTGTGAAGAATGCCATTGGTAATTTGATCGGGATTGCATTGAATCTGTAAATTGCTTTGGGTAGTACAGACATTTTCACGATGTTGATTCTTCCAAGAAATTAAGGAAACTCTCCCATTCACCATTGCAACAAAAAGAATAAAATACCTAGGAATAAACCTGCCTAAGGAGGCAAAAGATCTGTATGCAGAAAACTTTAAGACATTGATGAAAGAAATCAAAGACGACACAAACAGATGGAGGGACATACCATGTTCCTGGATTGGAAGAATCAGATAATTCTTAACAAAATATTTTGGATGTGTTTCAAGGCTCCCGTGTCCCTCTTCCCTCATCCCACCTGCTTCTCTCCCTCTCAAGAAGTAACTGCCAATGAACTTGGTGTTTCTCATTCCCATGCATGCCTTATGCTTTTCCAGCATGAGTAGGTATTCATAAACAATATGTAAAGCTGTTTTTCAAGTCTGAAACAGTACATACGTGATATTCCGGATATGCCATTCAATAGGCTTCCTTTTCGCATTCAACTTTTTCGGTTGAAGGACAGATGGGTTATTTCCATTTTTTCCCCTTTACCAAAACGGCTACAAGAGAAATTTTGTACCTTACTCTCTTTTCACATGCGAGGCTCTTTCTCTGAACTAGGAGACAATTGATGGGAAGTAGGATGTGCCTCTCCTCATCATTTCTAGATAACAAACTACTCTCAAATGTGCTCACACCATTGTACCCTCTTTGAAATAGCCCTAAAGTTTCCTAGGTATGCTTCCTAGCTTCATAGAACCACAGGAGAAAAGACATCTTGGATCCAAATACTAATTTGGCAAATGAACCTGTAGCAGATGCCATCAGCACCCCACCCACATCCCCTCGCTCTTAGCACTTCGATGAATACCAGCCAACTCCCAACTGCCAGGACCTGCATTATTGTTTGCCTGAGAATGTTCTCTGGCTGCCAGACATAATATTACTGTTGGGACAGCAACAGCAATTAGGACAAACTGGGGAATTTACCTCCATAGGGAGCTGCCTCAACCAATGGCTAATGGAAGTTGGTGTATCAATACTTCAAGTGGGATAACTCTGAGGCACATGTTTTGTCCAAATTTTTGGAGGGCCCAGCAGGATTAAGCCATAGTTGCCCACAGTGATGATCTGCTTAATATCAAACCTGATATTCAGCAATTCTATGTCTTACTTCCCTTCTCTCCCTCCCCCACCACAGTGTCCTGAGACCGCCTCCCAAATAAACTACTGATGCTCAAACCCTGGGCTCAGAGTCTGTTTCTGGGGGAACCCAACGGGATTCCAACTAGTTCTCACATGAATGCATTCAGATGCTAGTAACACTCATAGGTTTGGGGGAAATGTCACCAGCTGCAGAGTCTGCCCATAAGTCTGCCACAAAAAAAGATGCAGAAAGAGTCTGCTTGTTATTCAGAGAGAGGATACAATAAAGGCTTTCCAGCTTGGTTCCTGGAGAAGATTAGACAGTTCCACAGATGAAGTGTTCAGAGCTGCTACACCAGGAGATGTTCCTTTAAAAGCCACACCTTTCATTTCCATTCTAAGTATCTTCCAGGGCAAAAGGGTAGGGATTTGCGAATAAAAATCACCTTATTTGCCTGAGTTTGAAGAAATGGTCTTTTTAGAGCCTAGGTTGTATGTAGCTTTTTGTGGCATCTTCCTCTTTGTTGTTCCATTCTCCAAAATTGCACAAACAACAGCAGCTCTATGCACAAACATTCGACAGCAGTTTTATAATGTCTTCAGACACTGCACCTTGATCTTTGCTTTGGGGAATATCAAAACGGATGATTTTCCTAAACCTTTATCTTTAGCAAATTTTAAATAAAAGAGCATTTGTTGCAATGGGCTGTACAGAGATGATGCATAGTGCTGGGTTTTTGGTTTCTTTAGCTACAAATTGTGGACTGAGGTAAATCACATAGTTGTGTGAAGGCCAAGGCTATTGCTGTACACTGAATGTGTCCCCCCAGAATTCATATGTTGAAATCCTAATTTCCACTGTGATAGTATTTGGAGTCTTTGTGGGGTGATTAGACCATGAGGGTGGAGCCCTCATGAATGGGCTTAGTGCCTTTATAAAAGAGACCCCAGGAAGCTTCCTTCCAGCCACGTGAGGTTACAGCAAAAAGAGAGCCATCTGTGAACTAGGAAGTGGGCTCTCACCAGACACTGAATCTGCCACCACCTTGATCTTGGACTTCTCAGTCCCCAGAACTTTGAGAGATACATTTCTGTTGTTTAAGCCACCCAGTCTATGGCATTTTTATTATAGGAGCCCAAGCTATGACAGCCAAATTTTGCCAGCCTGGGAATGTCAAGAGGACCAAAACCTGAGACCTTTGATCCATCACTACCACAAACTGAACTGTATCTCCCCTCCCCACCCCCCACCCTCCCCAAAATTCATATGTTGAAGCTCTCAATCCTGATGTGACTTTATTTGGACACAGAGACTGTGAGGAGGTAATTAAAGTTAAATGAAGTCATAAGGGTGGGGCCCTAATCCACTAGGATTAGTGGCCTTAAAAGAAGAGGAAGAGATCTCTCCTCCCCGCCCCACATGCACAAAGAGGTCATGTGAGCACACAGCAAGAAGATGGCTACCTACAAGCCACAAGAAGAGGTCTCAGAATGAAACCTACCTGGCTGGCACCTTGATATCAGACTTCCAGCCTCCAGAACTGTGAGAAATAAATGTCTGTTGTTGAAGCCCCCTGGTCTACAGTATTTCATTATGGTAGTCCTCACAGACTAAGACAATCTGGGAGCAAGAACCACCCTGTACTGACTAGGAGAGAACCAAAAGTTCATGTCCCACTTTTCATACTGATGGAAACAGTTTTGGGCTGTAGGCAGAACTGCATGTCTCATTACAGTGATGCATTAACTGACTTGTGAAGACCTGTCTTCAAATTCAAAGGCTTGTTTCCATGGTTAATATTCTTTAACTGCACTTATTAAGACACATGCTACATTGATAGGTATTAGAAAGTTCATACTTAAATGCTCACTTCCTAAAGTGAGTGTGAGCTGAGTATTGTGTACCTGGCTTTGCAGGCCTGGCTTGGAGTCCCAACTTGGCCACTTTTTTCTTTTTTGGTATGTGTGATAGGAAAATTAACTTCTCTAAGTTTAGCATCCTCATATGTGAAATAGGTATAATCACAGTACCTATGTCATTGAGTTGTTGGGATACTAAGTGATGTTGCCGTAGAATTCTGTCCCTTATCCCTCTAGAATGGGCAGGAGACTGCTGTAATTCGTGAATCTTATAACCAAAAGCAAAGAGGCAAAGCTGAGTTTTGAAAATTTTTTTCTAACTCCCTTAGTTCACAATAATGTTTAAAAAAAAACACACACACAGAATATACAAGAAAAAATAAAAATGAAGCATTCACCTAGAGGGAAGCACCAGTCATCACTTATCTGTGCATATGTTGTGGCCCCCAATTTTTACACAAAAATTGGAATTTATTAAGGATACCATTTTATAAGCTACATCATCACTATAACTTCCTTGAAAGTGTCACACATCATTAAATGGTCTTGAAAACGTGTTTGTTTTATGACTAGCTACCACTACTTCTAGGTAAGGTACATGATTTATTTAACCAATTTAGCCAATTTTCCAGGCCTTTGGATTTGTCTTTTCCCAATGTTCAATGCTTCAATGACATTCTTTGATGATATGCCTTTATGAATGTACATCTGTTTCCTTAGCCTGAATTCCTAGAGTAGCAATCACTTGTCCAAACAAAACAATAAGAACACTTTTAAACCTCCTGATACCTGTGCCAAATGGTCCTCCTGAAAGGTTGTTCCAATTTGCACAGTGATTCATGGTGCAAGGGGGTGTTTGAAGACATAAAATATTTTATCACACGACAAGAGTTACTGCAGATGCTCTGAGAGAACAGAGGCCTCCAGGCCCGATCACACATGCCAGCCTTATTTTCAATTTGGTTTAAATTTGCACTTCAATAGCCAAGACATAGAAGCAACCTAAATGCCCATTGACAGATGAATGGATAAAGAAGATGTGGTACATATATACGATGGAATACTACTCAGCCATAAAAAAGAATGAAATAATGCCATTTGCAGCAACATGGATGGACCTAGAGATTATCACACTATGTGAAGTAAGTCAGACAAAGAAAGACAAATATCATATGATATAGCTTATATGTGGAATTGAGGAAAGGAAGATACAAATGAACTTATTTCCAAAACAGAATGAGACTCACAGACATAGAAAACAAACTTATGGTTACTAAAGGGGAAAGTGGGGTAGGGGAAGGGACAAATTAGGAGGATGGGATTAACAGATATACACTACTATATATGAAATAGATAGGGGGGCTTCCCTGGGGGCACAGTGGTTAAGAATCTGCCAATGCATGGGACATGGGTTCGAGCCCTGGTCCAGGAAGATCCCACATGCTGCAGAGCAACTAAGCCCATGCACCACAACTACTGAGCCTGTGCTCTAGAGCCTGCGAGCCACAACTACTGAGCCCATGTGCCACAACTACTGAAGCCCGCGTGCCTAGAGCCTGTGCTCTGCAATAAAAGAAGCCACCACACTGAGAAGCCCACGCAATGCAACGAAGAGTAGACCCCACTTGCTGCAACTAGAGAAAAGCCTGCATGCAGCAATGAAGACCCAACGCATCTGAATATAAATAAATACGTAATAAAATAGATCTTTAAAAAAAATAGATAGGGAACTCCCTGGCAGTCCAGTGGTTAGGACTCCATGCTCTCACTGCCAAGAGCCCGGATTCAATCCCTGGTGAGTCAAAAGATAAATTTTTAAAAAATAAAATAAAATAAAATAAACAAAAAGGACCTACTGTATAGTACAAGGAACTATATTCAAAATTTTGTAATAACCTGTAAGGGGAAAGTTTTATACATACATAGTTTTATATATATAACATATAACATATATATGTTATATATATGTTTCATATATGTGTGTATATACACACATATATAAAACTGAATCACTGTGCTGTATACCTGAAACTAACACAATATTATAAATCAACTATACTTCAATTTTAAAAAAATCTTTTAAAAATAAATTTGCACTTTAACACTTAGAAATTCTAATGTGTCTTGGTTTTCTGGAGGCTAATGGACAAAACGAGAAGGCTAAGTCATGAATACTAAGCTTTGCCCTGCAATTATTGTTAAAATCAGTGATGATTGCTAGGTTCTAGAGGGCACAGGTCACCCTGATTTGTCTCTTCCTCTTGAGGACCTGGCGCCCACCAGCTGGTATATCTTCTGTCCTGGCTTTCATGAATGAACCCCCTACAGCACTCCCGTGTTGTGCTGGTTGTGAGACAGGGTCCAAGGGGCTGAATTAATCCCCAACAAGATGTTCATGGATAACAAGGCCCTTTCTTTCATTCAACGCTTCACAGGCACCTATTCTGTGCCAAAGAACTCTGCAAGGAACAAAGGTGCAAAGTCCAGAAACCTTCACAATGAATGTAACTGTTAGACTGCTTGAAAATGAGGACTTCCAATGTTTAACTCAAAAACTGTCAAATCACAAAGGAAGAAATACGAATGGCAAAAAAGAAAAGTGCAAAAGGCTGTTTCTAACACTAAAAAAGCCACTTTGGGGACTTCCCTGGTGATACAGCGGTTAAAACTGCACACTCCCAATGCCTGGGTTCAATCCCTGGTCAGGGAACTAGATCCCACATGCATGCCGCAACTAAGAGTTCACATGCCCCAACTAAGGAGCTGACGAGCTGCAACTAAGGAGCCCGCCTGCTGCAAATGAGACCCAGCACAACCAAATAAATAAATATTAAAAAAAAAAAAAAGCCACATTGGCTTCAGCTGCTCGAGCGTGTATGTTTCACAGTATCTGACAAGATGGCCTGCCTGCAGTTGCCTGGGCAGCAGAAGCCCTTCAGTTTCCTGCAAGATGATGGTTGTATCGTCTGCTTTCCTGCTGCCAGCTTCACCACTCTCCCCAGCAGTCCAGTCTCCTGCAGCTCACTCGCCCTCGGGGCCTCGACAAGCACACTTCTGACAATCCTGCACTTCTGTCCATTGCACAGTCTGGCTACCACATCCATGTTTCTTTATTTCCACCCCTTCGCCCTTCTCCACCACCAGGGTTTCACGCTATTTCTGCTTGCCTGTTCTAAGCCACATTTTTCTCTTCTTCTAACCCATAAAAGTACCTACAAAAAAATCCAGAAAGAAGCTATGAGTTGCTGTGTTTCAGGAAGACCTCAAGTAAAGATTATAATTGTTGCATATGTAAATCTTAAAGGGGCTTCAAAAAAAAAAAATCCCAGACATGTTATCCTACATAATGACCTTATTTTTCAGCTGCGGTGGATGTGACATGAAGATTCTTGACATTGATTTTGAGGCCATACTTTCTTGTGGCCATTTTCAGCTCCAGAGAAGTTAAAGATCATTAGCCTCAAGAAGCCGCTTCTTGGAGCAAATGACTGCTTTCATTTCCATGGAGGAGGGGGAATTGTCAGTTTCCTAATTATTTTTTTTGTCTTCCACAAATTATAAAATGCCTCTCCACTCTGCTCCTTTCCATATTTTTCTTCTCTCTCTCCCTACCAGCACGTAGACTTGTATTTTCTACCAAATAAGTTGACTAAAATGAAAGAGTCCGTTTCTTCATGTTGTTAACATCAGGAAAAGAAAATAACTGCTTCTACATTATGCTAGAGCCTACCAGCAAAATCGTGTGATCTAAGCTGGGGTTTACCCGTCCCGGCACTGCTGACACTTTGAGCTGGACAATTCTTTGTTGGGGGAGATTGGCCTATACACTGAAAGATGTTTATTAGCAGCATCCTTGGCCTCTATCTACTAGATGCCAACACTACTATCCCAACAGCATGACGATAAAAAAAAAAAAGTCTCCAGACTCCAAATATCCCCTGGGGGACAAAAGTCATCCTAAGTTGGGAACTACTGGTCTACCCTACATGGACTCTGACAGATGTTCCCAAAGTGACACAAGCTTGGATAAAGCCACACTTTGTTTACTCTCCAGGAGCTGAGTGCCAACTACCTTGACTCTAAAAATCAATAAGGCTCATCAAGCTCAGATACCTATGTATGGTGTCTTATAAATATAAGGCTATTTTTTAAATTTATTGATTGATTGATTTATGGCTGCGTTGGGTCTTCATTGCTGTGCACAGGCTTTCTCTAGTTGTGAGTGGGGGCTACTCTTCGTTGCTGTGTGCAGGCTTCAGTAGTTGTGGCACTTGGGCTCAGTAGTTGTGGCTCGCGAGCTCTAGAGCGTAGGCTCAGTAGTTGTGGCACACCAACTTAGTTGCTCTGCGGCATGTGGTATCTTCCCGGACCAGGGATCAAACCTGTGTCCCCTGCACTGGCAGGCGGATTCTTAACCACTGCGCCACCAGGGAACTCCCAACATAAGGCTATTTATAACCTTATGAATAACTTGGGACCTGAGGTGAATTAAGTGATTATTTGAGAATGACTGACCTCACCATGAAATGGAATGACAGGACAAATTAGAAATAGTACACAGAGGTGGATATCATTGCCTGTCTGGGTGTCTGAACTCATAGGACCTATGTAGGCCCAGAGGAAAAAAGGGAAGATTGATCAGTGAATTGGGCCAGGATAGGCTACATAGGTTGGCCATAGCAGTCAGGATGCTGGCACAAGGTACAGACATTCATTAATGTTGACGTATCAGGCTCCCTCATACTCCTGTCCAAAAAATGGACTGGAAGCATTTTGGTAGACGTGGAGATAGCAGTTAGGAGGCCACTGGAATAGTTCAGATAAGGGACGGTGGTGCCCTGGGTCAGAGTGCTCTCACTATACAGCATCTCCTAACGGGAGTAGCTAAAAAATCAGAACACACAGGAGAACATAAGCTCTAGAATTATTTAGCTCTATAGTCACTTGGGGTTAGACACTTCATCTCTCTAAGGAGTGGGTCTGGGTCTTTGTGAGATTAAGGGCCTAGTGTCATACTGTCTGAGGGCCTTTCCTCCTTTCCCTCCTACCTCCCCAAAGAAGCTGAGGGTTCAAAAATAGGCCACTGCAGGTGATTGAAGGACTAATCACTGCTCCTCATCCACAGTGTCCCATAGCAGAATAAGAAGCAAAGATGCGAGCCAACCTCACCATACACTGGCAAGTCACCCCAGGTCCATGCAACTAGCAGGAGAAAGCCAACAGGGCACCTTCCTGCCTGCTTTGGAACCACAAGCAGGAGGCCAGTGTTTCTGAGGCTGATGAAGCTGTGAAAGAAGGTTCTGCTCCTCTCTTACAGCCAAGTCCAGAGCAGGTGGGAAAACATACTCCCGGACACACTGACAGCTCATTGACACCACACACATCCTCTCCCTGGGTTATCAGCAAAACTCTCCAGCTTCATTCTGATGGGACAATGTCTGACTCCATCTCTGTGGTTAGGAATTCCCCTGATCTGATTGGCTGAGGCATGAGTTCCCTAAAACAATGACAGAGGCCAGGGTGTTGAGATTGGTTTCATCTAATCGGAGCTCCACACTGCAACTTGGAGTGGAGTCATTGCTGCACACTGATAGCTCCTACCCGATGGAGTAGAATGGATGGAGTAGAATGGATGGAGTAGCACCACAATGCCTATACAGTGTACAGAAATGTCTAATATACAAAGTAAAAGAAAAGAGTGTCAGAAGAGATGGCGCAGTAAAGTGTCTAGGGCTGACCCAGAAGGTACATTTATTTATTTATTTATTTTAAGATTTATTTTCTTATTTATTTGGCTGTGTTGGGTCTTCGTTGCTGCACACAGGCTTTCTCTAGTTGTGGCAAGCGGGGGCTACTCCTTGTTGCAGCACACGGGTTTCTCATTGCAATGGTTTGTCTTGTTGTGGAGCACAGGCTCTAGGCATGCAGGCTTCAGTAGTTGCGGCTCATGTTCTCAGTAGTCGTGGCTTGTGGTCTCTACAGCGCAGGCTCAGCCGTTGTGGCGCATGGGCTTAGTTGCTCCATGGCATGTGGGATCTTCCCAGACCAGGGATCGAACCCATATTCCCTGCATTGGCAGGCGGATTCTTAACCACTGCGCCACCAGAGATGCCCCTTCTTAATTTTTCAATCCAAGTTTTTTAATTGAAGTATAGTTCATTCACAATGTGGTGTTAATTTCTTCTGTACAGCAACGTGATTTGGTTACACATATACATACTTTTTTTTAATATTCTTTTCCATTATGGTTTCCTATAGAAGGTACATTTTAAATTTGAATCCAGTGTTCTTTCCATTGTCCTAGAGTGGCTCAAGTGGTTGTGTACCTGCAGTGCGTCCAAATGGAATTAATGTATGTACTATTAGCTCACAATACCCACTGCTCTGATATCTACAAACACATGATTTATTTCACCTCCACAGATGGTGCAAACACCACTATAATGTTTGCACCAAACCCAAACAAATGCCTCTGAGTTTGTTTGAGGCCATGCCTCTCAGGCAGAACCTCGTTGGATTTTATTTTTTTTTACTTATATGCTGATCTCATCCATTACCTGTGAATGTCTCATACTTTCATAACCAGAGGGTGTTCTTATCGTCGAATAAATCATAACGTTCCATGAAGCCAGCAGCAACTTGGAGACTATTTTATACTTCCATATTAAGACTGTCTGTCCTATCAAAAAAGGATATCTGAAACTCTAAAAAAGCAATCTTCTAAAACCCCCAATTCTCCTAATTATTTAACCATTTGACTATGTAAGAATAAAACATTCGCTAAATCTGTTTTTTTCAGATAACAAATGCAAGAACTGACAACTATCCCTGCAATGGCCTAACACAGACTTTTCTCATGTAAGGCTCTGTTTTCCAAACTTGCCTACTCATCATACTTGCCAGAGAACTTTAAAAAATACAGTTCCTCAAGTCCCATCCTGAAATTCTTTCTTAATAGATCTGAAGTCGATCAAGGAATCTGCAGCCCTTAAATGTCCCTGTGAGAGATGGCATTATTATTCACAAAGACTAGCTGTGGCTCCCTGGGCAGAACCATACCGCCCAGAACCCACCTTTACCCTGGGCCATGTGATTCGCCCTGGCCAGTGAAATTGAGCATTAGTGGCAAGAACCAGCTGGCACTTTGTCAGGCTCTCTTTTCTCTCCGCCATGACAACCAGTAGTATCTCAGCTGGAGGCTACCCTGTCACCTTGGTGTCACAGTGAACACAAGTGGGAGCAGAGCCATGGGTGCCCCACAATAAACACACCTCGTGAGTGAGAACTAAGTCTTCGCCGTAGAAGCCATGACATTTGGGTCCATTTGTTACAGCAGTATAACCAATTCTATTAGGACTCAATCACTCTCAGAAGTGATTCTGATACACAACCATGACTGAGAATCACAGATGTGAATGCATTCAAACATCACATAGATGTACATGTTTGTATGGGCAGCATTCATAAGCCAAAATACGTGAGTCCTGGGATGGTGATCTTTCTTCAGGCTTGGAGATTCCTAGGTGATACATGAAATTTTCGTGAATGAACTTTCTCTGAAAAACTCTACTCATCACTGCTAGTTACCTCTCCCCACCCCACCCCTCCAAAAAAGTCTGTGAAAACACAATGGCTTTCTCTGAGGCTCTGTTCAGTTCTCTTTGAATATGAATTATTTCCTCATGGTTTTAAAAGGAATTTAAAAATGAATGGAACCAATTATTCCCCACATTTTCTCCATCACATCCCTGCAGAAATGGGCCTTTCTAGCCTCCAAATTGCCCCAGAAGAAGGAGATAGGAGAATTCAGCCTCACGTTGACCAATATGCTGGTTGTAGAACCAGGCTGAAAGTTATTTTTAAAGGCTAAATAAATCTCTTTCAGTTATTTAATCACTGTATTTTTAATAAATGATTCGTTAACGTCACTGAAAAACTGAACTGGCCTGGGTGAAAACAAAGAGAGACTTGTAGGGACTTCCCTGGTGGTCCAGTGGGTAACAATCTGTCCTCCCAATGCAGGGGGCCCAGGTTCCATCCCTAGTCGGGGGAACTAGATCCCACATGCATGTCACAACTAAGATCTGGCGCAACAAAATAAATAAGTAAATATTTTGTTTTTAAATAGACTTGTATCTCTTTAGCAGAACGAAAGCACTTTACCTCCACAATAGTTTTGGACACAGACAAATGTATTGATTAAAAATCATCAGCACGCTTGGAAATGCATGAACTTACATCCTCTCTCTGCGCTAGCATGTCGGGCAGGGCGTCGGGTGGATGCAATAGCAGAGGGCAAAGGAACAACAGTGCTGCCAGCAAAACACAACCCGGGTAGGCATGAGTCATACGATCTCACCAGCTTCCTTCCTCCATCCTCCCCTCCCACCGGTGACCCTGACTCTGTTACTTCCCTGTTTTGGTCTTGTGAGAGCTCCCAGACACACTCAACCTACAACCAGTGGCTTTAGCTGTTCCTGTTTACAGATGGCCCTGGAATGATTCTGCTTCTTGACAACTAAATGGACGGGCAGGCTGGGGCTGCAGTGCAGTGAGGAGCTGGGTGGGGGGCGGGGGGGTGGTCAGTGGGGCCCAAGAGATGATTAAACCTGGACTGCAGAGAAGGGTCCCCAGTGGAATACTTGATCCTAGCTAACCCTAAACAAGGCACCAAGTGACTGATCAGAGCCTCCGTGGACATAGGTTTTATGGCAAATAATGCAGCAGAGGATTTCTATGGCAAATGAAACAACTTTTGCCTTTTCTCATAGGCCTAGCGCTCCCCTTAAATGTATAGATTTCCACCCTAAAAGATGGAGCCAGATGCACCTATTCTTAGAACACAAACTTGGAAGTGGCCATTTTCGGGCACAGTATACATAAAACCACCCACGTGCAGCCGTCCTATCAATTCCAGAACCTTTTATGCCGTGCGGTCCAAATTGTATTTCATGGCAACCTACTGCAACAAATTCTGAATCTCATTCATTTTGCTGAAAACATATCTGAGAATTCTTTATGGGTTTTGTATATCACTCAGCCTGAAAGCAACTCTTATTTGTTCCAATTTCAGCAATTCCCTGCCTCTGTCTCACCCTAATCTGGGTTGGATGAATCAACCCTGACAGGCTTGAGATAAAATCAAACCTAAATTGGCTGATTGGGCCTCTGGCTTGCGCTTCACTTAACACAGTAAAAAAAAGAGAAACGATTCCACTCTCGCAAAGGTCAGAGATTCCCTGACCACTTAAGCAGAGAGAGGATCATCCTAAATTCATTATTTGGAGCTTTTATCAAGAAATGCATGTTTCTAGGTTCATTTAAGCACAACTTAAACATTAAAGGAGAAAAAGGAAGTGGGAATAGAAAAAGGGGTAATGTATCCCTTGTGCAAAAAAAAAAAAAAAAAAAAGCAACTCTTAGAAATTCCAAAAGAAATTCTCAAAATAGCCAGAAAAGACAGAATTACTTTTATTTACACTTCTCCCTATTATTTCTAAAATAGTATTTGATGTTGTCTGTATCTCTTTGCTGTTCCCTCTCAGATCAAACTCTGACAGTTTTAAATAAATATGTGTTTTCTTCTTAAGATTCCTTGCAAAGACTTTGTGAATTGGTTGGACGTAAATATTCATGGCAAAGGAAGGGGGCCTTTTTTTTTTCTTCTCTGGAGCAGGTCGCAAAGCAGACGGAATCCTACAGTTGTTTCTGGACGTGTCTCATTTCCAAGCATGACAGTCACAAGAAGAAAAAAGAAAAACATTGGTGTCTTTAAGTTTGAAGCAATTTCCATTAAATGAAATTTAAACCAATATAAACATGCAGGTTAGCAGGACTGGTTTGTCTTTACCTTCCTCGGACTTGCATTAGATGCTCATTAGGCCAACTTTATCAGAGCTGGGGTGCGCTTCCATCATTAAATAATAAGAGGTCGGTTTCTACCCGCAAACAACATTTGTATATGAGTGTGCATAGAAATTTATATCATCAAAGGCGTCACTGGACATTCAGGACACATTAAGGGAGGAAATATGTGCTGTAAATATTAGAGTTTCTAAACTTGAAACAAATTCGAGTTATGGATTTCCAGCTCTGGGGCAGGAACGTGAGAGATGGGAGTGTCTGAGTGATTTTCCTACGTGGTGCACACGGCATTGTTTTGCGTTGTTGTAACCTAGCGCCAGCAGTAGTAAGCAGAGTGAAAACTGAGGTGTTGGGTTTCCACAAAGAAATTTAATCATAAGAGACATTGTATGCTAAGCACATCATCCTTCAAGCTCTCCTAATACAATACATCAGACAAAATACATCAATTAATGTAACAAAACACGGAGGAGAGTAGGAAAGAGAAAATTGCTTGTGGTACTTCAAAGGTACCACATGGACCCTGAATCCCCCGGAGGATTTCCTGTATGGTAAAAATGCAACGTGAGCAAACATGTTTTCCAGCTGCAAAGGCCAAATGTGGAGACTGATTAAGAGGACTGGGTTCTAGCTCTTCAAATAAAACACCAGGTGTTTACCTCAAACATTGCCTGGAAGAGACAAGTATAATTGGACGCCTAGAAATGAGACTAAAGGAGCTTAAACATGAAGTGGAAAAGCATCCATCCAGAATTGAGTCCCCAGCACAGGGAATGCGAGTCTGCCGTGGTGTCCGGCTCTGATTCTCCAGCACCCGCTGGGCATGAGGAAGGTCCCTGCGGGATGCCAACCCCAGTCCATGCCAAGGGAGGAGCACAACCCCCCCCCCCACCCCGCCCCATCTCACCCCATCCTGCACCTCCAATCTAGCTCTTTGGAAATTCAGCATTCCATACTTCAGAAAAAAAAGGAACTCTAAGTCACATTTGATGGTGATAAAATTTTCTTCCAGAGAAGAGACTTTTCTCAGTGTGCTATTCATTTAAAGGGCGTCTGGTCAAGCCATTTATAAAGGCGCAGCCTCCAAGAAAAAAAAAAATGGAGAAAACAGATTCACTTTTCTTGAACGTTTCTATTAAGGAAATGGTTCCTTTTTGCTTGTAAAGTGGGGGATTTGAGTCATTAAGTACACTGTTCTGCCTGCTTTTTAAGTGTATCCAAGAGAATGTGCTAAAAAGAATACAAATGTTGGACCATATTAAAGTTGTGGGGATGACAAGGTTCTGGAAATAAGAACTGCAAAAACTGTGACTTTCCACACACTGGACATGAATACTGTAGTAATTTCATCTAGTGATGAAAGTCTATGGAGATACAACCAAAACAGCAAGGGAGAGATATGGGCATCTAGTTTCCTGAGTGGGAAAATTAATTTAGGGTTGGGATCACTGCTGAGTTGAGCTGATAGGTGGTGTGGAAACAATCCCTTGTTATTTTCACAAGCACATTAATAGACCAAGTCATTGTGAATCTAGTGGCTGCATTATAAACTGTGCTGTTCTAATAAATTCACGTTTGAGGCTACTGATTTCTTCCTAACAAAAAACTGGCTTTTTGATCAGTGAAGATGGTCAGGATCGTAACTCAGATAGTTCAACTTTCAACTAGGGATGTGACCATGTATAAGCCAACAGAAGTTTCAAAGAGAGCTAGAGCAACCATTAAGTCCAATCCCCTGCCTCAAGGAAGTAAATGTCTAACAGTTTTCAATGTTTTCCTTTTTTTCTTTCTGTTTTTTGTCTCTTTTATGTTTGTTATTCTTGTAGTTTCTTTGTATTTGGCATTTATTTTTTTGTGCACTCAAGCTTAATTTTTAAGCTCGTTCTCATGATATTTAACAGACATTGATTGACCTCTTATTTGCTAGTCCCTGCCCTCAAGCTCCCTATGGTGCTGAAGTGTATTTCTATTTCTGACTCCACTAATAGATAATAAAGCACTAAAGGACAGGGATAATATTATACTTATCTCTGAACCCCAACGCAAGGTAAAATGCCTGCCTTCCAGCAGAACCTCAACAAAGTTTTTCCAATAATTTTTCTTTTTTGAAAAAAATTTATTTACTTATTTACTTATTTATTGGCTGTGTTGGGTCTTTGTTGCTGCACACGGGCTCTCTCTAGTTGTGGCAAGTGGGGGCTACTCTTCGTTGCGGTGCCCGGGCTCCTCATTGCCATGGCTTCTCCTATTGTGGAGCACAGGCTCTAGGCATGTGGGCTTCAGTAGTTGCAGCACACAGGCTCAACAGTTGTGGCTCACAGACTTAGTTGCTCCAAGGCATGTGGGATCTTCCCGGAGCAGGGATCGAACCTGTGTCCCCTGTATTGGCAGGCAGATTCTTAACCACTGTGCCACCCAGGAAGTCCTCCAATAATTTTTCAAATAAATATTTTCAAAGAATTTTTGCAAGAATGAATAAATGATGCACCAACATAGAATCAAGTGAAACACTTTGGAAACTGATCCTTTCACAGTTTAGTTTCTCTTAGTAAAAAATTCTAGGGACTTCCTAGGTGGTGCAGTGGTTAAGAATCTGCCTGCCAATGCAGGGGACACGGGTTCCAGCCCTGGTCTGGGAAGATCCCACATGCCATGGAGCAACTAAGCCCGTGCGCCACAACTATTGAGCCTGCACCCTAGAGTCCGTGAGCCACAACTACCAAGCCCGTATGCCGCAACAACTGAAGTCCCCACGCCTAGAGCCCATGCTCCACAACAAGAGAAGCCACCACAATGAGAAGCTCACACATCGCAACAAAGAGTAGCCCCCACTCTCCACAACAAGAGAAAGCCCACGCATAGCAATGAAGACCCAATGCAGCCAATAAATAAATAAGTTTATTTTTTAAAAAACCTTAAAGTATGTCAAAAATATCATCTACAAAAAGAAACATTCTCTATATTTTACTAAAAGAAAATGAGGTGATATTAGCTGCTTGTAATTCACAGCAGCATAAGTGAAAAGTGAAAAATTCAGCAAACCCCATATCCTGGGTAGAGACGGAAGAGGCCCTTATAGGGAATGATTTGAAAATATAAAAATAAAGCTCCTTGACCAACAATTTTTTTTCACAGGCGACTACAGAAGATGTGTAAAAAGAGGAAGGGAAATATGTGAAACACAAGGGAAAGGAAACCCAGATCTGTGCCCCCAAAGGGAGCAGGACACAGAGGAGAGCAAGGGTGCTGAGCACTGGGATGTGGAACCACCTGGGCCAGATGGCCACCAAATGCAAACACGGCCCCCGCTTCACGTTGCCTGCCTGCCTGCCCTTTGTCTATGATGTTATTGAGAGGATTACACAGGGCTCCAAAATTGTTTGGTGTCTTTCATGCCTTTGTTTTCTTTTATAGTCATTTTGAAATCCATGGAGGCAATACAAAAAGATACTAGAACAAAGAGTTACATTAATGAATCTCCACCACCATTCCCTAACACCTATAGCTATGAAAACCCATCGCTTCCTGGATGCACTTGGGTGATCAATTAGTTTGGGCTGAAACTCAGTCACTTTTACCACACAAGTGTTTGATTGAAGCTTCCCTTCCCACCACTCTACCTTCATCCAATGGGTAAATTTGCATTTTGTTTTAGTTGGCTGAATCCATCTGTGATCTTAGCATTATGTGGGCAAAACTATAAACACCCAGCTCAGAAAGATAAAATTAATTTTGTCAAATAAGAAAGCAAGAATGTCAAAGAAAAAAGAAGAGGAAGAGGAAGGGAGGGGAGGAGAGGGAAAAGAGAAAGGATAATTCGATCCACTTTTATTCCCAGGAAGCACTATTACTGGAAACGGAAATTATTAAAGAAAATACATTAAAGTAATTGCTGTGATTTAGAAAGCCACAGAGTTTAGATGCCGATTTAAAACACATCTCTACTGTCAAAAGAATGTAAGATTCGAAAGATTATAGTACATATAAAAAAAATCACATTCTACTCTGCTTGGTCAAATAAAGGCATAGATCTCAACTTTGGTCTTATTAGAGTGGCGAATCTCATTATGCGTGACCAATGAGGGTGAAAAGGACCCAAGTTTCCACGTCTCCTTTCTCTATCTGCAGGGGGTGTGCATGAGGGGAAGAGGCCAAGACCACAGTAAAAATCCTAGTATTTATAGACTGGATGAAGAGGGCCCCCTCTCTGAGTGAACTTTAAATAGCTGTGTTTGTAGCCATGATGGGAGAGTCAGTCGAATTCCCTCCCAGGTTTCCACCATTCACTATTTCCGGAGACAAGCAGTCTCTGCTTTTAGTAACTGGTGGAGATTTGAGCAGTGTAGAGCCTTCTCTTTCTTTGACTTAGAAGCGGGTGCTTGCCAACAAGCATCACAGATATCTAGTTCTGTAACCTGACAATGGATGATTCTGATCAAAATTGTATTCAATAAGAGCACTTTCCTTTTTTTTTTTTTTTTAACCTTTTTTGAACTCAGTTATGGGCACTAGTTGAGACAGACAAGGTGTACCCCCAGAAAGCTTCCAGTTTACTAGTGGAGATGGTGAAACCTGCAGTGCTTCCTCCCTCCTGACCCCTTACACGGCCACGAGTCCAGCTTTGGCTAGGCTTCCCATCTAAAAAAGTGGTCCTCAACCAGGGGCAGTTTTGCTACTAGGGGACATTCTGCAATGTCTGGAGACATCTTTGTTTGCCACAATTGGGAGGGAGCTTCTGGAATCTGGTGGGAAGAGGCCAAGAATGCTGCTAAACATTTTACAATGCTATTAGGGTTCCTGGACCCAATTCCAGTGTGTGTGCGTGTGTGTAGCCTTCCCCATATCAATAAGAAATTCTCAGACACCCACAGGGTGACCAAGAATTCAACTCAACTCTGACACTGTCTACCTGGAGATAGTATCAGATTCCACAGGTAAAGGGCTCCGTCCGACAAGACCACCCTCCACTTCAAACACCCATCACAAGCCCCAGGTTGTTATAATTGGAGCTTGCTACAACTGGAGGTTCCAATGACACCCTCAACTCAGAGGACGCTAATCTGCAGTCCAGGTTGTCAGCTGTACTTCTGACCATCTGGCTATAAGTCAGAAGTTCCCACGACCTCTCCCTGGCTTTAATTTGCTAGAATGACTCACAGAACTCAGAAATCCTGTTTACTCACCAGATTATCGACTTATTACAAAGAATATTAAAGGATACGAATCAACAACTAAATGAAGAGATACACAGGGCGAGTTCCTGAACAAGGGAGCTTCTCTGTCCTTGTGGAGTTCGGGGCCTGGCACGGTGGCAACATGGAAGTGTTCTAGTTCCCCAACCTGGAAGCTCTCTGAATCCCCTCCTTTTGGGTTTTTAAGGAGGCTTCATTACCTAGGCATTGTAAAATAATAGCAATAATAAACAGAAACCTCAATTGAATAGAGTTGGGAGACCAGAAGAGGGAGCTCTCAAGCCCTGAGAACTTTTGAAATCCCAAACTTAGTTTCCTTAAAACCAAATTAGACTAAATAGCTCAAATTTCCAGAACTGAGTAGAATGCTTGTTTCAGTTGCTATTTCGAGGCTTCTCAGTGTTATCAGGAATCTAAAATTACCCCTCAGCATATATCCAGAAAAGACGAAAACTCTAATTTGAGAAGATACATGCACCCCAACAGCAGCACTATTTACAATAGCCAGAACATGGAAGCAACCTAAATGTCCATTGGCAGATGAATGGATAAAGAAGATGTGGCATATAGATGTATATATGTGATGTGTATATATATGTGTTTGTATGTATGTATGCATATAAAAGAATGAAACACTGCCATCTGCAGCAACATGGATGAGCCTAGAGATGATCATACTAAGTGAAGTCAGAGAAAGGCAAATATCATATGATGTCACTTATATGTGGAATCTAAAGAAATGTTACAAATGAACATTTACAAAACAAACAGACTCATAGACACAGAAAACAAACTTACGGTTACCAGAGGGGAAAGGGTGGGGAGGGATAAATTAGGAATTTGGGATTAACGGATACACACTATTATATATACAACAGACAATCAACAAGGTCCTACTGTGGAGCACAGGGAAAACTATATTCAATATCTTGTAATAACCTATAATGGAAAAGAAATGAAAAAGTGTATGTATGTATATATATATACACATACATATATGAGAATCACTTTGCTGTACACCTGAAACACATTGTAAATCAGCTATACTTCAATAAAAAAATAATGAACAAAACTGTCTCTCTGCAAAATAAGACTTTAAGATTAACTGAGGCAAACAAGCGACTAGAGAAATATAAAATGGTGCCTGAAGCCTGGCGCTCTTCTTCCTGGGCTTCTTTGTCGCAGGCTCTGCCTCTGGCACCATCTTCCTCCTGCCCCTCTGTGCCGCCTATGCCTTCACTATACCCTCAAGTCACCCACACTCTATCGTTAAAGTTCCCTTTTCCTCTGAAACTCTCCTCACTCTCTTTTCCTCTGACCTTGTCAGAACCTGTCCCTTTAAAATTAAGCCTTCTGAAGATCCAGAAGCTAAACCCTTCATTTCTTATATTCCCTGGACCAAAACTGAACTGTGAGCCACAGTCAAAGGTTTTCCCAAAGTAACTGAAGATCCTCACAGATTTGCTGAGGAACTTCATATAGATACTCAAACTTATCGACCTGGTTTCTCTGACTTATATCAGCTGTTCATATGCTTGTCAGTGAAGGACAGGCCCAGCATTGGATGAAAACCTCTAAGTGGGAAAGTTCAGAAAGGTGTCTAGAATTATACCTGGGAGACAAGCCTGCTAACTTAGTATGTGATCAGGCTCGGGCAATCACTAGCGGCTTCATGGAGAAATTCCTAGAGCTGTTCCAAAGCCTGTTGATTGGAACAAAATTCAGGCTTGCACACAAAAATCTGGTGAATCTGTTCATGACTATTACAATTAACTCCAGATTGTCTTTAAAGAAAATTCTGGTCTTCCTTCAGATGTTGATTCCACCTGAGTAGCTTTTAAGTCTACATTTATTAATGGGCTGAACCGGGACTTTCCCCTTCTAGTAATCAGGGCCAGGATGGAAAGGTAAAATATTTCCACTCCAGATTTAGTTAATCTGATGAACCAGCTCTCTCACACTGTAGATGAGCCACCTCCAAGGAAGACCACTAAAATTCTTAATTTTCAACCTCAGCAAATGAAGGCTCCTCAACAAGACCAAAACCCTCCTAGTTTCTGCTATTATTGCAAAGAGCCAGGGCTTTGGAAAAGAGACTGTTAACAAATTTTAGTGCTCTAGATGCCTCTCTCTCTAACCAGCCTTTCCAACATCCTCCCAATTCTCAGTGATGGGGGGGTCTTCCCAGTCCTCCCGCTTAATTGCCTTGGAGAAACATTTCTCCAGATTGGGGATGAAGTGCCCCGTCCTAATTGATACCAGAGCTATCCTCTTGGTGCTCAATCCCACTGCTACCAAGCAGCCCCTGCCTCGGAGTACCAAAACAGTTCAAACAGCGGGATCTCTAATGAACCTCAAGAGGGTCCCGTCTCTGAACTTATTCCCTTACGTTTAGACTCTTTGAGAGGTACATACCCTTTTCTCCTTAGTTCCTCTGCCCTGATGCATTTACTAGGCTGAGACTTCTTAGAGAAGTATTGTGCTGGAATTTCTTTCTCCCAAAAGGGGGAAATAATCATAGAACTTGACAATAGTCATCAAAATAACCCACCAGGTGAATTAAATGACCCTTTGACTTCTTTGTTCCATCTCTGATGGAACTTGAGCAGACTGTGCACCATTTGTCCCTATTCAATCAGCTACAACTTTCCTGAGGGCAAAATTTCCAATTGATATTGGGAAAACCCAGGGCGCAATGCCAATAAATATTCAAATCAGGACTTCCCTGGTGGCACAGGGGTTAAGAATCTGCCTGCCAATGCCGGGGACACGGGTTCGATCCCTGGTCCGGGAAGATACCACATGCCGCACAGCAACTAAGCCTGTGTGCCACAGCTACTGAGCCTGTGCTCTGGAGCTCGTGAGCCACAACTACTGAGCCCATGTGCTGCAACTACTGAAGCCCACGCGCCTAGAGCCCGTGCTCCACAAGAGAAGCCACTGCACTGAGAAGCCCGCGCACCACAATGAAGAGTAGCCCCCACTCACTGCAACTAGAGAAAGTCTGTGCGCAGCAACAAAGATCCAACACAGCCATAAATGAATAAATAATAAATCTTCAAAAAAACTTCAAAAAAAATTAAAATCGATCTCTCAAAACTTCTTCGCAGAATTAATCAATACCCTATAAGTAAAGAAGCCCTTCAAGACATAGAGCCCATAATATAAAATTACAAGGCCCAAGGCCTCATTACCCCTTTTACTAGCCCCTGTGAGAAAACATAAGGTGCGAAGGGTGGAGGTTTGTCCAGGACCTCCGAGCAATAAACACGGTTAACCCCTGACCCCGTTGTTCCTAACCCTCATACATTACATTACTAACATCCATTCCCACCGGAAGTCAGTTCTCTCCTATAAAGGATTCATGCATCGCATTCTTTAGTACTCCAGTTGCTGAAGCTCGCCAGTGCCTTTCTGCCTTCACTTGGGAAGAAACACAATCCACCTGGACAGTACTGCCTCAAAGTCATACTGAGAGTTCTTAGTTCTTGCAAATCCTGGAGGCTGATCCGGATGACGCAGAGTTCCCTAGAGGTTCTACTTTGCTGCATTATGTGGATGATTTGCTTCTTCGCTCTCCCTCTCAAGCCTCCTTCCAGGAAGACAGCATCCACTTGCTAAAGCTTTTCACCTTAAAGGGACATACATTTGCCAAAGAAAAACTGCAGTTTGCCCAAACCCAGGTTCAGTATTTAGGGTATCTGATGCCAGAACAAGGGCTACACCTAGATCCAGACAGGCTTCATGGTGTCCTAAGCTTCCCCAAACCCAAAACCAAGCATCAATTGTGAGGATTTTTTCGGGATAGCTGGTTATTACCAAAACTGAATTCCAAATTTCTTTCTTTTGGTCAAACCTCTGTATGTTTTACCCAACAATAACAACCTGGGCCCAATTTTATGGGATGAACTGGATGTCACAGCCTTCAAGGCCTTAAAGGAGAGTTTGATGAACCCACCTGCCTTTGAGTATCCCAATCATCAGATCCCCTTTTCCTTTTTGCATATGAGAAGGAAGGGATTGCCCTTGAAGTACTCACCCAAAAACATGGGGCCCACCATGGACCCATGGGATATTGTGGCCCACAACTGGACCCTGTGGCACCACGGGGATACCCCTCTTACCCTAGAGCTATTATGGCCACTGCCCTTTCGGTTAAAGCCAGAAAACCATTGTCGAGTCCCCTTTAACCATTCTTGTACCTCATGCAGAAGATCTCCTGAATTCTCATCACACTCAACATTTCTCAGTCAGATGCCTCACCTCCTATGAAGTCCTTTTGTTAACTACTCCTCACATAACTCTTTTACACCGTCATGACCTTAACCCAACTATCAAGTCCCTCACGACTGCGTAACACTAATGACTTAACCTCCTGACTCCTCGTGATGGATCTACAGGAAATTCCATTGGGTAACACTGACTTCTCATGGTTCACCGATGGTTCTTATTTAAAAGGTGACAATGGCACATATTATACTGAGTAGATTATTACAAATCCTTCTGATGTTGTTGGGGCAGCATCTTTACCTCTGGCTACTTTGGCCCAACAAGCTGAACTATACATGGGCTTGTACTGTAGCCAAGCACAAACTGCCAATACTCATACTAAGCGTAGATATGCTTTTGGAGTAGCTCACGATTTTGGAAGGTTGTGGGAGCAATGTGGTTTCCTTACTTCTAGTGGAAATAAAATTTAAAATGGCCTCTATGCTCAGGAATTATTGTATGCAATGCTTTTATCTGCTGTTTAGCTATTATTAAATTCCAGGACATTCTAAACTTGACTCTCTGGAAGCTAAGGGAAATCACCTTGCTGATACTTCTGCAAGGAATGCTGCCCTTCAAGGGATCATTAGCTACCAAACCTCTGGCATGGTCCAAAGGGATATATCCCCAAATGATAATTTAGAAAAACTGGCTAGAGAGGCCAACAATTGGCCTCAGAAAAGGAAAAACAAGATTGGAAATTTAGCAATCGCTGGTAAAAAGAGAAAGATCTGATCTGAGCCAAATAATGACCCAGCCTTACCACAGACTCTAAAATTCTCACTTCTCACCACCACACATGCATTAAACCATTGGTCGGCTGACAAAAGGATAGCCTTCAGGACTCAGCACTGATGGGGAACATTAACAAGGCCACAAAAATTGCCTACCTCACTTGTCTTCCTTGTCCGAAGTACAACCTAGCGAACTCTGTTCATACAGCTCCCAGACATTTTAAACTGCCTAATGGACCATTCGAGGCCTGGAAAATGGATTTCATACAACTTCCTCCATCTAATGGATATAAATATGTTTTAGTCACGGTCTGTATGTTTTCACACTAGACTGAAGTCTCCCTTGCAGAAAAGCTGCTGTCTCTTCTGTGGGAAAAGTCCTTTTGGAAAAGATTATTCCTACCCAGGGAACTCCTCTCGAATTTCATAGTGATCAGGGAACCTGTTTTTACTGGCCAGGTGCTTCAACAACTCTGTGCTGTTTGACTGGTTTTACAACACTTTCACTGTGCTTACCATCCTCAATCCTCTGGTTTAGTCTACCACATTAATGGCATTATTAAGACCCAAACTGGCAAAATTTGTAGAGGCCCTCCAAACACCTTGGCCAAAAGCATTCCCACTGGTCCTTCTAAATCTCAGATCCACCCCTTTTGGAACTCATCAACTCTCATGCTTTGAGACAGCTGCAGGATGCCCAATGCACTTGGCTTCTGCTTCTTTTGACCCACATTGATAAAAGAAGAGATACTCCAATATTGAAAAGGTCTAATTGCTTCTACTAAAAATAACAATGCTTTAACCTAAATGTCCATCAACAGATGAATGGATAAAGATGTGATATATATACACAATGGAATATTACTCAGCCATAAAAAAGAATGAAATAATGCCATTTGCAGCATCATGGATGGACCTAGAGATGACCATACTAAGTGAAGTAAGCCAGATGGAGAAAGACAAATATCATATGATATCACTTACATGTGGAATCTAAGAAAATGATACAAAGGAACTTGTTTACAAAACAGAAATAGACCCACAGACATAGAAAACAAACTTATAGTTACCAAAGGGGAAAGGGGGAGAGGGATAAATTAGGAGTTTGGGATTAACATATACACACTACTATATAAAAAATAAACAACAAAGGCCTACTGTATAGCACAGGGAACTATATTCAATATTCTGTAATAACCTATACGGGAAAAGAATCCAAAAAAGAATACAGATATAGATATAAAACTGAATCATTTTGCTGCACACCTAAAACTAATACAACATTGTAAATCAACTATACTTCAATTGAAAAAATGATACTTTGCTAAAGCAATCTTTCAACAGTGTGCCCTTGGGAAAAGACCTTAAGCATCACACTTTGCAACCTGAAGATTCGGCCTATGGAAAAAGACACCACCAGGAGACCTCTCTTCAACCTCATTGAAAACACCCTTATCAAGTACTGCTAACCAACTCTTGTGCCACCGAACTCCAAGGCATAGACCCTTGAATTCACGTAACACACCTAAAGAAAGTGCCAAACCCTGACTGGATCTTCACATCATCTGGTGACCTAAAAGTAAAGATGTCCCAGAAGTGAAGCAGATGACATCTGCTGAGAGAGCTTTCCCAAGGTACCTGGACCAGGCCTTTTCGAATTCGTCCCCAAACCTTTGATGATGACATAACACTTCAGATGATCTCCAATGTCCGCGATTTTTTTTTAAATTTTATTTATTATTTTTTGGGGGGTACACCAAGTTCAATCATCTGTTTTTATACACATATCCCCGTATTCCCTCCCTCCCTCGACTCCCCTCCACCCTCCCCGTCCCAGTCCTCTAAGGCATCCTCCATCCTTGAGTTGAACTCCCTTTGTTATACAACAACTTCCCACTGACTATTTTACAGTTGGTAGTATATATATGTCTGTGTTACTCTCTCGCTTCGTCTCAGCTTCCCCTTCACCCCCTGCCCCCCCCAAACCTCGAGTTCTCCAGTCCATTCTCTGTATCTGCATCCTTATTCTTGTCTTGTCACTGAGTTCATCAGTACCATTTTTAGATTCCATATATGTGAGTCAGCATACAATATTTGTCTTTCTCTTTCTGACTTACTTCACTCTGTATGACAGACTCTAGGTCTATCCACCTCATGACATATAGCTCCATCTCATCCCTTTTTATAGCTGAGTAATATTCCATTGTATATATATGCCACATCTTCTGTATCCATTCATTTGTTGATGGGCATTTAGGTTGCTTCCATGTCCTGGCTATTGTAAAGAGTGCTGCAATAAACATTATGGTACATGTTTCTTTTCGGATTATGGTTTTCTTTGGGTATATGCCCAGGAGTGGGATTACTGGATCATATGGTAGTTCTATTTGTAGTTTTTGAAGGAACCTCCAAACTGTTTTCCATAGTGGCTGTACCAACTTACATTCCCACCAACAGTGCAGGAGAGTTCCCTTTTCTCCACACCCTCTCCAACATTTGTTGTTGCCAGATTGTGTGATGATGGCCATTCTGATGGGTGTGAGGTGATACCTCATTGTGGCTTTGACTTGCATTTCTCTGATGATTAGTGATGTTGAGCATCTTTTCATGTGTTTGTTGGCCGTCTGTATGTCTTCTTTGGAGAAATGTCTATTTAGGTCTTCTGCCCATTTGTGGATTGGGTTATTTGCTTTTTTGGTATGAAGCTTCATGAGCTGCTTGTATATTTTGGAGGTTAATCCTTTGTCCGTTGTTTCATAGGCAACTATTTTTTCCCATTCTGAGGGTTGCCTTCTAGTCTTGTTTATGGTTTCTTTGGCTGTGCAAAAGCTTTTAAGTTTCATGCGGTCCCATTTGTTTATTCTTGATTTGATTTCCATGATTCTAGGACGCGATCTTAACACAGACTTTAAAGTACCTTAGAGTTTTCCCTCCTACCCCTCTATGCAACTCAAATGTGAACTTAATAGGTTTCCACTCTGTGCACTTTCCCTCCAATAGGAGACACTACATCCAGGAAAGGTCCTTCCTGACATTGAGGAAAAAAAGCCTCTGAATCTAGAAAACCTGACTTTTGATCAGCAATGCTTTCAGAGAAGGATCTTGATCAAAAGGGGGAAATCTAAAAAATTAATAAACAGAAACCTCAACTAAATAGAGTTGGGAAACCAGAAGTGGGTACTCTCACGCCCTGTGACTATAGCAGAGCCCAAGAGAAGAAGAAAGACTCCTCTTCTTTCCTGGCAAGGACTCAGCCAATGAGAAGTCATGGGTTCTTAGTTTACTATAGCCTTACCAACTACCTTTTCCTCCCTATAAAAGTGTTCTCCTTCCGTTGCCTTGCACACAGCTTGCTGTGGGTGCAGGCCCTGAATTACAATTCTCTGCTGATCCCAAATAAACCCATCTTTGCTACAGAAATTTCTGGAAGTCTGTTTCAGGTCAACGGCATGATTGATTAACTCATTGGCCACTGGTGATTGATTCAACCCCCAGCCATTCGCCCCTCCCCAGAAATCAGAGGGTGGGACTGAAATTTCCAACCCTCTAGTCAAGGTTGTCTCCCCTGGCAACCAGCCTCCATCCTTAGGAGCTTTCCAAAAGTCACGTCATTAATGTAAACCCAGTGGTGGTGGAAGGGCTTGTCGTGAATAACAAGACAAGCATCTTTTCTCTATGGCTCTGAAGTGTTTCCTGGAGCTGAGGACAAGTAACCAGATTTTATAACAAAAGATGCTCCCATTGTTCTTTTCACTCAAGAAATTCCAAGGACTTTAGGAGCTGTGAGGCAGGAATTGTGGATGAAGACCAAATACATTGCATATGAGAAATATTTTTTAGTCATCTGAATGACCAAATAGGCATATATTTCTTATAAATCACAATATCACAAATGCACAGAACAGCTCCTACCACAAAGAATTATCTGGCCCCAAAATGTCAATGGTGCTAAAGTTGCGAAAACTTGGTCTAAAGACTAAGAACTCATGCATGGGGGAAATTGAAATATGGTTTTAGTACGATATGCAAAGGCGGACCATCAGTTTCTAAGCAGGTATTTGTAAGGGTTCAGGCAGAAAACAGAAGGCCAATTGAAATGCTGAAATTCAACGAGATTTTAATCAGGGTGATGCTTTCACACCCCGCCCTGGGATTTCTGTACCATGTTTCATACATACCAGCTCCCCCCGTCTTTTTTCTCACAAGCAGCACCTACCTCTCTTGGTTGAAAAACTGCCCTGAGACTACTGCAACCTGCTTGGCCCATAGAAAGGAGGGCAGGGAGCATAGGAGAATTCACATCACCTTGGAGCTGCTCTTCACCAATGACTCATGGATGCAGGAATAGAAGGCCCCCAGGTCACCTTCCCTGTATCTAACTCCTCTGAGGTGTAGAGGCTCCAGAGCCAGCTCCAGAGCTCCCTTCCATGGGCTTTGCTGGAGAAGACACCCTCACTGGCCCCTCAGCCTGGCCCGCATCCCCTCTGCCCTATAATGGGTTTTTCCTCAAAACCACTTTTACGTGAATCCTCATCTCTGGCTCCATCTCTTGAAAACCTAACCCAAGACAAAGATGATTTATAAGGAGGGACTGGGTCTCGTGAAGTCTCAAAGGCCAGTGCCACGTCCCCAACTCCCCACCCTGATCACCACCGCAGCAGAGGTTCTGGAGAAGGTGATGAGAAAGTAGCTGGATGGATTGGCACAGCCACTATGGAGAACAGCATGGAGGTTCCTTAAAAAACTTAAAAAAAAAGAATAGAATTTTCATATGATCCAGCAATCCCACTCCTGGGCATATACCTGGAGAAAACTCTCATTTGAAAAGATACATGCACCCCAATGTTCACAGCAACACTATTTACAATAGCCAGGACATGGAAGCAACCAAGATAGAGGAATGGGTAAAGAAGATGTGATATATATATATATATACACACACACACACACAATGGACTATTACTCAGCCATAAAAAAGAAGGCAATAATGAGACCTCGATCTGACACCCTTCCAGGAAATGAATGCTGTCAACAATCTGAGTGAGCTGGGAAGGAAGCCCTGAACCTCAGATAAGACTGCCACCGTGTCCTGCAGCCTTGCAGAGGACCCAACTAAGCCGTGCCGTGAGATAATAAACGGGCATGGTTTTAGGCTGCTAAGTTTGTGCTAATACTGTTGCACAGCAGTAGATAACTAATATAATTAAGCAGTGATGAAGGTCAGCTGTGCCTGCTTGACATGACCCATAAGCACCCATGACGGGGTTTTGCTGTCCTGAGCCCAGCACAAAGTACATGCTCAGTCTTGTCTTTCCCGGAGAAGCAGAAAATGGGAAAAATGACCTTATTCATCCACCATTTTCCGTGTACACTGACTGGTCCTTAAATACGAAAGAGGGACGAACTCTCCCCTGGTTTCTTCCATCTTCATCACCACTTCTCATCTCTGTGCCAATGACCCACGCCAAAATGTGCCAAAACTCATTTCAGCCATTTCACCCGGACTGGGCTAACTCAGCACAATTTATAGGTGGTAAGATTTACAGATGCAATTTTTACAATTTCATATGGACTTTAAAATATAAAAGAAGTGAGAGAAAGGCTATTCTGGCAGATGAAACTTCATTAGCTATTAGAATCAGTGAGCACTAGAAATGAACTGAACGCCAGAGATTATGGGTCTAAGACTGTCATCTCACAAAATAGAAAACTAGATCAAGAGAGGAGAAAGATTCAGGATCACACAGGTAGGTACCTTGTAGGACACCAGTTGTTCACTCCACCAGTCTGTCATTCCATCACATTCCTGTCCTTCAAAATTCAGGGTAGAGACCTCTCCAATCTCTATCATTATATGACCTAAGAATTTTCCCAAGTATTATGCCTACATCTAAAAGTGAAACCATGTGTAATGACATTTCACCTGCCTTCACTAATCAACGTTGTTTTAATTGTTGCTACAAAAGACTTGCAGGTCCTCCAAGCAGCAGGTTGCCTAAACAATGTTTGCCCAAGTTGCTTTCCAGGAACTTGGAGTCAGCTGAGTCTAGTTTGAGCTGAGCTGGTTAAGACTGTATAGGACCACCAACCCTCCAACTGGGCATGCGTGGGTATCTGCTCAGTGACCTTTTGACATCAGAGGGCCAAAAATGCCACCCTCAGATCGTGCTAAGCACTTCCATTTTTGAAAGTGCAGAGGCCTGTGATTTAGGTACACGTCCACAGAACAATAATTACTGTACATTTTTCCAATCACCTTTCCTCCACGCTCCCCATACCTCAAACTGCCATGCTTCTTTTATACATTATCCCATAAATACTCCGAGCCCATCACCTTCGGAAAGGTGGATACGAGACTTGTTTTCTTGCCTTCTCTCCTGGCTGCCTTGCAAGTAAACCCTCTCTTTGCTGCAAACCTCGGCATGTCAGCATTTTGGCTTGCTGTAAATTAGGCAAAACGAACCTGGTTCGATAACAAAAGGAATCCTTCCCTCTTTTTATAATCTCCTATACATTTAGCATTCCAAAACTCTGCTGAAATCCTGGAGAAGCGTCATATGAGATGAAGGCCATGGCTCTGCCTTTACCAGGAAAATTTACTGAGGTCAGCGTCCCACTTTAAAATATGCTTAAAATGGCAGAAGTTAAAAACAGGCTTAATGCTGGGTAAGCTCCATCTTTTGTTGGGCTGGTTTAGCCTTAACCTTTGGACTCACAACATGTCATCCTTCTGTGCCCAAAGCTGTCATTGGGCAGTTTTTCCCCCCACAAAATGGGTTCTCTAAGATTGGACAGCATTTCAAATTTCCGTAATGGGGGTCATTACACATTTTTAAGACTCGAATAGCCCACTGCCTCCTGGTTGGCTGTTTAAAAACACAAAGGGTTGGCAGAGTTTAAGGGAATTGCTCACATTTGGGGCTTTTAATGTATAATTTTTAGACATATGAAAGACAAAATAAGGTGCAAAACCCCTTTCATAACAGGCCCCATCTGCTGCAAGGAAAAATATTGTTATCATGTGTGAAAATTCAACTACATGGTAAGGGGGAAATCAGAGCATAATCTAAAAGTAAAAAAGATCACATGTTACCTTAAATTCCATCTCTTATTCTGTCTCCTCCAGTTCATTCCGGTATAAGATACACATAACAGGCCTTCGGCTCTCTGCAACTGTGGCACCAAACATAGCATTTGGTTTTAATCACAGAAGACCTGATTTTCATCCATTTAAAGCCGAGGGTAACCACGAACTTATGTGGAAGTTCAGAGGGAGGCTACAGATGCCCTAGACCTGCCCCCAAGAGAATCTGGTTGGTCTGGGCTTTGGGTTCACGGTGAATTGCTTTCACCTGCCCAGTGTTCGCTGGTTGACGCTGACTCGGGCTGCCAGCTAGTCCTGCCAGGGCGCTGAAGCCAGCTAACCCGGCGTCTGAGCTGTGAGCTCTCGGAGGCCGCTGCTCACTTGATGTTTCCAGTGCTACAAGGTCTCTGCTTCACTGCCGAATTTACTCTTTTGACCCTCCCTGAGAGGAGGTGGAACAATGACTTAGGGCCAGCAGGATTTGAAAAGACAAACACTGACTTACAAATTGCCAAGTTCAGAGATTTGTCAGAGTTCGCCAATGCAGTCTGCATCTAAGGTCATCTTCAAAATATTGATGTTGAAGAGCTGTTTTCCATCTCAGTAAAATGCTAAGTGTCTAGAGTGATGTCCTGGGCAGGCTTTTATCTTAGGGGGAAAAAATGTAGCATGAGATGGTACCACTGTTTATCCAATTGTTCAAAACAGGAAGTTCCCAAGCCTTCCAAGCCTGATGAGTCCAAATTTCTGTTGATTCAAGAATTTTTCTTTTTTATTGTGTTTCTTGCTGAGTGAACATAAGAGAATATTTATGCTACATGTTTTCAAATCATTATAAAATACATTCCTGTGTTTGCATCACTGTATTCATTGAAGAAAAATGAACATTACTATTATTTTTTCCCCTATGTGCCCCACCCCAAACCCACTCCCTTTCCCAAGGTATCTCAGCCTCAGCATTACTGATGTTTGGGACTGGATGACTGGATGCTGCAGGAGGCTGTCCTGTGCATTGTATTCACTGGAATGTTCACCAGCCTCCCTGGCTTCTACTGTTAGAATGCCAAGAGCACCACTCTAGACAAGAAAACCAAAAATGTTTCCAGATATTGCCAAATGTCCCCTGGAAGCCAAAATCACCCCTGTTTGAGAACCACTGCTCTAGAGGTAAACCTCATCCTGAATTTTGTGTTTATTGTTTTTTGCTGATAGTTTTTACCACATATATTTGTATAAATGTCATTTAGGTTTGCATCTTTTTAAAATTCTTATAAATCTGTTTAGGAAAATATATACAAAACTTACAATTAAGGAAAAAGAATGCATTGAATCTATTGATGAATTGATTGACAACTGGTATCTTTATAACATTGAGGTTTCTGGCAGCTCAAAATATGTCCAAAAACTCTTTGACATTCCCTTAAAAAGATAGAAACTATTTCTCCTTCCCTTGAGTATGGGCTTGACTTAGTGACTTGTTTCAAATAAATAGAAAAAAGCAGAAGTGACTTCAGAGACTCTGTCTTTATTGGATCTCTCTCTCCCAGAGAAGTCAGCTGTCAGGTTGCCATCTGGAAACACCCATGTGGTGAGCAACTGATGCCCCTAGCCAACAGCCAGTTAGGACTGATGCCTCCTGCAAACAGCCATGTAAGTGAGCTTGGAAGTGGATCCTCTACCCCAGTCAAGCTCCCAGATCACCACATTCTCCCAACTGACATCGTGATTGCAACCTCACAAAAGACCCAAGCCAGAAGCACACAGCTAGTCTGCTCCTGAGTACCTGAACTACAGGAATCATGAGATAATGTTTGTTTTCATAACCCTTAGTTTTATATCACTTACACTAAGTGTGGGATAATTTGTTATGCACCAAGAGATAACTAATACATGTGTTCATGTCTATGAATATGGTATGACTCGCCATTTTTTAATCTTCATTATGACATTCAACAACTCTTTATTTCCATAAAGCTCTGTGAAAATTATTCCTAAATACTTTAAAGTTTTCATACTGTTTTAATTTTTTTTTCTTTTCTGTTTGTTACTGGTGAAATGAAACAGCATTAATTTTGTGTTTATTTCCAAAACTTTGGAATTCAGCATTTCCAAACACTTATCTGCAAATGATCTGCAGTTTTCTACGTAGTCATATTATCTGTGAATAATGAGAGTTCTTTTTTTTTCAACTCCTAATGTAATTTTGCTGGCCAGTAGCTCTAATACAATGACGAACAGAACTACTGACAAGAAATCTTCTTACACATGTCTTTAAAAGGAATACATTTAACATGTCATCATTATGTGTGAAATTTGCTATAATCTCTTTGTAAATATTCTTTACAAAACATTGTTTTGTTCTATTCCTTGTTCACCAAGATTTTTTATCATGAATATTAAATATTATTAAGACTTTTATGCATCTGTTGATATGATTAGATATTTCTCCTTCATCCCCGTAATTAACAACATTGATTTTTTTCTCTCATTAAAAAAAATCTTACATTCCTAAACTGGGACATTTGTAGAGACATGGATGGACCTAGAGACTGTCATACAGAGTGAAGTGAGTCAGAAAAACAAATATCGTATATTAACACACATATGCAGAATATAGAAAAATGGTACAAATCAACCAGTTTGCAAGGCAGAAATAGAGACACAGATGTAGAGAACAAACATATGGACACCAAAGGGAAAAGTGGGGAGGGTTGGGGGAGAATGAATTGGGAGGTTGGGATTGCCATATATACATTACTAATAAGAAAAAAAATACCAAATAGTACACTCTAAATATATGCAGTTTATTGTAGGTTAACTGTATCTCAATAAAAGTTCTTAAAAAAAAAAAAAGACTTAACCAGCACCATCACCCCCTTAGAAGGGATGGATTGGGAGTTTAGCAGATACAAACTATTATATACAGAACAGATAAACAAGGTCCTACTATAGAGCACAGGGAATTATATTCAATATCCTGTGATAAACCATAATGGAAAAGAATATGAAAAAGAATGTGTATATATATGTAGAACTGAATCACTTTGCTGTACAGCAGAAATTAACACAACATTGTAAATCAACTACACTAAATGGTAAAAAAGAAGAGTTACCCCCCGCCCCCGCCGCCAAAGTGGTTAACCTATTCAATACGATTGTAACCTTTAGCAAGCAGAGAACTATAAGTGAATTTTGGTTTTGTATATACCCATCAAAGAGTTGTATTTAATATTGTAATCCTGAGCTACTTTAAAAGGGAATTAGCTATAAGACAGGATGGAAAAGGCAGAACTATGGAGACAGTACAAAGATCAGTGGTTTCCAAGGGCTAGTCGGGGAGGAAGAGATGAACAGGTGGGACACAGAGGACTTTCGGGGCAGGGAAAATAGTCTGTATGATATTATAAAGGTGGATGTGTGTCATTACATATTTGTCAAAACCATAGAGTGTACCACACCAAGAGTGAACCCTAATGTAAACTATGGACTTTGGGTGATGATGACGTGTCAATACAGATTCATCAGTTGTAACAAATATACCACTCTGGCAGGAATGTTGATAGTTAAGGAGGCTGTCCATGTATGGAAGCCAGGGGTATTTGAGAACTTTCTGTAATTTCCACTCAATTTTGCTGTTAAGCTAAAACTTCTCTTAAAAATAGTCTACTTTTTTTTTTTTTAACGGAGGGGTAGATTTGGTTGTTTCATGTTGGAATTGCATATTGGAGTGATTCATGGGCCCTGGGTTTATCTCCAGAATTGACAAATACTGAATCATGCTTAAAACATGCTTTTACACTTTTTTTTTTACTTCACAAAGGATGGAAGGGGTAGAGGGGAAGGGGAGGGAAGAGAGATGTAGGCAATTTCGAATATTACATTTCCATGGTTTGAAATTTTCATACAACATTATTATTAGAAGATACTCAAGTTTACAAAAGCCTTGTTTGGCTTAAATTTGTACTGCTTTGTTTTTCAAGAAAACAAAAACTGTAAACAACAATCCACTCAATGCCACAGACGGGTTAATGTTGCCAGATTTTGCGATACTTCGTACTGGACATTTATTTCTTGAGATTACAATCATAAAGTAACTCTTTCTCGTGATCTCTTTGTTACTCATTTTTTCTCTATCCTGCTTGCTGTTCTTCCCAACCCACAATTTACTGGATTCTGGTTGTTCATTTATTGAGTGCGTAATACATGTAAGGCACCATGCTAAATGCTGTATTCGGCCCTTCAAGAATGAACTAGAAGACCTCCTCAGAAGTTTAACAACCTGCGCTGCCATCTGAACGATATTTTACCCACACTCTCGCCAAATAAACTATCTGGCGACACTAACAATAATGCCAGATTCTGCTCTTTGTATAGATGTCACTTACGAAAACGAAGAATATTTCTTGTAAGGTAACAAATGTGAATATTTTTCTTCTAGAGGAAAACTATGAAAAGACTATTTTAAAAAACAGTTTGAAAAAAAAAAAAAAACAGTTTGGCTCAAAGGAGAATGAATTAGATACCCATCTTTTTAGAAACCCAGCTAGATTAAAAATAAGTAACTTCTTTCTGATTTAAGATTGGGAACATCATTTTGGTATCCGACTGTGAAATTTATCATGCCTTTAGGATTCAAGGGGTTTCACGAGAGTCTCAAAACAGTTGTCCCCTTTCCAGAAGAGTCAAAAAAATTTTTTGGTTTAAAAAAAAAAACTCATGAAACAGAAACTTTGCTTGTCTGGTTTGAAAGTCGGTAAGAGTGCTTTCATGAGACAGCTGTGAAACGCTGTCCCTGTGTTGCGGAAACGTCTACATTTGGGGCTGCTTTCACATCAAGGCAATTAAAGCAGTAAAAGCCTAGTGGCATCACAGAGTTTTTCCAGGGAGCGATTCATGTCTGCATCCACTGAGGCTTCCCTTCATGCTATTAGGTAAATATTATATTGTATCTGAAGAAAGGACAGAAACTAACTATGATACATTTAAGATTGTTTCATTCTTTTCTAGCATATTTGCTTGAGTGTGAAGAGACTAACCAAGAAACAATGTAAAATGCTTGATAAATTATCACCACAATTTTCTTAAAGTACAGAAAAAAACTATGTAAAGAATTCCTTGTCAAAGGATATTTAGAGAGCTGTGGAAGAAAGACTGTGTGATTTGAAGGAAATAGTCCAAGATTCGATAAAACACATTGGACCTCATTTGTCTTGTTTGTGTATTAGGTATAAAAAGGACTTCTTTGAGAGGCAGGATTAAAGAAAATTGCCTATATGAAAACATCTAGCATAGTGACTGCCTTACAACAGAAGTTTTTTAAAATGTTAATTTTTTGAAAGAACAAAATACCCATAAGAAATACCAACTGCTATTCCCATTGCCCTGAGAAGGAGAGCTTGGGGAAAATCTGGACATTCTTGGATTTCTATCTTTAATACTATTTTACCTAGCCTGTATCTATTTTCCTAAGAGGAATAAGAAGTTGTATTTATTGGGACCTTTGCCATGGCAAGTGAGAGAAACCCAACACCATCTAGGTTAAGTACAATAAAAAGGCAATAACTGGCTCATATAACTGGCAAGCCCATGGGTGCATCTGGCTTCAGGCACAGGGTCTCAAATGTGGTCAGTTCTTTGCTTCCCCATCTCTCATCTCCAATGAGTTCTGTTAGTCCCTTTTAAAGAAAAAAATTATTCTGACACTTGTTAAAATTATATGGAAGACTTTATTCAAGACTATTGCAATAGAGGAGAGAGACTGGGCTCAACTTCTAATACAACAAGGATGAGTGAGGATTTATAGCTAGAAAGCAGGGTGAGTCGGTCAGTGGGTGGAAAATTACTCAGAAGAGACACGAAGGGTAGAGTGATTCTTGTTAAAGGCAGGCCAAAGACTTAGACATCAAAAGTGGAGGATGAGAGGGGTGGGATAGGGAGGGTGGGAAGGAATTGCGGGAGGGAGGGGATATGGGATATATGTATAAATACAGCTGATTCACTTTGTTGTGCAGCAGAAACTGGCACAACAGTGTAAAGCAATTATACTCCAATAAAGAGCTTTAAAAAAATGAATGTGCTCTCAGAAAAAAAAACGTGGAGGATGAGAAACTTGATCAGATATCAAAGGTGATCAGTTATCAAGTGGGGGTGGTGAGATTCTCAATAAACTGACTTAGCGGGATTCTTGCTAAGACTGGGCTATACAGACCCAGTAAGGAAAGGATGGACAGAGAAGGCCAAAGTTGAGGCCCAGATGAGAAGAGCACTCAGAGGAGCCTAACTAAAGTTTGGTCAAGGAGAGAATCTTTGTCACCCTCTACATGCCAGTCAAGATTTACATCCTTCTGTTCCAGCAAACTCAAGAGCAAACATTGATCTTTCCTAAAATCTCTGGTTAAAAATTATTCTGATTAGTCTGGTATGGTCCCCATGCCCATCTTTTAACCAATCACCACATCTACTGTAATGTACTATGATGGGTCAAGCTTGGTCTATGCTTCCTCTCCTGTAAGTGACAAAGAGCCCCATTGAGACCATATAGAAGAGAAGAGCAGAGGCTCACATGAGCCAGAAAAAGGAAGATGGACAAACATGCCAGGCACTCAAAATTTGTGGTTGCCACAGTACATAACATTTATAGTATACATTTTCTACAAGACTTTGAATTTGTAATAACAAATAGAAATAGTGATAATAGAAAGTATGTTAGATGTGGTTCACCTATCCACAACACATGATTCTTTGAACTATTGTATTTATTTTCCTTACCTTCCAGAACAATAAAAACCCAGCTGCTCTGCTTGCTCTCCCCACCCAGGCACTCTTCCATCTGCATGCAGTGGACCACTCTTAGCTCTTAATTCTATTCAAGAAAGCCCTGCCGAACCTCCAAGGCCTCATTAAATGCCAATCCCAACATGTTCCTTTTCTAATCTATATGGTGCATGTCTCATCCCTCCTCATCACTCACAACCCCACCACCCCCTTAGCTTGTGAGTTCTTCAAAAGCTCTATCTCCTGTAATGTGGCATACATCTTAGCTTCAACAAGGTTTCACGGTTAAAGCAAGAGTTCAAATAAAATTTGCCTAATGAGCTCATATATTAATTCCCATTTCTGAGGAATGCATTCCAAATGTAGAAACCCTTAGCTCTTGTCTTTTTCCAAAGCTTTACCTTAAACTGAATGGTTATTTATTTAGGGGTTCACATATACGACCATTTGTAGATATATTAAGAGGATAGTTTAAGGCACTCTGTATTAATCCTTTGGAACTTTGTCTTATCACAGAGCAAGAATTCAACTGGGAATCAGAAGACCTGGCTTCTAGAAACAGCATTGTCACCTATGAAGTGCAGGTAAAACTTAGTGCTGCAATGTTATTTGTAACTTGTGGGATACTCCAAGAATTTTTATGGCTCTAAAACAATTCTCTGGTTTCTTATTGTTCTCTATGAAACGGTGGCCCTTTGTCATTCTAGGGACTCTCTCCACACTAATTACTTTTAATGTTATAGGTCTTCCAAACTGCCTACTTCCTGATGTAACAAATACTTATATCTGTATTACACCAAATACTTTATCAAGAGCTTTCACAACAATTGCATTTGATTTTCATGACAATGCTTCCTGGTAAGTATTATTTTCCCCATTTTAATGATGAGAACACTGAGGTTCAGGGAGGTCCCGCGACTAGAAAATAGAGTATCAAGTCTTGGACCCACACTTTCGACTACAAGTCCAATGCTCCTTTTGCTATTCTACAATGTCAGGAAAGGACTTAGGAGGACATTTTTTTTGTGATTTTGTACAAGATGAACAGGAACATGAATTAGAATATTCATGACAAGACTTTGGCCTGTTTGCCAGAGAAAGGCAGGCAGCACTCAGATCACATGGCCTCAGTTCTCATGATGACTTGGAGTAAGAACTGGTCTCTGGGAGTGAAAAGGAGATGATGCATGGACTCTCTCTCTTAGCCCACATTTGGTTATATTTTAAATGAAATTAGAGATAATTTACAAATATGCAGAAGATCAAACAAAAGTGCTCTTGAAGTACTCTCCAGGCAGGAGGACTGTGGTGCACAAACACACGACTCTGTTTATGATAACCATAGACTGCTAATGTGGAACCTAAGAGCATCTTCCTTTGAACCAGCACCCCTCCTTCACCTCCCCTCCCCCCACCTCGAGCCTCTTCCCCTCCTCCCCAGGCAGCCTGTCTCAACAGAAGCCTGACATTTCTTTCAGAATTGCTCTCCATGGGGGCACCCCCCTAGGGATTATCAATTTTCCTGGAACTTTGAAAGAAACTCACTAAACAGGCCTCTACTCCTTTTCTATCCCTCTTTCTTGAGGCTATTTTATCCTCATCATTGTTATTGATGATCCCTGGGATTTGAGCTGAACAAGATCTAAGACCACAAACCCGGCCCCTGACATGAACCAGCAGAGCCCCACTCGCCACTGTTTACTGTCTCCCAACTGGTAGGAACTTCAAGCTACTTCTTTCAAATCAACATGCTTAAAATGGGCCAGTGGCATGATGTCCAGAGAGAGGGCTTTTTGTAGTAGGTGGAAAAAGGAAAGGCAGTGAGGGGAGGTTCCCACCATCTGTGGGAATAACTGAGGAAATAAATTTAGTAGCAAATTTATACAACAGTAATGACCATTAAGCCATTTCAGCTACAAGAACTGAGCCAACTTGAAAATGAAATGAAATGAAAATAGGGAAATAATGAAGATGAGCTACATTTCAAGTATCTCATATTCAGATGCTTTGTATTTTCAAAATTCAACTGGTTAACTCTCATTCCGATCTGATCTTGCACATGCCTCTAAAAAATTGAGGGGGGAGGGATGGATTGGGAGTTTGAGACTGGCAGATGTAAACTATTATATATAGAATGGATAAACAACAAGGTCCTACCGTACAGCACAGGGAACTATATTCAATATTCTGGGATAAAACATAATGGAAAAGAATATGAAGAAGAATATATATATGTGTATAGCTCAATCACTTTGCTATACAGCAGAAATTAACACAACATTGTAAATCAACTATACTTAAAATAAAAATTTTTAATTAAAAAAATAAAACATAAAAAATAAATTTTAAAATGAGGGAACTCAAATTTCCCAAAAATCTACAATGTGTTAGCCAAATGAAAGAACACAGGGATTTGTGTTTGTGTGCTGGGAATGGGGCATTCCTCACATGCACTCTTCAGAAAGAACAGGAGGTGCCTCCCTCAAGACTGCAACTAACTAACGCTTTTGGCCTTGAGCAACTTACTTATTCTTTCTGACCCTCAGTTGCTCCACATGTAAAATCAATGTAGTGGACTTCCCTGGTGTCACAGTGGTTAAGAATCTACTTGCCAATGCAGGGGACATGGTTCAATCCCTGGTCCAGGGAGAATCCACATGCCATGGAGCAACTAAGCCCGTGTGCCACAACTACTGAGTCCATGCGCCACAACTACTGAAACCCACGTGCTCTAGGGCCCACGTGCTGCAAATACTGAGCCCGTGTGCTGCAACTACTGAAGCCTGCATGCCTAGAGCCCATGCTCCACAACAAGAAGCCACCACACTGAGAAGCCCACACACCGAAATGAAGAGTAGACCCTCCTCGCCACAACTAAAGAAAGCCTGCACACAACAACGAAGACCCAACACAGACAAAAAAGAAAAAAAATCAATGTAGTTATACCAGCTTCAGAAAGTTCTGGTAAGTAATAAATGAGATACATGTGGAAAAAACCCAGTCCAGTTCCAAGGAGAATGGGTGATCAATTACAGATAATTGATAATTATATTCTTATTGCTGTTATTGAAAGTTCTATATGTCAATCCCTACATGCATATCAATATTCAGAACCAAGTCTAGTTCTGTATGTCAATATTTCAGTATCTGTATGCCAATACTTAGATATCTGTAGGTCAATATCCACAACCAAGGACCTGCCACCATTCTTCCATCTAGGCATGTGGACTGAGAAGGATTTCTTAGCTAATAAATTGCAGGTCAAAACATTAGGAAAACATAATATAGAACAACTCTGTTATCTGGACTACATATCACTTACCTTTTGGCTGGAGAACAAAGGCCCAAATGACATTAAACCAGTTATAATAAGTGCTAAAGAAGATATATATTTTTGCAACAAATATATGGGATATTAATACATATATATGGTTTTCATTGAAAAATATGTCATATACCTTACATTTTAACGTGCTGCTCTGATGTAAAGACAGCATATGATAGGCTGAATAATGACCCCAAAGATGTCCACATCCTAATCCCCTGAACCTGTGACTATCTTACCTAACATGGCAAAAGGGACTTTGCAGATGTAATAAAGTTAAGGATCTTGACATGGGGAGATTATCCTGGATTATTCAATATAATCATACAGGCCCGTAAGAGAGGGAGAGAGATCGCGAGCGAGAAAGATGTAACGATGGAAGCAGAGTTCAGAGAGGAGAGAAGATGTTCACTGTTGCTTTTGAAGCTAGAAAAGGTAAAGAAATAGATTGCCCCATAGAGCCTCCAGGAGGTATGCAGCCCCGTGGACCAATTTGAGACTTGTGACCTCCAGAACCGCAAGATACTTAATCTGTGGTGCATAAAGCCACTAAATGTGTGGTATTTCATTACAGCAGCCAGTGGAAACTAATACACGGCAGAAATCTGATGTGACTCACGCCTTTCAGTGAGAGCCTTGGAAATGTAAATTGCCATGCCTTGCATTTCTCTTTTTGGACAAGGGTAGGTATTTGTCACCCATCCGTCTCTGTCCCTCAACGATTTGGAGACTGTGATGATGTACTGGCAAACTGTCTAGCAAACATCACCACAATACAACTCTGTCATTTTCACCACACTGTATGCAAATAAGGGTATCATGAAACAACGATTCCATGTAAACATGACCTGGACTTTTCAATGCAAAGTCTCTTGTCTACAATTCAGATGAGCAGTTTAATAGAGCAGATTGGGTTATAATTTATAAGAAACACAGAGATAATTGGGGGCAGTCACAACCTCCTGCTCCTGGTCTCCAAGGCAATACGGAAATGCAAAAAAAGTAACAAACGCAGCTACTTTCTTTCTCATGATAGTACTTCAGTTCCCTGTAACTCCCAGTCGCTCGGTGTTTTCCTCTGCTTGGGCTATTTTTCAAGAATGTCTACCCACTCCCCTTTCCCCACAGTGATCTCTCTCTCGCCCATTTTCTCTTCATACTAGGTGTGAGCTGACAGAAGAAGAATCTTCTGGCACATGAGGGGTCTACAAGAAACCCTGCCCGGTGCTATAGAAAACATTTGGCTGATTTCTTTGGGGTAAACGTGATCCTAAAAGAAAATTTCCCAGGCTTTTTTGCAGGCTTTTCTGAAACATTTTCTGGCACTAAAAGTACACTTATGGATTCCAGGCCCTTCTGTGGGATCTTTGATCTAGGACAGCTCCAGAAAGCGCATTCTCTATGCATTATGCATTTCCTAATTTGCTGTCCCCTGGTCCGTCTCCTCAAATCCTCAATCAGTGCAGACTTTCCTTGGCTCTGCTGATTTCACTCCCCAGTCCATTCCCTCCCCCCTCCCTCCTTTCGGTCTTGCCTTTCCTCCTCTCTCCTTTTCTTTCTCTTTCATATTCTCTTTTTTTGTCTTCTTCCTTTTCACTTTCTCTCTTTCTCCCTCTCCACGTTGACCCAGGCCATATAAACCAGGATTTCCTAACCTTCAAAGGCAGAGGGCTTATCAGGATACTCTGTGGGGCCAAGTCGATTTTCCAAGGGCGCATAGGTGGTCATGAGTGTTGGCAGCTTCGCGAGGGCCCTGGAGAGTTTTTAACAGACTCTCTCGTTGGAATTAACCCTTAGCAGCTTAGTGTCACCTGCTAACCAGGAGGCCCACAGATGGTGATTCTGTGGGATTTACACCCCTACTAACTTAACAGACCAGATTCTAGGTAAGGAAATGGTCACATGCACAGGAGGAAATAAATTACTACATAAGGTGGCATTGAATGGCTAGGCTGGTTCTTTTGCAATCTTACATTTAATCTGGGAAAATCAGACACTTTGTCCAGAGCAACAGGAGAGTGTAGAGGTTTTGGACTTAGGTCTGCCTTTTCAGGGCAGTTGAATTCCTGTTTTGCCACGGACAAGTCTTGCAACTTTGAACAAGTTCATTCAATTCTCTGAGCCTAGTGTTCTCCTCTAAAAAAGTCCAGGTAGTGGTTTACTTGCCTCATAGTACTGTTCTGGGAATTAGATGAGAAAGGGCATGGTGTCTGCCCCATAATCAGGCCCAATATTCGTTAGGGTCTCTTAACTTATCCTTAGGCAATGTCTCAGTCCACTTGGGCTGCTGTAACAAATACCACAGACTAGGCAGCTTATAAACAACAGACATTGACTGCTCACAGTTCTGGAGGCTGCAAGTCCAAGATCAGAGTGCCAGGAACATTAATCCCGTTGATGAGGGCTCCACCCCCATGACCTAATCACTCCCAAAGGCCCCGCCTCCTAACACCATCACATTGGGGGTTAGGATTTCAATATATGAATCTGAGGGGACACAAACATACAGGTCATAGCAGGGAAGTTAAAAGAAACCACTTTTTAGCTCTGCCATGCTTATAGGATCTAATTCAATACCCGTAATATCTCTACCCTGTATATAATGTGAAGTCAGAAACTCTGAAAAGCCTGAGACCTTATCCTATGTGATCTGAGGGGAGGCACGAGGCTTTCTGGACTGGAGAACAATTTATTACTCAAGGCAAAAACAGCCAGAGCGGCATCCTAGCACCAGTTTCCCAAGCCCTCAACCCCATGGGGTGATGGAATGAAAGCCAGATGTTACCTGCACATGCAACAGGGCTACAGCCTCTAAGAAAAATCCCCAAATTAGGAGACCCAAAGCTCATACAGCCTGCCGGCGCGTCTGCCCATCCTCCCCTCCAACAAAGAGAAAGAAGACTCAGGAAGCAAATCTCATCCATCTGGGGGTTGGGGGGATCTCGAGCTTCCTTATCCTGATCACAAGGTAAACGGCTCTGAGGTCAGGCTCTAAATCTCTCCGACATTAGGGAGATGCTATCTCGGCTTCCAAGACCTTTGCCCAGAAAACCAGGACTCTGTGGAAACATGGAAATAGTCGTGGAGAATTGTCTCCCAACTGGTACCATCCACATTATACAGACACAATGCTGGGTGTTCCCCTTGGGATGGGGAGTAGGAGACACTGAGGCTGAGTCATTATCCCAACTCTGCTTCTTCAATTTGTCCCACAGCCAATAAACAGTATTATCTATTGTATTTGTAAGAGCCAAGTCTTAAAGTGCTTAATTTATCTGAGCCTTTGGGGGTGCTGGGGAAAGTAAACTAAGCTGGAGAGTCATCAAGTCAGCCCATGGAGGTTCTCTTGCAACATACCCCTAACTTTTGGACTTACTACTTTCTTCTCTAACCCTAAACTGACCTTTTATCTGTTCCGTTTCTTCAGGGCAGTTTGAAATAATGTTAAAAATAAATTTTTGTAACTTTCTTCCCCTAAGTTACAGAGTTGAGTCTGAAACCACTGCTTTTTAGAGCTGGCAGACACTTCAGAGAAGTGTCTCATTTTTTAAAATTTGTTTACTTGAAGTATAGTTGCTCTACAATATTATATACGTTACAGGTGTACAATGCAGAGATTCACAAGTTTCAAAGGTTATACTCCACTTAGAGTTTATTATATTGACTATAATCCCCGTGCTATACAATATATCCTTAGAGCTTATTTTATACCTACTAGTTTGTACCTCTGAATCCCCTCCCCCTATCGTGCCCCTCCCCCCTCCCCTCTCCCCACTGGTCACCACCAGTTTGTTCTCTAGATCTGTGAGTCGGCTTCTTTTTTGTTATATTCACTAGTTTGTTGTATTTCTTAGATTCCACATACAAGTGATATCACACAGCATTTGTCTCCCTCTGTCTGACTTATTTCACTTAGCATGATGCCCTCCACATCCATCCATGTTGCTGCAAATGGCAAAATTTCATTCTTTTTTTACTGCTGACTAGTATTCCATCATAGGTATACTAATTGTATATATATGATTACTAATAAATATATTCCATTTTCTATATATATGTATATACACACCACCTCTTCTTCATCTGTTCATCTGTTGATGGACATTTAGGCTGCTTCCATATCTTGGCAATTGTAAATAATGCTGCTATGAACACTGGGGTACATGTATCTTTTTCTATTAGTGTTTTTGTTTTTTTTTAGATATATACCCAGGAGTGGAATTGCTAGATCATATAGTAGTTCAGAGAGAAAAATTCCTGAGAACTACTAATCCAGTTTTATAGTTAATCAACATAACTTCAAATGGTTAATAGAAATAATTGCAAGTAGTTGCGAGAGATATGGTCCTAAAATTAATACAGAAATTTTTAGTGCATTCTACTGTAGAAGCAGCTCAGTGGCTTATGTAGCAGGCACGCAAAGATTCAAATTACTATCTTTGCATAAATGCTTCTCATTCTTGGTTTCCTTTCATTTAACCAGGTATATAGTTTCACTTCTGTTTATCTTTTTACAATGACAGCTAAAGGTTACAGCTCAGAATGCAGAGGTCTGACTTAAGTGTGGTACTTAAATTCTAATAATAATGAAAAATAACTCATCAGTGAGAACCCTTTTGGAAAAGATCACTGAAGGAGAAAATTGTTCTTGACAGCGTGAAGAGCGCAGCTCGGCTCTACCGACGGGCAATCATGAAGCGTGGGAGAAAAATCAGCATTAGCATCAGATAACATCCTTCCAGATGCCATCAAAATTCTCTCTCATCTTCCACAAGTACAGTACTCTGTTCCTCACCACCTGTTTCATTTGAATTAGCTGCCTGAGAGAGGAAAGGACTGGTGTTCATTTCACAGCTCTGCAATTGCCCAGAAGTCAGGCTTTATAATGCAAAATATTTGAATTTTGTATATTTCTTGAAGTGGGAACATCAAAGGGAATGCAAGACAAACAGCAGCCCTGGGTTTTATCCCCCTTCTGCCTAATCTGATGCACGGGCAGTGCTTCTCTGCATGGCAGGGCAGGACCGTAAATGACCGTGCAAGCTGGAAATGTGCTAAGTGAACCTAACCATCAATCAGCACAACGATGGCTGTACTGTCAATTACAGAGTGTACGCCAAACTACTAAACTCGTACTGTCTGTTATAAATGTATAGGGAAATAAAACATAGCAAAACTATTGTTTAATTGGTACACTGTAATTCTAATAAAACGTTAGAAACATTAAGAATCAAAGTGTTTTGTTTGTAAACCATTTATCATATAACTCACAATGGAGTATCTTTTCTACACCTTGGAAAACTGTCAAACTCCTTTTTAAATGTGGATCTGCTTCTAACATTCCATCCTTTGTCCCTTCAATATCATGAACTACCTCTGAGAGTTGCCTCAGTGTGAACCTTTTGCTAGCATCACTTCCTCTGGGACATCTTCCTCCTTTTCATCACAACCGCTTTCCTCGTTTATGTTGCCATTTCTCTGGTGGCACATCTCAAGTCTCTTGAATGGTGGCAGCGTCAATATTTCCTCAGTCAGCTTTCTCTTCTGAAATTCCATTTGTTCGATTTGCGTTTCATTTCCAACGTGATCACTTTTCATTTCTTTGCTGCACTTTCTTTTTTGTTGGCCAATTCCCTCTTTCAGTTGTCCATTTTGTATAATATCATGTGGGTTTATCACCGGGGGACAAGGAGACAATACAACTACACATGTTGCTGTCTGCGTGTGAATGACAGATGCACAGATGCACTGATCGAGAGAGTCTGAAAGAAGTGATGGCCGACTAGCCACATGCCCAATACACCAAATGCAATTAACTGAAGGATCAATGTGTCAAATGGTTGATTTGTCAAATGACCAACTGATTGACTTCGCCAAAATTACTCATTGTCTAAAACTTTTCTTTAAGGGACAGTCTTCTTGAATATATTTAATACTTTATTTTTAGGACCATATTCTTCTTAACCATAGTAAATAAAAATACTGAATAAGTGTTCTGGGATATATTCAACATATTCGTAATATAAAATATTCATAATTATTAATATATTCAATAAATAACTTCACTAGCATGGTTTTCCACAAATATGAACATTAATGGCAAATGTATTCATGAAGTCAAAACCATCCTAAAACCCAGAACTTTCAACAAGTTACTGTGTCTAGGGAAAATACAGCAAGTGACTAGACTCAAGTAGAATATTCTTAAAGTAAGTGTTTCGTAAGTAAACTTATGACCTTTGATGAATCAGCCACTAGGCATTAGGTGACTTGCCCATTAGGCAATTAGCTCTCAGCACGTTGGGCCTCGGTCAACCAGTTTTCAGCACGTTGTCTCCGAGGCCACCTCTCTGTCCCCTCTGCCCTCTCTCCTCAAGGCTGGTTTTGGTGTCCCAGCTGCATGCCCCCTGGTGTCTTGTGCTCCTCTCTCAGGGTAATTCTTATGCTGACTTTAACAACTTGCTTAAGCATCTGCCTTCCCCTTTCCCCTACAAGCTCCATCAGGTCAGAGCCCAGGTCTGTTGTGTTTATTTTTGTGTCCTAGCACCTAGCACAGAATCAAGCCCATTTCCATGGGTAGCATTACTGACCTCTTCCTCTGAGCCAGGCACCTCACTGGAGCTTTACGTGCATCTTTTCATGTATCCTTCATGCAGTCCCATGAGGTGGTGAAATTACTGTTACCACTTCACAAATAAGGAAACTGAGGCTGAAGCCACAATAGCAAATACTTGATGGAGATTCCAGAACCTGCTTAGCAAGTTCTCAGCATTAGGAATTCCACACATGTTGATTTAACGAAGCACTTATGAACGTTCATTCATAGCGCCGCGGCTTGGAAAACTATTGTGTGCCAGGAACTTCTGTCTACATTGTCTCCATGGAGTACAAGCAGGGCCCTTGTTCTGCAAGAAGGGCTTTGGGCTGGGCCCCTGGGAATCATCTCTGGAACCCACTGCAGAGCTAGTGCTGCATGAGTGTTGCTAATTGTTTCTTAATCAGGAAAGTGGAGATCAGGAAGCAATCTCTGGAACCAGGGGCTCTGTACTCATCCCTGTTTTCCAGTTATGGAAGCCAAGACACGGGCAAGTAACACATCCAAGGTCACACAGGCAATTTTCCTCTGAGTCTGATCTTCAGACTTAATCACTACCCTTTATTTCATCACTCAGTCTTTTTTTTTTTTTTCAAGAAACATACATGGAACATCTTCTCAGGTGAGGCACCATGCTAGGAGCTGAGGGGACAAAGCTCAGACCCAGATGCTAGCTTTACAGTGTGTGCCCTCCAGTTGTGGGGCTGCAGTGTATCGACAAGCCACATGGCTCTGGGTCTCCACTCTTGACTACTGAGTCCTGCCACTAGAGACAACTCATTTGTTTTCATTTCTTTGGGCACTTCAAAGTTGTACTTTTCCATAGCAATCAGTAATATTTCAAGTTTATTTCTGAAACCTGTTAGTTTTTCTTCCCCTGCTGGGAAATGGTTTCCCAGGAAAATTCCAAGTGTTTCAAAGGCATAATTTATACAGAGAGCTTTAGAGTTCACATCAGCTGGTGGCTCATGGTTCCCTTTGCTTTGCTTTGCTTTCCAAACAGTGGAAGGGGGCCAAGTAGGCATTTCAAAATAGCTGAAGTCCAGGGAAATGGAAATTGATTCAAATTAAAACAAATATTTACTACGGTGATTTTTAAATCTTCCAAATGTTGAAATATCAGAGAAGGAAAAGGAATTGCAGTGACAATATATTTGCTAATAGTTCTTGGTTGCATGTGGCAAAAATCAAGGTGGCTTAGGCAGAAGGATTTATTTTAAGGATACGGGTGTCTTATAGAGCCAAAGGAAGGGATGAAGTTGGGCCACAGGGAGGGAATATAAACATGAACCAGAAAGGAGGCAAAAAGGCAAAAAAAAAAAAAAAAAAGACAGTGGTGTGTATGTGTGAGTGTGTGTGTGTACGCACATGTGTACAAGCATGCATAACCATGTTGATTGGCTTTTCCTGCTTCTCCATCCATGTGGCAGAATGTGGCTAATCCAACATGACTATTTTTTTTAAGTTATTTCTTTATTTATTGGTTGCATTGGGTCTTCGTTGCCCACTTTCGGTGGCTTCTCTTGTTACGGAGCACAGGCTCTAGGCATGTGGGCTTCAGTAGTCGTGGCACATGGGCTCAGTAGTTGCAGTTGGCAGGCTCTGGAGCACAGGCTCAGTAGCTGTGGCGCACGGGCTTTGCTGCTCCGCGGCACGTGGCATCTTGCCGGAGCAGGGACTGAAACTGTGTCCCCTGCATTGGCAGGCAGATTCTCAACCACTGCGCCACCAGGGAAGTCCCAAGACACTCAATTTTAGTACTACTATTCCAAGAACACTCAGAGTTCAACTGTCTTTTAGTACCAATTCAAGTTTCCAGGAGAAAGTCTCATTGGCCCATTGGGTCGTGTGTACAATCCTGATGCAATCAATTTCAGCCAGCATGGGCGTGGTCACATTTCATAATCAAGGCTCCTAGAGGGTCATCCATATATCCAATACTCCAACAAATATGTAGTAAGTGCCTATTAGACCAGATGCTGGAAAAAACCAGTGATCGCAAGGACGTTTGCATTCTTGAGGACAGTTCCAAGGATAGATTGTGACCAGAAACTCCCCAAATGATTTCTAGCACAGTCTATAAGTTTTAAAATTTGTTTTAAATTGTGAAAACTCACTACCTCATAGAGTTTCCTTAAGATCCTAATTCCTAATCTTAATCTTTAGCCTTTCTGCATTCACTCTTTCAATCATGTTTATTGCATATTAGATGCTGAAGAGAGTAGGATGCCCTAGTCTTGAAGGACTTAAGTCCCTTAGGAGGGATTCAGACTTGTGAATGAAATTTGGCAAGACATTTATTAACGTACAAGGACAGACATATACATGAGAAATATTGGGGAACCAAGAGGCAATGAGGTCCATTCAACTCTATGGCCAGGAAGGGCTGAAAAGGTGATCTTGCGTTGTTCTGCCTTTATTTCAAAGGTACCTGAAAGAGTATCGTGAAAGCCTAAATACCTGGTGTACATGAGCGGAGGTGGAATCTCTAGAAGCTTGAGTTTCATTTTAATGGCATACCATGTTCTAACCTGGCCCAGAAATGCCCTCTAACCTCTATCATCCCTCTCACCCTCTGGTGGGCCAAGGCCGAGAGTATGGTTGGTGTTCTTTAGTCCTTCACCACTATAATGAAGACATCAACCATTCAGTGGTTCGGACTGGGACCTTGGGTTGGGCCCCACTGAAGAGCTAAACCATCCGCAACTCTCCTCTAGAGAGGTAGCACGCATCCCCCTGCACTCAAGCAACAGTCCCTAACACCACCCCTCAAAATACTTTAGCAGTTCCTAAAATGTCTTTTTTAAATAACCAACCATAATACAGTAAGTCCCCTACATACAAACAAGTTCAATTCCACTTGTAGAGGATGCACACACATGACAATGAACACCAGATGTGAACTTACGTGATGACATGCAAATGCAGGTTTGCATCTTTGAAAGTTTGCAACTTGAAGGTGCGTATGTAGGGGACTTACCATATTTAATTATCCATAAACACCACTTTCTTCTTCAATAGAAACATCTAAGTTTTAGTCTAGATCTCATTCACATTGTAAATTAAAGACTCTTCATCACTCTGGGCTCAGAGTCATGAGGTTTTATGATGTCACTTTATCATGTTCTGTTTTGACGCATCATTTCAAAGATTGACATTCTTTCGTTATTCGGGGTATTTTCTTTCTACCAAGCTCTCATTCTGCAAGCTTGGTGCAGATATTACAGTAAGGCACAAGAAGAAAACAAACTCAGATCACTATACATTTCATACTCTTTGCTTAGAGAACTGGTTCTCAAACTTCAATTTGCACCAAAAACACTTGGAGGGTTTGTTAAAACACAGGTTTCTGAGCTCTATCCCCAGCATTTCTGATTCAGAAACTCTGGGATGAAAGTCAAGAATTTTATTTCTAACAAATTTCCAGGTGGTACCAATGCTGGGGCTACGGCCCACACTTTGAGAATCACTTGCCTTAGATCTTCTCTAAATGGTTTCTTGAAACATCAAGGGCTTGAAGGTGACTAGCTGTATCTTCAGGAGTAACAACTACAGCATAGCACATTCTGCTAAACGTATGTTCAGCTGATTAGATGAATGAACTGTCCATGGAACCCATTACAAATTTATGGCTAGTTGTGTTAACTAGAGATGTCTTGGAGGAATATTCGAGAAAGTTTTACCAGACTTGTATCAGCACAAAAATCTTATGTTCACTTTTCATGCAAATATAATTATATCTTTGGGAAAGTATGTATATATACACCATTTTGTAATTTGTGTTTTAAAATGATACAAGGTCCAGCAAATTATTTTGTGGATACTGACAAATTGATTCTAAAGTTTATATGGAGATGCAAAAGATCCAGAACAGCCAACACAATATTGAAGGAGAAGAACAAAGTTGGAGGACTGACACTATCTGACTTCAAGACTGAGTATAAAATGACAGTCATCAAGACAGTGTGGTATTGGCAAGAGAATAGACACATAGATCAATGGAACCGAATAGAGAGCCCAGTAATAGACCCACATAAATAGTCAGCTGATGTTTGACAAAGGAGCAGAGGCTATACAATGGAGCAAAATTAGTCTTTTCAACAAATGGTACTAGAACAATTGGACATCCACATGCGAAAAAAAATGAATCTAGACACAAAACTTACACCATTTATAAAAATGAATTCAAAATGGATCATGGACCTAAATGTAAAATGCAAAACTATAAAACTCCGAGAAGATAACACAGGCGAGAACCTAGATGACCTTGGGTATGGTGATGACTTTCTAGATTCAACACCAAAGGTACATTCCATGAAAGAAATAGCTGATACACTGGACTTCATTAACATTAAAAATTTCTGCTCTGCACAAGACAACGTCAAGAGAATGACATGATAAGACACAGACTAGGAGAAAGTATCTGCCAAAGAATCATCTGATAGAACACTGTTGTTCAAAATATACAGAGAACTCTTAAAATGGAACAATAATAAGCAACCAGAGTAACCTGATTTTAAAATGGGCCAAAGACCTTCACAGACACCTCATCAAAGAAGACATAACGATGGCACATAAACATATGAAAAGAAGCTCTACATCATGTGTCATCAGAGAAATGGAAATTAAAACAATAATGATATACCACTGCACACCTATGAGAATGGCCAAAGTCCAGAACACTGACAACGCCAAATGCTGGTGAGGAGGTGGAGCAACAGGAACTCTCGTTCATTGCTGGTGGAAATGCAAAATGGTACAGCCACTCTGTAAGACAGTTTGGTGGTTTCTTATAAAACTAACCATACTCTTTACATACCATTCAGCAATACCATCCAGCATTTACCCAAGGGAGTCAAAAACTTACGTGCCCACAAAAACCTGCACATGGATGTTTACAGCAGCTTTATTTATAATTGCCAAAACTTGGAAGCCACCAAGATGTCCTTCAGTGGGTGAGTGGATAAACTGTGGTCCATCCAGACAACACAGTATTACTCAGCACTAAAAAGAAATAAGCTGTCAATCCAGGGAAAGACATGGGGAATCTTACATGCAAGTCACTAAGTGAAAGAGCCAATCAGAAAAGACTACATACTGAATGATTCTAACTATATGACATTCTGGAAAAGGCAAAACTATGAAGACAGTGAAAAGATTAGTGGCTGCCATGGGCTGAAGGGAGGGAAGGGATGAATAGGTGGAGCACAGAGGATTTTTAGGGCAGTGAAACTACTCTGGATGATATTATAATCATGGATACATAACATTGTACATTTGTCCAAACCTATAGAATGTACAACACCAAAAGTGAACCTTAATGTAAATTCTGGACTTGTTTCAATAGGTCCATCAATTGTAACAAATGTAACACTCTGGTGGGAATGTTGATAATGTGGGAGGTTGTACGTGTTGCGGGGCAGGGGGCGTATGGGAAATCTCTATATATTCCTCTCAGTTTTGCTGTGAACCTAAAACTGCTCTAAAAAACAAGTCTTTGAAAAATTAAATACATTATATACACACGCGTGTATGATACAAGGTGACGGGAGCAGTAATAAACAGCATCAAAATGATGTATTTCATTTCAAAACTGGTGCTTTGAACTTACTATCCTTAACAGCTTTAGGATTGGCTGCATAATTTTGTAATTATTTTAAATTGTGATAAAATACACATCACGTAAAATTTATCATCTTAATCGTTTTAAGCATTAAGTATGTGACATTAAGTTCAGTGACATTAAGTATGTTCACACCGTTGTGCAACCATCACCACTATCCACCTGCAGAACTCTTCATCTTGCAAGACTGAAACTCTGGGACCATTAAACAACCCATTTCCCCTCCCCTCACCCCTGAAAACCACCATTCTACTTTCTGTCTCTATGAATTTGCTACAATTTCCTGAAGTGCAGAAGTGGATAAATACCAACCAATTGAGACTTTAAAACAGCATAAAGATATGTACCAATAAACCACTTGCAGGGGAAGAGCAAAGATGAATAGAGTATGGGTATCATACTAGTATCACTGCTAGTAACACACACTGGTGCCAATTTCCCCGTAAGTGATGTTGTCACTAAGTAACCTGCCCTCGCACCCTCTCACCTTCTTGCACATCTCATTTCTCACCAGATCCTAAATGGACTTTGTGCCCTTTATCTCCTTAGACTTAACAATTCTAATGATTGGGTAAAAACAGTGGAAGGCCAAAATACCATGAAGCCCAATTTGTTTTTCTTTTTTTTCTCCTCATCTTTGAAATCCTGATGTTACTGAAGAGTCTGAGCAGAATCATGTCATCAGCATCGGATGCAGAAAAAACCCAGCCACAGGCCCAAGCTGGGTGATGACGCAGACCAGGTTTGCAAGGTCGCGACACAGGACCGAGCCAGCACCCCTCTGGAGGCCTGGATGCAGAGTTCAAAGCAAACAGCCAGCAAATTCTAACTGTAGTCAATCCCCAGGCCAAAGGTAGACTTCTCAGTAAATTAATAATCCCTGAGTGACATCCGATGAGTTCTTTCTAAGACATTTCCCTTCACCCTGCCCTGACCCCTGACCTCCATTTCATTCCTTGCAAAATGAAAGGAGCTCCTCATAGTGACTTCTCCATTAAGACTTGGCTTCGCCCTCTCACTAAGCAGATACCTTGAGAACACCAGATCATCAATTTACTTAGGCCTTTCTACCGAAGCTGGATGTTTTGGTGCCTTTCAATTTTATATTACTGATTTTAGAGAAGTTTGCTTTAACAAAAAAACAAAAAAAGGAAAGGTTCTGGCAAGAAACAAAATAATGTTTCATGAACACATTGTGTGTTTACCCAAATAACCAGCTCCCAAATCATGTTTTTAATGCTGTACTTTTCTTTCCCTAATAATATATAATATTAATTTTGTAAAACTAGGAGGTGAGAAATTACAGGTAATTACAGGCAAATGCAGACCTGAAAGTTTAGTTCAGAGGTGAAGTTGTATGTTGCATCATAAGCAAAGAGGAAATACTAAGCTGGCATTATGGGAAAGAGAACTGACATTTATCATGTGCTAGGGACTCTGCTAGATCTTGTGCTTGACCTCATTTATGACCACTGTGACAGTTACTACCTCCAATTTTACAGATGAATAACTTGTTCAAGGTCACATAGTCGATAAGTGGCCAAATCAGAACTGAAATCATGTTTTCATTCATTTCTTCAAAATTAGTTACTGGACACCCAGGAAGGGCCAGGTGTGACACATCACATCATTACTCTTCATGGAAGCCTTAACATATCCAAAGCACTCCTTTATATAAATTATCAAGAGTTCTCATACCAACCCTAACAGTCAGATGATGTTACTATCTTTGTATCGACTCTGGTGTTGAATGAATAATTCGTCCAATGTTACATGACTAGTGAGTGATGGAGCTAAGTTTTGAATCTAGGTCTGTCCGGTTCAGAAAGCAATACTTTTCATTATTACATTTTACGTAATCACTCTGGGCCTCAGTTTCTTTGCCTGTAAAATGGTGCTCATACCAACTCGATTCATTATGGCCAAAAGGTGGAAATGACCCCCATGTCCATCAAGTGATGAACGCACAAACAAAATGTGATCTATCCATCCAGTGGCATATCGTTCAGCCATAAAAAGGCACGAAGGACTGACACACACTATGACATGGATGAACTTGAAAGCATTATGCTAAGTGAAAGAAGCCAGACACGAAAGACCACATATCGTGTGACTTCATTTTTAGAAATGTCTAGAATCGTGAAGACAGAGAGATCAGTGATTGCCAGGTGATGGGGGCTGGGGGCAATAGGGAGTGAATGCTAATCTTTGAGGGGTGATGGAAATATCCTGGAATTAGTAGTGATGGCTGGACAACCACTGTGAATATCCTAAAAACACTGAATTGTATACTTTAAAACAGTGAATTTTATAGACTGAATTATCATCTCATAAATAAATAAATAGGGCTAATAAGAGTACTAACTCCTTAGATTGTTGTGAAGATTAAATGAAAAAATTACAGGGAAGTAGTTGGCACAGAATCTATGCAGGGCTTTTTAGGCACATAAAAGCCTTCCACCAAATGTTGGCCTTTGAAACATTCTGGGGGAAGGGCTGGCTGGTGTACGTGGCCACAGTCCCGCTGTGAGTAGCCTATTCTCTGCCTTCGTTCCTTCCCCTGTGACAGCGCTTTGTCTGTCCATCTGTCTGTCCATGGGACCTCTGAACCTCCACCCCAACTGCCATCCCTGTCCACCCTCCCTACTGCTTCCTCTCTGGCCAGTGAAAGAAAGCAGAAGTCCCTCTATGTTCCTTGTTCAGGGATGTGGGTCCCTCATTGTCGCTTCCTATGATGCTGCCCACTGGAAGGAAGAGCCCACAGTCTTGAGTAAGAACTCACAGGAAGTGGGAGCTAAGAAATGCCAGGACATGTGCAGTTCTTAACAGAGGAGGCGAGGCAAGGAGAAAGGAAAGGGCTTTTCTCTGAGAAGGAACGTGAGCATCCGTGTGACTGTATAAGCAATGTCTGAGGAACCGCCAAGAGGTCAAATGCAGCTAGCTCCGCAGACCCCTGCAGAAGGAAGAAACAGAAGAGCAGCATGGATGGGAGGGTGAGGGGTCTCATAGGCCCTGCTATGATGTTTGAACTTCATCTGAAATATCATGGGGCTCTCCTGATGGCCTTGATGGAGGGAATGCCATAATCAGATTTCCATTTTAGAAAAAGTATTCTCACAGCATGGAACAAGTAACAAGGCCATCAGTAAAGAAAGGAATTCAAGGGGAGGGGCAGGTGGGGAGAGAGGGTGGGCAGTGCTGAGTCCAGTTTGGGTTCTTCTGAGTTGAATATGCCTATGGGAACTGGAGATGGAACTTTCTGGAAGGTTGGGTGACTGAGTTTGGAGCATCGCAGGGAGCCTTAGGAGAGAGAATGTGAACAGCACCAGGTAGAAGAGGAAGCATGAGTATAGTTGAGGTCCCCAAAGGGAGAGGGACAGAGCCAGACACGAAAAAGGCTGTGGAGGGAGGTCCAGCAAGTTCTGACATTTACAGGTGGCAAGAAGCATGCAGGGCTCTCAGTCCATAGCACATGAAGTTGAGCCATTGTTTAGCCAAGACACGGAAGCAACCTAAGTGTCCATGGACAGATGAATGGATAGAAGAAGATGTGGTACATATATACAATGGAATATTACTCAGCCACAAAAAAGAATGAAATAATGCCATTTGCAGCAACATGGATGAACCTCGAGATTATCATACTAAGTGAAGTAAGTCAGAGACAAAGACAAATACCATATGATATCACTTACATGTAGAATCTAAAATATGACACAAATGAACTTATTTACAAAACAGACTCACAGACATAGAAAACAAACTTATGGTTACCAAAGGGGAAGAGGGGGGATAAATTAGGAGTTTGAGATTAGCAGATATACATTACTATATATAAAATAGATAACCAACAAGGACCTGCTGTATAGCACAGGGAACTATATTCAATATCCTATAATAAACCATAATGGAAAAGAAAATGGAAGAAAAAAAAAAAGGTGAGCCATTGTTGCCATAACCTGACATTCGAATTCTAGCTCTTCCACTTCCCCACCATTTTTTGGAAAAGGTGTTTTCTTTCTACGTCTGTAATTCACCCCCAGAGTCCTGAGAACATCACCAATTTTTAAGAGCCCACTATACACATTTCCCCGTGAACAAATGTTGTGATGGGCAGGTGGCCCTAGAGCCGCAAGCAGAAATAGCCTGGCGACAGCCTGCTCATCAGTATAATCCAACAAAGTGGTCAAAGATTTTGTTTCTTTTTTTCATGTTGACAGGTTCATCATTTTTGTACTGCTGCAGAGCAAATGAGACAGCAACATATATTGTGCAATTTGCACGGCCAGCTCCATGTCCTGTGATCGTCCCAGCCCACTTCTTCTAAGGGCAAAATGCTTTCACCTTTGTGGGGCCAGGGGCGAACAAGAACCCTTCAATTGTGTTGAAGAAACTATCAAGTCATCTCCCTCCCTACTTCCTTCTCGCCACTTCAGCCGTCTTTCTTATGGAGCAAATGATTGTCTAGCAGCCTCAACAATAAGGGCTAAAAACCAGCCATAGTTTGAACTGTCTTTCCGAGAAATTATTTGCTTTTTCTGAAATGTGTAGATTTCAAAAAGAAAAACTAGTTTACATTATCGCTTGTCTCAACGTAGTCAAACGGAGCAGCTGTAAGGAATACATTCAATCCGTTTTTAAGGGCTGTGCCCACTGCAGACACATTCAGACGTGATTGAGCATTTACACTCTTTATCGTCAATGCGAACCTTCCTTAAATACCACAGATTATCACCTCCAATGGCCTGTCAGTTTTATCAAAGCCAAATACAGCCCCAGATTCCTTCTGCCTTTTTGCCAGAGAATCCTGAACTGGGAAACGCGCAGCCATCTGGTTCCCCTTTGCAATCGCAGTGTGTTATAATATACAATCACATGTGAGAAAAGAAAACGTAAGAAACATATGGTACAAGGGCCCAAAGTCGTTTGCATGATTGCACCAAGGGCCACTTTTAGCTCACTCTATACTCGGCCAGAATAAAAAAATGTTTGTTGCCAAGTCATTTCCGACAGTATATTTGTTTGCCCCGCATGATCGCCTTCTTCATCCGTCCTTTTGATGTTAAATCACCAAGTGACAGTGGAGTGAACCGACCATAAATCAACAGGTTACAACTGGGTCTCTCTGGCATTCTTCTCCACTCAGGATGTCATGTCAACCCGCATATACGGAGGCAATGCAATAAATTAGGCTATCTCGAGAAGGGGAGAAGTGAGCAAGAAGGAAAAGGATGGCAAAAGAGCACAGCAAACTCAAAGATGCTCTAAATTCCTGATAAGGATCAAGATGGCTCAACTCCGGGATGTGCTACAGCCACAGCGCCAGCTACTCCGCAGACAACTTGCCTCCAGATTTTTCAGGCTACATGTTTTCAGTTCAGTGGCGCCCAGCAACAGCCTGGGAGGATGGACTGACCTTGATTACGGGAGAAAATAATGTGTTTTTCCCCATTAGATATCTTACCTGCTCCCCAAAGCAGAAGCTTCATTTGTTCTCTCAACCCAAGACCCCTTATTACAGGCCAGGCACTGTTCCAAGGGCTTACAAATCTATTAACACTCCAAATATCGTAACATTCAAAACATAGGACGGAGGCATAACTCTTATTCCCATTTGCAGATGAGAAAACTGAAGCACAGAAGTAACCTGCCCAAGGACACAGACATGGTAGGTGGCAGGGCTGGGATTCAAATCCATCTCTTGAATCGTTTTGTTAGAAATCCAGAAAAGAGACACAGCTGGTCACCTCAGGTAAAAAGGAGTATCTCAGAATGCACGTGGACGCACTGGGATTAACCCTGGAGGTGAAAGCCTCCAGTCAGCACTAAGACCTAGAACTCTCTCTGCCTCTCTCAGTCGTGGTCTGCGGTTCCCAGAATCTCCCCTTCTCTCTACATGTCTCCAAGCCCTCTGGCTGGTGGCCTCTCTGGTTCCTTCTACTTCTTTCTTTCTCTCTCCCCTCCTCACCTCTCTCCTCCTCACCTCTCTCTCTCTGCCTTTCTCTCCTTCTCTCTGTCTCCCTCTCTCTCTCCCTTCCTCTCCTCTTGACTCTCTAGAAAATGGCCAGCTGAAGGCTCTACCAAGCCAGGCCTAGCGTTGCCTTCCCTTGAGTCAAGCCCCCTGTTGCCACTGGACTAAGTAGATGCATGTGGTAAGTGGTCTCCAGAGAGGGCTCCCAGCAGTTCTCCCACCCCGCATGACATGCTGCAAGAGATGAGTCCATTTCCCCTCCCTCTGAATCTGGGCTCTCCTGTGATTTGCTCTGGCAAATAATTTGTGGTGGCAAGAGACACCCTGGGACTTCTGAGCCCAGGTCTTAATGATAATGACAGCTTCTGTTTCCTTCCTCCTGGAAGTCAGCCTCCATGTTCAAAGTCTGACCACCCTGTTGGAAAGAACCCCGAGCCCTCATGCCACGTTGCAAGGAAGATCAAACTAGGTACATGAAGATACAGAGACTGAAAGACAGAGAGACCAAATGGCCTCGTGGAGTAGCACCAAGGCTCCGGATCCACAAACAAAGGTTTCTTGGATGTTCTGGCCCAGTCCAGCTGCCAGGTGATACAGCCAAATGAATAACCCTAGCTGACATACATGGAACAGAAGAACCAGCCCTCTGAGCCCTGCCCCAATCCCAGACCCACCACACTGTACCAAATAATAAATCATTGTTTCAAGGTTTTGAGTTTGGGGCTAGTTTGTTACGCAGCAAGAGATCAGTGAAACAGTGGGATAGTGTGATTTTTATTAACATTTTTCATAAGGTGAAACAGGGAAACGGTAATAGCCAGATAGGCAGATGGGTGTCTAGGTGATGCCTACCAATGGCATCATCAATGAAGCCAGAGAGAAGCAGGACCACTGGCTCCAACAGGACACGCCCTTCCCTCCTTCCGTCATCCTGGCCTCACCCCAACCCTATGAATCAGTTAAGCCTTTGGGGAAAAGAGTGTTGATCCAACTTCCATCAAGTCCTTATCTGAGATTTAAACCTGACTTTTATACCCCTGCTCATCTCTCTGTATCATGGTTCCTCCCTTTCATGGACAGGATTTTAGTCCCCAAAGCCATATGACCCAACTCCCCAGCCACCAGGATTGAGCCTGGCCGGACACGCGCACACAGGAGACTGTCATCCGCTGTGTCTCATGCTGCAAGCAGCAGCCTCACCAGGACTGCTTCACTGGGACCAAAACCAAGACCCACTCTTATGTCCCCTGAAGACCCAAGTGGGAACCTTCCTTTGGTAGTTTACCCACCGCCTGCATCCCCAGCACCAGCTGCAAACATTCCTCGACCCCAGCTACATGCTGGGCCCTGTGCTAGTAGCCCAGGACACAAAGCGATTAAAACCCCAGGCTGACATCAAGGAAGATAATGGAGGAAACAGATAAACACATGTGCTACAAGCAGCAGCGCATGGCCGCACGCGCAGGAAGCCGAAAGAACACTTTAGAAAAACGACACTTGGGTAAGACATCATGGTGAGTACAGGGGCCTCTGGGAGGACAGAAGAATTAACCAGTCTCAGGAGCAGAACTTGCATTTCTCTAGTGAGAAGGGGACTTTCACAACTCTAAGGACTGATCTTATTGGGCAAAAAATTTATTTCTGAAAAGTTTTCAGTTTTCTAAATTTTGACATCAGAATTCCTAGCCAGATTTTCAAATCCTCTATCAAATTCTACTCTCCATAAAACAACTCAGTTCTTATATGAGTTTCTCATCCAATTTTCTCTGTTGAGTATTTTAAGATTTTTCTCAAAATGTTCCGTATTCTCAAAGCGGCCCCTGTCCTTTCTATCATAATTGGAAATAATTTTTCTCTCTTACTGGAAACCTTCACAGACTTTTTAAACTCAGTTTCATATCCTAATGGTACCTGTTTCACCAGCATGACTGCTTATGTGCAGCCAAGTATTTTATTCTTCTTTTTTCTTTTTTTTGGCCGTGCCGTGTGGCTTGTGGGATCTTAGTTCTCCAATGAGGGACTGAACCCGGGCCCTTGGCTGTGAAAGCATGGAGTGCTAACCACTGGACCACCAGGGAATTCCCCCAAGTATTTTCAGTAACTATATTTAACACCTGTACACATACACATTTGTTTTTTCATCAATAAATGGTTGATACATGGGAAAAATTAATACTTAAATTATTTGAAGCTGGTCGGGGTGAAAAACAGGTTGAGGTTTAGATTCATTTAATTACATAGATAAAAGCCCTCCTAAGAATGATACGCTCTCAAAGTGAGTTGCATGAACAGCTCAAGAAAGCAGAAGACAGTTTAAATACATGTAGTTTATTGTATGTATCTCGATAAAAGTTCTTAAAGAAAAAGAAAGAAAGAAAGCAGAAGAGTCAGTGAGCTGCGCAAACCAGAAGGCAGCCGGCCTCCAGAGAACGTGGAGGTCAGGCTGTGCCACGCAGCCAGGGAGCTGGACATCAGACGGCAACAGCTGGCGGCGCCGGGCCAGGCTGCCTCGGACACACCTCCTCACCCCCACCCCAGCACACTGCTAGCCTCTCACCTCGGCGCCGGGCTGGCACTCTCCACTGGGTTCTCTCTGCAGAGCCCGGAGCCCATTCAATCCCCCTGTGCAGGGACCATCGCAAAGTGCAGGGGGTGAATGTGCTTCGAGTAACTTTCCACTGAGGAGAGATGGAGTTAGAGGGTAAATGCTTCCCCATCCCATGCTTCAGAGCAGCAGTTCTAAGGCACATTCTACAAGGTTCTGTAGGAATCCCTGCTAGGACTGAGCCCCAGCTGTCCACAGCTGTACCCCACTCATGAACACACTGTTTACTGGTTTCTCCACCCTCCTTTCCCCCCTCTCCCTACTCCCTCGCTCCTGCTTCCTGCCATCACCTCTCCCATAAAAAACCTGCATCTAAATCCTTATCACAGACGCTCACCTCAGGGGCTAAGACCAAGAGACGGCTGGAAACGAGCGAAAGACAAGACGAGGTGCTGAAGGAAGATTCCACACTTCAGGTGAAAGGCAAGAGGCTGATTGAAACCAGAAGCGTCTTTACAAAGACAAACCTCCTAGATCTCACGTTGCCCCACGGCTGACCTTGAAAAGGGTACTCTGCCCAGTACAGGCTGAAGAACTGAGCAACAGCTGAAATCTGACCACTCCAGTTAGGGCACTGTTTAAGCAAGTCTCATTTTAATAAAGGATGCAAAAAATAGCAACCTTTTCATACACCCAAGTTGGATGGAGCTTAAGGGTATGCTGAGTGAAAAAGCTAATTTCAAAGGGTTACGTGTGGTATGCTTCCATTTATATAACCACCTTGAAGGGACAAAGTTACAGTGAGAGAGAACCTAGAGCAGCCAGAAGTTAGGGTTGGGGGAGGGGGGGTGACCATTAAGGGGTAACATGAGGGAGTTTCTTTGTGGTGATCCAACAATTCTGTATCCTGATTGTGATGGTTCTTTGAATCTACACGTTATCAGATTTCATAGAGAAACACATACACACACACGCACGCACGCTTTAATAGTATTGTACCCATGTTAATTCCCCGGTCTTGACAATGTACTTTAAGATATTATCATTGGAGAAAACCATAGTCCAGGAACTCTCTGTACTATTTTTCCACCTTCTTGTAAGTTTTAAACTATTTCAAAATAAAGTTATAAAACCGAGAAATATTTTTTGAAATTGGATGCCAAAAGAGAGAGAGAGAGAGAAATATAGCCAGCTTTCCCTTTCTTCTCCTTCAAACGGCTGTTTTGGCCATATGACTGGCATCCAAGGATGCACTAATGAGATAATCCTTGTCGAGGGCCCACCCCAGTATGTTCAGAATAAACATTATCAGTTCTTATAATAACTGTGATTACTGACAAATACAAACAAATGATTACTCCGGCCACCTCATCAGCCGATGGCCTAAGAATTGAGTGAAGGCATTTATTCTACCGCTAAGACAAGGAAGCAAACAATTGTCTGAACATTTTCTTTATGCTGATTCCCGCCTTGGCCCCGAGTGTTAAAGGGAATTTCAACTTGGCTGAACGTGATTCAAATTGAAGTTGGGAAATGAAGAGGCTAATACCAGTGACCAGGAAACCAGCCTTTGATCGGGGCATCATCCAGTGAACTTGATGCCACAACTGCATGGAGCCTGAGCCCGATGAAAAGAAGATCTGCCTGCCACATGCATGGCTTCAGAACAGAAGGCTCTGGTCTGCTGGGTAGGCGCACACGTGCGTGTGTGAGAGCGCCGCGGAACAAGCAAGGATCTGACTCAAAGCCATATGATGGGACGGATCATTGGGGCCAGGTGGTGAGGAAAAGTCTAGCAGCTCCATGACGGGAGAATCAGTCACTGGGAGCAGATGTTAGAAACCAAAAGTAGGTTATATTGGAAGGAAGGCAGACCTGGCAGAGAGCCTGTGGAGTTTAAATCTTTTCTCACTACCAATTAAGCAGATAATCCACGAGAAATGTTTACGATATTTTAAAAATTATTTTAGCGTCCTAAATGTTCAAGAAACCTTATATGTTACAGTTTTAAGCATTTAAGCTTAAGATATACATTCCATGGCCACCTCCCTTGGGCCCTGTCTCTTTCAATAGATTAAGGGCTGAAAACTTCACCGGAAGTCATGAGAACGGGGCAGAGAGAGAATCACTTCGAAACCAAACAGAGAGCCTGGAAAAACAGAAAATCAAGGCCATTGCCAAGAGATGTCTAGCCAACACCGCCGCCCCCCCAAGAAAAAAAATCAGAATTTAGAGCAGTTTCCCTCACCCAGATGAAGCTCTAAACCTGCCTCAGTTTTTTCAACTGTCTATGCTGAGTCCACCACGACTGCTAAGGAGACGATCAAGAAAAGAAAACGGGTACGTTTGAGGTAGCAAAAATATGCCTGGCTGGTCCAGGAACCAGGAGTTAGAATAAACTGACTGTGACAGTAAATAGCTAGTGACTTGTGAAGAGACATGTGAGAAGGGGATTCCATTTTCAGAGCTCAGGCTGCAGGAGAGCTGAGAACTGTGTTACAAGCAGAAGGACCTAAGACAGCACCAGCCCAACTTCTGATACGTCATAGGCACTCAATGAATATTCCTAGAATTAAATGGATGGACAGATGGAAGAACCCAGGTATGAAAGGTAAGGACACTATATTTCTAACTCTGGTAGTACTGAAAAATGACAGTACAAATATTCTTTAGGTTTTTTTTTTAAACATAAAATATTTTTTGTTTTAACAGAATAAAGAAAAGTGAAATTTCTTCTTCCAGAAATACATGAGAAAGGGCAAGGAAGCCCACGTTCTCACAATAGACCTGCACGTCACAGGCCACCAAACTGTCTTCACCAATGGTCATCCCTGAGCCAAGTTCAATAGTTGAGCCTTATTGCTGGTTAATCATGCTACAAGTTTAAGAAAGCTATGAAGTGGAGCCATTCTGCATTACAGGACACAGAAAAACTAATTCCAACAAATTACCTAACCTGGTTTGAAGGCAAAGCCCACAGAAGTCATTTTCCAAATAATAAAATTTCGTTTCGGCCTCCAAATAAGAAGATTCCACAAGTGCCTTCAGTATTTGATCACTGTCACGACTTCTCTCCGCCATACCTGAACCTGCAACCAGTCTCCTGGGGAGGAAGTCTCACCATCATCTTCTGAGGAACAACCATTCATGTCCATTGAGATCACAAGTATGTTTTCTCTTCTCCCACATCTACAAATCCTAGTCTTTGGCCTGCGCACACGGATCTTATATAGTTCCTTTTTAAGTTATTACTGGCCATCTTATCACCCTTTGTAAGTTCTCTTTATCTGTCATAAGGTAGTACAAGGGATTTTAATAAAAGTTCATCGATGCATTCATCCTTGTGACAGAGTGGATGTGGCTTATATAAATTTAATTACAGTTCCGGTGTCAAGAAAAAATAAAAACATAATTTTGCCAAACTCAGTAACGGTCAAGAATCTCTGCATCTTAAGTGACACAAACGCAACTGAAACTTGTTTAAGGAGAAGAGAGGTTTATTGATTCACGTAAGTTCTAACTTAAGGCATGCTGACCCGGAATTCAAATACCATCGCCACCTCACTCTCCCTGGTTCTCCCTCCATCTCCAGTTCATTGTCTCCCCATTTGTTGTGCCACACTCTCTCCCACAGGGGAGCTTCCTCCATGCCGCTACTGGATTCCAACATCACAGCCAGTGACCCGAGTAGAAAGACACTGATTCCCTCTCCTGTTGAGGCTCAGGGGCACATATCACTAGCCCCTTGCAGTTTTGTTATCTAGAAATGCAGAGATCCTGGGAATCCTTCTTCTGGTAGAATTACAGAGCTTCTCCTAAGGTAACAGCCATCAGCCCACCCTCTGCTAAAAGAGTCTCATCAGTACATTGGATTCAATCCCCTCATATATGCTCAAAGCCAAATTTTCTTTGCTCACTGGAACAGAAAGGCCCTTATTTTTTCTGTACATAGCTCAGACATTACTTTTTGGAATATAAAAATAACTCACCACACATCTACAGTTTATCAGTATGTGAGTATTATCAAATGTGCATTTGAGGCAGGTGACTCTGGTGTCAGTTGATATGGGACAGTCAGGGAAAGCTTCCAGGAGGTGATTCTTGAGCTCAAACTTGAAGGATGAAGAAGGGCAGGAAGCAGAACCAAGGTAGAAAAAGGCACTCAGGTCAGAGATAGTATCATGGGCGTGAGTGTGTGCGGGCTTGAGTCAGGAGCAAAAAGTTCGAGGGAAGGGGATGGTGGGAGAGCACCTAAATTCCTTGCTAGGATGTTTGAACATTTCCCTAAACGTTGTGTGGGTGATGAGGACCCACTGGAGAGTCTTCAGTACGCGAGTAACATCAAATCTGCAGGTGACTCTGAGTGTGGGGTATCAATTGATGTGGAATCAGGAGGAGATGTCACCAGGAGAGCAAAAGGAATAATGATTAAAATCCGTATAGGGACCTCCCTTGCAGAGCAGTGGTTAAGAATCGGCCTGCCAATGCAGCGGACACAGTTTCGAGTCCTGGTCTGGGAAGATCCCACATGCCATGGAGCAACAACTCCTGTGCATCACAACTACTGAGGCTGTGCTCCAGAGCCTGAGAGCCACAACTACTGAAGCCCACATGCCACAACTACTGAAGCCCACGAGCCTAGAGCTGGTGCTCCACAACAAGAGAAGCCACCACAATGAGAAGCTCGTGCACCGCAACAAAGAGCAGGCCCCGTTTACCGCAACTAGAGGAAGCCCACACACAACAATGAAGACCCAATGCAGCCAAAAATAAATTTTTTTTAAAAATCCTTATAAAATTCATATGTTACAGCATCGTGTTCTATACATGGTTGAGAGGTCTGACATAACTTTCTAGGTGGGTGTAAAATTTATATATAGACCTTTTTCTGCAGATGGGAAAGACTTTAAAAGCAGGGCCAGTGAACTTTTTCTCCAAAGGACCAGATAGTGAATATTTTCAGATTTGCAGGCCAGTCTCTGTCCCAACTACTCAGCTTTACCGCGGTAGCAGGAAAATAGCCATAAAGGACATGGATGTGAATGAGCACGGCTGTGTGCCAATAAAACTTTATCTACAAAAACAGGCAGGGAGCTAGATTTGGCCTGAGGATCCTAACCTGAGGACTCCTCACCCATAGTGATATCTTTGCAGACCTTCCCCCTACTCACACTCAGGTGTCCAAATGAGGAAAGTGAACAAACCATGTCCAGAAGAGCCCAACTTTTCACAGAAACTACAGACCGATGCCAAGAACATTCCAGAACATTCCATCTGCCCTGTAACCATCAGAGACTCTAGTCAACTTTCTTGGGAATTGCGAGGTGTTTGCTTCTGGCCGAGACAAAGTTCTGCCTATCAGCATACTTATTACGTGTTGTGCCTACAAATTAAAACATTTAGAATTTTTCCTCCAAGCTCCAACTATATGCAAATGCCATTGTTTGATGTCTTTCCATGACTTCTGTTTTAAGTCATTTTCAATAGTCTGTGTAAAACTAAAAGAATTCTAATTAGATAGAGACATGTATGTTTTAGTTCTTTTCCCAAACACAGTGATTTGTATACGTAATGTTGAGAAAGAAGGCGTTTGAAGTCTTAAGAGGGAAACTCCCTTAGCAAAGCCTTAAGTGAACACAATGCAAGATTGCAACCCAGTTAAATTATTAGAAATATTTTTAGATATTTTAGAAATACTCAAAGCATTTCAGTATTTTCTGAGTGTGTGTGTCTGCTTATGACAGTGATTCATTTAAGTTTTGACTAGGCATCCAATGCGAGCAGTGCATTTCACCGGTGCTCTGCTTACAGTACAATAGCCCTTTGTGCCTTCTTGAAAGGTACAGTCATCTGACTTGCCTTGCCTAATAAAATGTGAGCAGATGTGATGTGTGTCACTTTCAGGCAGAAGTTTTCAGAACCATAGATGGCTTTTTTCCTCAGCCATAGTAACCAGCAAATTCCAGGTGGTCAACATTCTTTCAGCCTGGGTATTAAACTCTCATGGGGGCGGGACGCTCATTTTTTCTGACTACACCCTGACTAATAAAGACACTGACCTAATTCAATTGCCTGAACAGCAGTTCCTCTAAACCAGGGGTTAGACAATTTTTTCTTGGAAGGCCCAGAAAATACCTATTTTCAGCTTTGTAGTCCGTCACAACCCTTCCACCCTACCATTGTGGCAGGGAAGCAGCCACAGACGACAAAAATGTAAATGAATGGACGTGACTATGCTAATAAAACCCTCTTTACAAAAACAAGTAGCAGCTGGATTTGACCTGCAGGGCAGTAGTTTGCCAAGGATCTAACCTAAAGATCTAAGTAACTCAGTCTTACAGTCTCGGTGTATTTCCTCCCAGTAGAGGAAGGGCTGACAGACGCTCCAAAGAACGAGACAATCATAGCTGAGAGGAAAAACCTACTCAATCTGCGTTTCCTAGCTGCTGCAGGAAAAGCCTGGCAGAAATAAAGGACCAGAGAATCCACTGGACTCAAAGTTGAGCAGAAGTGGAAGGGCAGAAATTGCTAAGGAATTAAATATTTTTGGTACAAGGAATCTGCTATACAATGATGTACACTTTTGTGTTAATTCAAAGTTCCCCACAATAAAAAGTGAAGGGGTGGGGGGAGGAGGAAAGAGAAAAAGGAGGAGGAGGAGAAGGAATAAATCTCTAGTATTTCATGTAAGTGTTTTAGAAGATGATTTCTGGGAATCAGTATAATTCATGGCTTTATATTTGGCGAAATTCACATAAAAAGAACATTATGGCTGGAATCACGGCCAGTATTTTATCTTGGAAATAGCATGTGCATTTTTTTTAATGATTTCTCTAGTCCCTGAGAAACTATAAGGGCTCAGCTGGCCCCTTAATCTATATGACATTTTTATGACAATTAAAATATCACCCCAAGGAGAGTCTTTTGTTCCATTGTCAGATTTTATTGGGTTAACGTAAGCTAACAAAGCAGAATAAAATTATACAGCTAATATTATATTTAAACCATCAATTTATTACATGTAAGGCTATACCAAGAAAAAATACTGGACTTTGGTGTCAACCAAACAAAATTAATCACACAGATGTTTAATATCTGATAATTTTTCCCTAAGAGTAAGTTCCTTTGTTTGGACCACATTTAACAACATTCATCCTCTCAAATATAATCAGAATTTTAACAGCAGCTGAAAATCATCTTACAGCCTTTTGTCAGTTCCTTGTAGTAGTTGTATATAAATTCACCAAACTCCTTCCAAAAAAAAACTGTATGTCTTCTGTGTTGGGGGAGATGCAACTTTCTCCCCCACTCGCTGCTCCTTGGGCTTTGAACTGCAGAGTCATACAGACTCGAGGTCAAACCACCACCCCCAGCACTTGTAACTGTATGACTTGGGCCAAACTGCCTAAGCTTTTTAAGTGTCAGTTTCCTCATTTGCTATAAATAAATAAATAAATGCCCCAGATTAATCTCTATAAAGCTTTTAGCATGGTGGCTGACCATGTAAGTATTCCAGAATCGCTAGCTGTTTCTTTTCTCTGGAACCACTTTTTTCCAAAAAGTCACTGCCCCCTTGATCTAGTTCAATGACCCATCCATCCTATTTGGCCAAAGATCCTAGGCTTAGCCCTAAGGGATCCCGTGTCCCGTGCGGCCTAGTGTGTGTTCAATCTAGCTGAGCTGTAGGACCCATGGAGAGCTTTCAAAATTCAATTTCCCCGAGCCACTGAGTTGTCAGCCTCAAGGACAGCACCCTGGAATCTACGTTTTTAAACAAGACTCCAGGCAGCTGTTTGGCAAGTGGCCCAGGGCCAACCATAGGGCAGGGCTTAGAGTCAATGTCGTGATCCACTTCCTCACCCAGAATCCCTAGGTGCTCCTCGCACTTCTTTTCAATATCCAGACTTCACCTTTTCAGAGCGCAAAGCCAAGAAATGCAAGAAACATACCAGAACCGCACCCAAAAATGTTTTTGTCATAAACTGTTTTCAATGTTACCATCTTCAGGCTAATGTCATGCTTTCTTGCCGGTGGTCTTTTTTTCAGGTGTAGGACAGACTTTAAAGTCAATATAAACTGGAAAAAACCCAATCCCACAGCACAGCCTCCCCAAATGGCACTGACATTGAGCATGGTGGCCACCGACATTCCAGGGTTCTACTCACATTCGATTATTTCTCTTTGCTACCAACCTTTCTCTAGCCATTCCTTCTGAATAAATGCCATCTCTAGGCGGTGATTTTTCAAGACATGTGCGTTTTAGATTTTGCTTTTCATAAAGTCGCACTGTCCCAAGCAGACACACCGGCAAGAGAATTCCTATTCCCAGTGGAGACTAGACAGGGTGTGTCGCTGAAGGCCTGTATGCACAGCCACCAGCCATGCTGAGCCCCATCTTCCCGGGGCCTGTCGGGGCTTCTGAACACCAGGCCTGTAATCTTGAGGGCGTGGCACTGCGAGGACCTCTTCACACCAGGCCAGCTGGTACTCTCGGGGATCAGGTCTAATGACAAAATAAAGCCATGGTCCTCCTGTACTTCCCGTACTCCCTAAGACAGTCCTTTCGCCTCTTTCCTCTGTCTTAATGTTTAAGAGGTGGTCTTATCAGGGTTCACCTTAGCTGAGTGACAACAGCAGCAGCAGCCTTTAGGAAGAATTTTCCACGTTCCCCCGAATCATCTTTTACAACACTTAAAAAAAAATCTTCTTGCCCCCTTCTAACCAGTGGGGTTAGGAAAGGTCTAAGGGCAAAGACCTATGGCGGGGGCAGGGGGATGGGAGGGCCAGTATTCTCTCCGGATGTAAAGCACTTAGCACAGCCCACCTCCTTCCACTTGGCCATGGTGCAAAACGGTAGCGTTGGCAACCTTGACTTTGCCTTCCTTTTCACTGACCCTGCTTCAAGAACTAAACATTCTAAAACATTTGTACTGAATTGGGCTAGGGAGATTCTCAGAGACTGAAGAGTTTTAAGGGCACCCATTGAATGTTTATGAGAGAAAGGAAAGGAGGGAGGAAAGAGGGAGAAGGGAAGGAAAGAAAATCACGTGTTGCCGGTGGTAACAGAACTACCAAAGATACCCCCCAGCAGTAGAGCCCCCCACATGTCCATCTGAGCACTCCGGGTTTGAAACAACCATCTCCAACTGGAAGAAATTTGGTCCAATTCCTTCAACCAGGCTTATGTGCCGAGTTCAGAGCCCCCATCTCACTTCGAGCCCACTAACAATCATCAGGGTTTCTTCGTTAAAACAGTGCTTCATAAAGAAAAAAAAATACACATAAAACCTGAATAAACGTAGACTTTGGTGTTTTAAGCAAATAAACCACTTACGTATGCCCATTTTGCTCACAAGGAATTACGATGACTTCCCACTATCAATTTGTCTCTTCATGTTGCTAAATCTTGGTAATGTTTGCAATAGTCAAGGCCCTATTTTCACTGATGGCTAGCATAGTCGAGTCCTTTTCTTACCTGAGAGAGGCCTGTGACGTAGGATGGTCACCGGACTGGGAAAAAGGCGATTCGATCCGGTTCCCACTCAGCCACAAACCTCTGGAAATCCACCCGCGCACCTGGGGCCTCCATCTTCTCTTTTGTGAAATGAGTTGCAAAATCCTCACTCCTTCAAGTCTGGTCCTTGGACTAGCAGCACCTGGAAGCTTGGTAGACATGCACGCAGAACCTCGGGACCCTCCCCCAGAACTGCTGAGTCAGTATTTGATTTTAACAAGACTCACGAGATTTGAGATTCAAGTACACGTGGAGGGCGGTGCGGCCGGGGTGGGGACGGCTCCCGTGGGTGCGAGGCTGCCTCACCTGGGGCCCTCCCTGCGCAGCCCACTTCCCACGCCTCACTCACTGGTTCTCAGCGTTCGCTCAACATTGGCATCATCTGGGGACCTTTTACAGTTCTGCTGCCCAGACCAGTTAGGTGCGAATCTCGGCAGTGCAGGTGGAGCAAGGGTGCCGTGGAAACCTCCCCAGGTGATTCCTGTATGCAACCCTGGTTGAGAGCCTTGGCCTAAATATTCCTCCCAGGCTTGTGTGCCCTGTAGCTCATTCTCTCGTGTGCTGTTTACTGTCCATGCTTTTTTCCAAACCCCGAGAGGAACAGCAGGACTTGATCCCTTCTGTTTCGTTTTCTTTGGCACAACTGGCTGCAGGGAGATGACAACGGTAGCTGCTGTCAGTCCCCAAGCCCCAGGGTGTTGGCATTCACTTTGGGCATCTGGGATTTTGGTTTAAGGGCAGCCAACTGATATTTGCCACAAAAGCTCTAAGAATGGAACTGCCACCAGTAACAGTGCCTATTTATTAAGCACCTCTGGGTGTGGAGCACTGCAGAATGCAATGATGTGAAATGATCACGCATCCTTGCTTATTTCAATGCATTCACCCCCTTTCTTCAGCTCAGAAGAGAAGATCAGCAGAAGCTGGAGTGGGGGCGGAGAGAGAGAGGAAGTCCCAACCAGACAAAATGGAGGCCGTCCTTGCAGCTGCCTGGTGAAGATCACCGATGACTAGGACGTGGAGGTGGGCAACAGGACCTCTCGGAGTAGTTTTTAGAGTTACTTTTGGCTCTGCACCACATCCTTCTTTCACGCTCCCCACGTCCTGGGTTAATGAACTCCATCATGGATTGTTATATGATATGCAGACCACGGCGTGTAGGCAGAGTAACAGCCCCTAAAGATGTCCACATCCTAATCCCTGAAAGCCGAGACAGTGCTAGCTTAGACGGCAAAGGGGCCTTTGCAGATGTGACACAGTTAAGGGTCTTGAGATGCGGAGTTTATGCAGGATTACCCAGATGGGCCCAATGGAATCACAAGCGTCCTTACAACAGGAAAGCACAAGAGTCAGAGTCAGAGAAGGGGATGTGCTGACGGAAGCAGATTCTGGGGTCCTGCCATGGCCGATGGGAAGGCAGCCAATGAGCCAAGGAAGCTGAAAAGGCGATGAAGGGATTCTTCAGAGCTTCCAGAAGGAAGCAGCCCTGCCGACACCTTGATTTTTAGCCCCCTTTAGACCCACAGAACAATAAGGTAAGGAATTTGTGTTGCTTCACATCGCTCAGTTGTAGCATCTGTTACAGCACCCATAGGGCACTAATACCTACCAGGAAGAGGAGCAGCCGTCCTATCGTGGCCCAGCTTCCCCAGCCCACAGTGGCCAAAACTAGGTTCTGGCCACCATGACAGTCCTGTGTTAGGAATCTGTCCCTTGTTGGGATGTGCTGCCGGTGACACACAGACCAGGGCCCCCGGGCCTGGAGAGGCTCTCCCTGAGGGAACACCCTCCTCCCTCATCCCTTCTCCCCACCCCACCCCCACCAGTTCCTCGATTTCCATAACTAATAACTGCCACTGGCAGAAGAGGTCAGGCTTCCCAATTTGAACATTTAAAATATTTTAAGAAAAAAAGATTATTACTTTGCCGTGGAACCCTTTGTGGTAGGACAAGGAAAACACTCATCAAAGACAAGAAGAACACAACACCAAGGAAAGTAGGTGTTGGGATTTTTTTCCCTTTGGTGGCCAGCATTCGAACCCCTCCGGGACACTGAGCCAGCAGTAACTGAGGGTATGCTCAGCCATGAGCTAAATACCAACTGTGCTCCCAGCCCATGGTAGGAGGGGCGTGGAAGTCTCCCGAGTCCTCCCTCTAGAGCAAGAAAGGCCATCACAAGCAACACCAGGAACGCAGGGGAATCATTACTGATTGGAAGCACCATTGAAGACTTGAAAGATGCAGGATGGGAATTCCTGTCCATCTCCACTAACCTCTGCATTGTAAAGTGGAAAAAGAGAGATGGGTCGTGGAAAGTCGGATGGTGACTCCAATTGAGACTGCTCTTGTTGAAGTAGTCTCTTTACTGGGAAGAATCAAAATCCTACAGCAGCCCCTTCATGTAGCTGCTGACTACCTCTTACACCATCATGGTACCCCAGACATGGCTCCTTGTGCCACGTTCCAGCCCTACATCTGTCTAAGGGACACAGGTGCCACATCACCCAGCACACCAGGAACTGCTCATTCTTTCTTGAAGATCCAGGCTGTGATCTAGTGTCACTTCATTCTGCCTGAACAGCTGCTCTTAGCATTTCTCATAGAGCAGGTCAGCTGGCAATGCACTCACTCAGTTCTTCCAAAAACATCTCTAGTTCTCCTTAATGTGTTAACCTGACCCCTGGGTAGTGTTTTTTGTCATTGTAGTTATTTCTGCTACAATCAGTACCAACCTGTGTTGCCTTAAATAAATTTAAGTTGTAAAAAGTGAGTCAACACAGACATAAAGAACAAACCTGTGGTTGCCAGCGGGAGGGGGACGTGAGGGAGGGAGGAATTGGGAATTTGGGGTTAGCAGATGCAAACTATTATATGTAGAATGGATAAACAACAAGGTCCTACTGTATAGCACAGCGAACTATATTCAATATCCTGTGATAAATCATAATGGAAAAGAATATGAAAAAGAACGCATATATATATATTTATAAAACTGAATCACTTTGCTGTATAGCAGAAATTAACACAACATTGTAAATCAACTATACTTCAATAAAATTTTTTTAAAAAGAATATAAATGCTATTACAAAGAAAAAAAAATGGTCAAGTGTTCCATATTTAGGAAGCGTGCTATCCACGGCCAGGAACCATGAGCTATGGCTGCAAAGTTCCAGACTCATTGACCCTCTAGTCTGGGTGCCCCCACATAGGTGCAGGTCTAGAAGCCAGAACTGAAGAAGTGATAGGCCCTTAGAAGACACAGCCAATCCTTTTGCTTTATGGAGGGAAAACACTGTTTTAAGTGACTTATCCAAAGTCACAAAGTTAGCAATTACTGGCGTTAAAACTGGGACCTCCTGCTGGTTCACCCCTGCTATCTCCTCTCTAGAGCCCACCCTTTAAGCTCCCATCCAGCCTTCTAGACAAAGACTTGCCACGCCTACATTTGTCTGAGAGACATAGCATACCAACTCCCACAGCAGGTTAGTGATGGAGCCAGCATGTCCAATGTCTGTATGGGGCTGTAACATACAGGAAGCAAAAAGAAATGTACGTGGTTTGTGAGCTGAAAACATTCATCAGCCCTGAAACAAGGACTAGTTTTGAACGAATAAGCGTGTAGGTTACATTAGCCCAAAGAAAATTACTTTTAACAAGGATTAGCTAAGAATCATGTGCACAGACTTCTTTCCTTTTTTTTTAATTTCTTGAGTTTTATGATGTTACATTTGTCTGTTTGATGATTTGTTTCTCATGGCAAATACAGGCCAAAAAAAAAAGAAAGAGGAAATCGGTTCACAGGACAGATTTTCATGTACTCTAAGGGTCAAAATAAACTCCTTGGATGAGAGACCAGTGGACTCAACATCATTAAATATTTTCCTCTCTGAAACTGAGACCTCAAACAAACAGTGACCTGGGACACATCCTACAGAGGGAATGCAGAGAGAGAAAGAGCTTTCCAGTGGTGAATGGCTGTGCCCGGCTCACCTCTGGGAGAGCCAGGCTTTTCTACTTCGAGAAGGTCAGGCAGTAGCCATGAATAAATTGTGCCACACAGATAATGTATTCCAAGTTTATGCCTGCCTTGAAAAAGACATCAGCCTCCACAGCTGCTGGTAGAAGGTGTTAATATTTCTTCCATTTTAGAGGCGGCATCGCAATAAGCAGAACACACTCATTAGACGTGGGCAGAGACCAACAGATGCCAACATGTGTCGTGTGGCAGGTGTCTGCACCAGGAACTAGAAGGTGCTATTTCCCATAAGTAAAATAATGGGGCATCAGTCCCTGGCAAGTGAAAACCTATGACACAGAACTTATGAATTGATAATTCTGTTTATCACAAGGATAGGATAACTCATTATTTTCCCACCCAAGAAGAAAGCCAGTTCTTCCTTCCTTGTGGTTTCCACTGAGCATATTTTTGACTGTGAGGTCAACTGAGGAGGCTGTTTCCCCTTTTACCATCTACAGGGAGGTCTCACTTTATGCCACAGGTAGAGTCCAGAAAAATTGTGAATGTGTTACATTGCTGAATATGGAGGTATGTTTTTTAAATTGAGGTATAGTTGATTTACAATGTTGTGTTAGTTTCAGGTGTACAGCAGAGTGATTCAGTTATACATATATATATATATATATATATATTTTCAGATTCTTTTCCCTTATAGGTTATTACAAAATACTGAGTATAATTCCCTGTGCTATACAGTAGGTCCTTGTTAGTTATCTATTTTATATATAGTAGTGTGTATATGTCAATCCCAACCTTCTAATTTGTCCCTCCCCACCCTTTTCCCTTTAGTAACCATGTTTGTTTTTTATATCTGTGAGTCTTTCTGTTTTATGAATAAGTTCATTTGTATCATTTTTTTTAGATTTCACATATAAGTGATATCATATGATATTTGTCTTTTTCTTACTTACTTCACTTGGTATGATAATCTCTAGGTCCATCCATGTTCCTGTAAATGGCATTATTTCATTCTTTTTTATGGCTGAGTAATATTCCATTGTATATGTATATATATATATATATACACACACATACATATACCATACATACATATATATACACCACATATTCTTTATCCATTCATGTCGATGGACATTTAGATTGCTTCCATGTCTTGGCTATTGTAAATAGTGCTGCAATGAACATTAGGGTGCATGTATCTTTTCAAATTAGAATTTTCTCTGGATATTGGAGGCATATTTTAAACCCCCAATGAGAACAAACAACTTGAATGAAATGTGCTGATTGTCTGCTTCATTGCCAAGTTCTTAGTCTTTTACATGGCTCACAGTCATGTTTCAGAGACCACTCCCATTTCTCACAGGCTGCCTCAAACCTTTTGCAAGACAGAAGAATGAAAAACTGAATAAGAGCATTCATTCATTCATCTTTGATCTCATACAGAAATGAAGTCTCTAGCACAGAAACATGTCACAACCAATTTTTTTAGTTCTGCAATTTAAAAAATTTTTCTTTTCTACAGTAAATACTGTGCTATCTGGGCACACAGAAGGGCAGAAGTTGGTAAAACCTTCCAATTAACTGGGCATTAAAATTCCCTGGGTGTGTTTGCAAAGAACTAGGATGATCTCCAGAGGGCTTCGGGGCCTGGGGCAAGTCACAAGAGATAACCGAGTCCTCTAGTATTGAAATACATTTCCTCAGGCGAAATCGGGTTAAAATGAACTTCAAAGCTTCCTGGGATCAAGAGAAACCAGAGCTTAAATGTCAGGATCAGAAGGAGATAAAATTGTGATTAAAATAAAAGAAGTCATCACAAGATAGGAAAAGTCACAAAGGGCAGGATTCAGTTATTTGTTTGCAAATGATTATCATGCTTCTCAAGGTGCCAGAGGACCCGGATTCAACAAGAAAACACACACTGCTGCGCAACCAACAATCTCACAAAATGGCCATGGCCATGCAGGTATGAGGTAAGTGGTCTGTAATTAAGAGCTAAAAAGCTTGGGGGCTCACGGAGAGCTTCACAGGCATGAGCATTCAAATCTTATTTTTAAAATAGTATCCTCAAAAACATATAAGCACAAAAAAACATAGCACAAACATATATATACTACCAACTGTAAAATAGATAGCCAGTGGGAAGTTGTATAACAAAGGGAGTTCAACTTGAGGATGGAAGATGCCTTAGAGGACTGGGACGGGGAGGGTGGGGGGGACTCGAGGCGGGGGGGGGGGGGGGGGGGGAGTCAAGGGAGGAGGGAATACAGGGATATGTGTATAAAAACAGATGATTGAACTTGGTGTACCCCCCCCAAAAAAAAAATGTGCATACACATATATGTATGAGGGTGAGTCAAAAATTATCTGCACTCTGGCTGTAGAATTTATTTTAATTAACTTTTAGAAAAGACAAACACATCATTTTTTGACCTAATCTCCTTGCTTTTCTATATCCTTTGTCCATCTGTCAACAAGCTTTCATATTCCCTCATTAAAAAATGTTTTAGGCTGAGATGTGAGCCACGAATGCACCACTGTCTTCACTTCTTCATCTGAAGTGAATCTTCATCCTCGTAGGGCTGCCTTCAGGGGACCAAACCAGTGAAAGTCCGACAGAGCAAGATGAGGACTGTAGGGAGGATGCTTTAACACCTCAAAGCGAAGTTTTTGCAGAGTGTCAGCAGTGTGGGCAGAGTGTGCAGGCGTGCACACCCTCACACCAGGGAAAACGAATCCCTGCACGCTGCGTTTCTTTCATGCAAATCACAAGTGGAGCACTCATTTTTGCTCACACCGCAGTCACAAATGAACTGATGTAACACACTCACACCTGCACAGCAGTGACTGGGGAGACAGTAGCCTTGAAAGGAAAGCACTGATAAGACAGTGCAGCCAGCAGAAGTTTTAATAAAACCGGAGTGCGGAGAATTTTTGACTCACCCTTGTAGGTGGATATATACACTCCTGATGCTGTGAGTTACAAAATCCTTGGATAAATCTGACTTCTGATTTGTTACTTTGAAGTCACATCTGGTTCTCCTCATATTCCTTGGATCATACATGAGGAGCTCCCCTTTAAAATATCTATTTTTTTTCCATTCTATGTTTACAACCACTTCAGGTTCTAAGTTCTGGGAGAGAAAAGCAAACTAAAGAGAACTGTGAGGTTCACAGCCACGTCATTATATGATAATCAAGTTACCCACCTTTGTAACTGGGACTGGAGATAGGACGTTAGGCGGGTGGCTTCTTCCAGATGCATCGGGAGACAGTTCCTTTTTCCCGAAGTAGAATCCTGTAGGTATGAAAACAGTCCACTGGTGGATTTCAAAGATGGCAAGTATATTTTCCTAACAAAAAATTCAACTATAAATTCCTGCAAACTGATTTAGGTTTCAATGACTAAATTCTAAAAAGCACATCTAGGTCATAAACACCAAGAAAACAGAGATGGTTTTTGTTTTGCTTGAAAATGTACCACCAGTCCCCTGAACTGTGCCTGATACACTGCAGAAATACAGCACATGGGTGGGTGGAAGGAAGGAACCAAGGAAATCCTGAGTAGGAAGTCCTATCTTCAGTCCCAGTTACACCCTGGGTCCTTGTAGAAGTTCTGATCAGCTCCCTAAAAAACAGTAGCTGGAAGTTATAACACAACCCTACAGTATATTCTTTGGAGTTTGTGGTAGAGATCTATTTAACAATATTAAAATGGATATAGTTCTCTCTCCATAGCCTGGTTCATCTACTCTCAGCTAATCCTCTTATTATCTTCATAAAGTCCCAGGTCAAGGAGCCCCTCTTGCTTTGTTACAAATTGATATATAAATGGAACAAGCTCTACCCGGCAATTGAAGTAAAGATAACTATACCCAAAGTGGGGGAAAAACAGGTAAGCAACAGCCGTTGCATGTTTTGCCTCCATCAGGTTTATTTCTGTCCGATGTGCTCCATTTCACATCTGCTTTTCCTAGTTCAGGGCCATCTCTGCTGTTATTTGTACCTGGAGGTCACCGCCCTGTCTGTAGTGAGTGCTAAATCGTGACTCAAGGAAAGGACTCTAAAAGCAATAAAGAGAGTGTTTCCAATGCAACTTGATTGCTCTTTATTCTCGGATAGTGCTTCCTGGCCTAATGCTAAGGAATTCTGTCTTTTCCTATTGAGTGGCAACTGAATTCTTTTTTTTGCAACACACAGTGGTGTATCTATTGATTTACTGCAACTGTCTAGATGCACTGAAGCTTTCTTCATGTAGCCACTTCCTTTGACCTTTGGGTGAGACATCGGGGTAAGGCAAGGGCTCCTCCTCATCACATTCTCATCCTCTGAAAGGATGAGGTCCCACCCCAAGTCCAGCATTAACTCAGTCAATAAACCTCTAAAGCCTGCAACCTTGCAGAGGCACTGTTCTATGCCCAGACAACAATCACCCACAAAAGAGCTCACGACCTAAGATAGGGAACAGAGAGGTATGTGACAATTACTGTCATTCAAAAAATTTCTGTTGAAGAAATATTTGCCAAGGCTCCAGTATGACCATGGGAAAGTGGCTCCTATATGTCCCTGACCATAAAAGCCTATCTCAGACCTCTTTCAAAGCCATATTTCCACCTTCATGACTTAAAACACAATAATGAAAAATCCCATGGGAGATTTCACAAGTCTTTCCTTAACCAGTCAGAACCTCACACCCAGAGTTCCTTCTGTCTCAGTTATCTATTCCTGTGTAACAAGCAGCTCCAAACTTAGTGCCTTAAACCAGCAACGACTGATTGTCCCCCACCCAAGTCTGTGAGTTGACTGGGCTCAGCTGATGGCTCTTCTGGCCCTGGCTGGAGTTACTCACTCAGCTGTATTCAGTAGGCATCTGAGCTGGCTGGAAGGGTCACAAAGCCTTCACGCACATCCAGCACCTAAGTGGGCTCTCCATGTGGTTGCCTTGGGCTTCCACACAGCATGGGGGTCTCAGGATGGTCAGACCTCTCAAATGGCAACTGGCTTCCCAGAGGGACGACCCTAAAGCTGCCATTCCTTGTAAGGCCTGGGCTCAGAAGTCCTAGAATGTCATATCCTTGGCATTCCATTGGGCAAAGCAAGTCATAAGGCCACAGTTCAGATACCAGGGGAGAGGAAATAGATGCCACCCTTGCTGGGTGGAGCAGCATGTGTGAACAGGGAGGAGAGGAATTGATGGTGTCCATCTTCGGAGACTATCTCCCCCACTTCCTCATGGGAAATAAATTCCTCCTTTTGCCTAAGGTTGTCAAGTTATACCATTAACAATGAATTTCAGTAGCATGTGACAGGTGACACCAGAGAGGTAAAATTTTGCTATCATGTTGTCAGGAAAGAGGAAATAATCAACACTGATTTTGGAAGGATGCATCTGGAAATTTTTCACAAAGGTGGAAACAGTTTGTGGTAATCCTCTAACTCTTGAGCTTTAGCAGAGGTGTTTAGGGCACCTAAAGGACTTCATACAGTGTACATTTCTTAGGGAAGAATAAACTGTGACTGGCTAAGAGGTTTGTATTATTCAGGTGGGTTAACTACTGCAGCAAACAATTGCCGGATATCAGGGGTCTCACATTAATGTAAAGGCTCATTTCTCATGCATATCACAGTTCAGTGCAGCCCATCAGGCAGGCTCTGGGCCACACAGTTATTCTAGGACCTGGGTTCCTTCTATCTAATGGCTCTAACATCCCTGGGGGGCTTGAAGCCCTCCACAATATGCTCTGCATTAGGTCATCCCTCAGGGAAGAGAAAGTATGGGAAATAACAAGGAAAGTCTTGATGGGCCAGGCCTGGAGATGGCTTAACAAACACTTCATCTGGCTACAAGGAATTCTGGGAAATGTTGTCAAGCTTGTGCCCTAGAAAGAAAGGAAAAGACTTTGGAGATCAACTAGTCAGGCTCTGACACAAACTCTTACTCACCCACCCCTACCTTTCTAAAATGTAAATACCCCATTATTGAAAAAAATGCTTAATTTGCATTTAATGCCTGTTAGCAGCCATTTGAGAAGAATTGGATACGCGATATAGTTCTGAAGAAATATCTAAGTAGTGTCCTGTGAAGAGCTTTAGAGACTCTAAGCTCTGAAAGATATGATAGAAACTCCATCCACATCCCACCCCCTTTCCAATGTCAACCTAAATAAAAACAATACTGAGCCCAAAAGAATAAATGTAAGGAAGTCCAACAAGTTTCTGATTTTCCCATGATTATAAGTTTGCTATTTTTTCAAGATATCTAATCTCTCCCCAACCCTGAATGGGGTGTGTGTGTGTGTGTGTGTGTGTGTGTTATAGTATCCTAAGCCGATGCATTCTCTGCCTATCAGAGAGTCAAATCTCGTCCCATACCTAAAGAATGAATACCAGAAGATGAGGGACAGGAATACAGAAAACACTGGCAAATGCACAAATTTCCATGGTCCTCTCCAATCCCTGCCCTACCAGGGACACTCCTCAATGCTACTTTCAAGCCAACTCTGACCCATCTTGTAAATAACTTAATATTCCTGAAGAGGTAGTGTTCTGCATTGACAAACTACGTAACTTTGGGGTCCTGGGTAGTTTGGAAGAAGAGAGTATTTGAGCAGAAAACTTGGGTTTGTATTAGCCTGTTCATTTTGTTTATTTGTTTAGTTTGAGTCCTAAAGGAGTCTAACCAGGTTTCTCCACCTAGCCTATTCTGATACTTTGGATATTTCAGGCTGAGATCGCCATACTTTTAATAATTTGTAATCAGTTCAGAGAGAAGACAGTGTATATTTTTACAAGAAGGTGGAAATTAAGTTTAGTCAGTATAGGACTGGCTATGCTGCAGTAATAAATATCTCAAAGGCTTAGCACAACATAAGTTTACTTCTCACTTACGTGAAGTCTAATGCAAGTTGGCCAGAGCTCACTTCCATCTGGTGACTCAGGGATCCAAGCTTCCTCCATCTGGTGATGCTGCCATCATAATATGTGCATTCCTGGGTTGCCATGCTTGGGAAAGAGAGGGATGTGTCACCTATGGGCCAGTTCTTCACTTCCCTGGCCCATAAGTGATACATGCCATTTCCGCACACAGTTCCTTCACTAGAAGTTGTCAGATGGCCCCCACTTCCCAAAAGGCTGGGAAATATCAGGGAGCACATTGTAAATTTGATGACTAACCATCTTCACCATATAAGAGAAATAAAATTACTTTTAGAAAGTTAAACAGGTAACATTCACATATCACGGATGCAATTAGGAATCACTGGAGCATGTGTGTAAATGGGTGACTGAAGAGTCTGGGAGATATCCAGAGCTCCATGAAGACCTTGAGGCTATGGAAAATCATTGGCTAATCTGAAAATTAACAGGCACAGGGGCTTTCAGTCACTGGCACTGTGTCCATTTTTCCTTCGCCTGGGAAAAAAGGGATGCGTAAACTGATGCTTTTGTCAATAAGGCACGGTGCTGCCAGACTCTTGTTTCAACCCCAAATATCATTTAGACACACTGCAGAAAGCGAAGAGAATCGCAGATACAAGTATAAAATTCCTGAGATAGAGCTTCCTCTCCCAAAATTGTGACTTGCTATCTTAATGATCTTATGAGAGAAAACCTTCCAATAAGAAGAGTAAATCATAAGCAGAAAACACCAATTCTCATCATTTCTGCCCTAGATGAAATAAAATCATTGGGTCATGCCAGCCAAGCTTGGCTACTGGCATCCAACCATTTGCCCCATTCTCCATCTTGGAATGAGCATGCCCAGCTCCAACTTTTGAAAGATAATCTCACTGATATGGGGCTAAAAATCCCAATGTGGTTAATGTGATTATTACTTATACTGTCATAGAAAAAAGAAATGAGAGAAAAATCTTCTTGTGTTTGTTTGCCTACCTCTGTGTTTTGAAATGTCCATCCCAACACTTTCGATAAACCAATGAGATAATTAGGACTAGTAACAAGTTGCCCCTGATCCCGGTAAGATCAAAATTATACCAGCCTCAACTTAGAGAGGCAGGTCTAGAAGGCGACTGTAAACTATTCCATTGTGTTATATTCCTTCTAAAGAAAGGCTATGTTTTTTTTTAAGGTGAGATGATACTGGTCTACCTGTAGACTAGAAAAATGTGTATAACAGAAGCAAAATATGGTAGTGTTTATCCAGGAGAGAAGCAGTCACTGAATCTGATCAATACAAACGCTCTTATTCTTGGAGATAAATACTAGCGAGAGAGTTGGATGATTTAACAGAGTCACCATGACCTGGATGGAGTAGCCTTGACCATCCACCAGCCTTGATCCTAATTCCTTATCATCCATCCAATCTTCTCATTTCTAAGCCAACTCCCCAGATGTCTGGACTCCAGGACAGAAAGCATCAGGATGGCTGGCACAAATACTCCAGCCTGGCACCCGGTTAGAACTTGCATTTGTGTTCTGTTACCCCTCAGTCTCTTAGGTGATTGGCTAGCTTGAGTCAATTCCCAAGACCCCAATATCTCTGACGACGTTGATAAAATAGACTTTCGGTCCCTGAAACCCAGAACATGGTGAGCCCCTGCATTGCCTAAACTGTCAACCCATCACCACATCTCATCTCTCTCCTGTCTTTAGCGGCACCAGTGAAGACCCCTCCCTGGATGCACCCATATTCTCACATGGCCACAGGGACTCAGTACAATGAAGTCACTCACCTTTGCTGTAGTTTATGATTTAACAGGAATGGACACAAAAAAAAAAGAGCTCAATTTTTTAAACTACAAAGTACCAATTATAGAGCCCTTCGCTTGTTAAATTTATCCAGCTACAGATATGCTTGTCATAGTGTTTGCCTTAAATTTGCCCCTCGGGGCCATGGGAAAAGTTTTAGGATGCTGTCAGTGATGCATACGGAATTTCCAGGATGAAGGTTCCATAGAAAATCCTTATTATGTTGTATTCATATCAAATTTCAGTGATTAGAAGTCAGATGGGTGAACCAGACCTTCTATTTTGCTCCCTTGAACGCAGGTCATGAGCAGTCACTATGGGAATGTATTATGATTCTCACACACTCAGAAAAATACGGATTTTGTTCATTTTTGCCTGCCAGCAAAAATTATAGTGATTGTAGCTCAGCTTCTTCAGACCATATGGCTTGGAATTCATGCCTTTTAGTTGGCGGGCTTGCAATGGCCATTTATAGACCCATAATTTTATGTGCCACCTTCCCATAAAATTCACTCCCAGTTTGTAAACCCAAGGCCAGTGACGTGCAAAACAGGTTTTTGGAGACACATTAGACAGAGTGGTCTCAGAGAAACGATGACACTCAAATCTAGGGTAATATCCTCTTTCCTTACTCTTCCTTGGACCTTGGATTTCCAGTTTAGCAAGGCTAAAGCCAACCCCCAAACAAAAGAGCGCCATGCCCTTCCATAATGTGCCTTCCCCGCAGAAGGCAACTTGTATGGAATTCATGTGGTCCTACCTGAGGTTCTGCCCAAGGTCAACACCTCCATGAGGAGAAGTAACCTTGGCTGCATAGGCTGCCCTGAAGAATGTGGGTGAGCAGGCTGTCTCCCTGCTCTCTGTGTTCACTGCCCTGCCTTGATGGAGCCCACAGCCACATGAAAGTGTAGCCTAGGCCCCACATTGGTGGGCCACCCAAAACTAAAGCAAAGTTTTCAAATCCAGGTCTGCCTTGTATTTCTAGGGCCAGTTTCAGAGAGGTACAGAGGTCACCTCGGAAGTGGTTTTGAAAAGAAGCACCAATGAGGCGGTGATCAGGAGCCCTTTGTTGTACCCACTCAAAGGGGTTCTCGCCTCCCTCCTCCCTCCCTTCATCCTTCAAGGTCTCTCATCCCTTGAGTGAACATCGGTTACGTCTTCATCTGCCTGTGTACCAGCTGAGTTCTCCAGGAAGCAGGCATTGAGATGGAGTTAGGAATGCGAAAGATGTACTGGAGAGGAACGCCAGAGGGAAAAAGGGAGGAAGAGGGATTGAGCAGAAGATAATGCCAGGCTATGATGCTGACCTGACAATTTCTCCAGCAACCCAACAGGGAGCTCCAGAGCAAAACTGCCCTTAGAGGAGCCTGCCTTGGGAAGAAATGGCTAGGCTCTTTGTAGCCTCGCCTTGTTCAGGCCTTGGCCAGGGGTTGCCCTTGGAAGAGCATGACCCTGGCTGCAAAGTAGAGGCAGCTGGCCAAACATACTCCTTGCAGCTCAGCAGCCAGCTTTTTCTTGAAGCTGGAAGAAAGATCTGGGCAGCACTTCTCCATGCCTGCCAAAGCCAGCCACCTCTCCACTGGGAAACAGCCCCATGTCCATCTCCACGTAATTCTAGCAGGGCAAGGAGTAGAGAACCTTTGCTTTCTTGGTCACAGGGATGAGCACATGCCCCATGGAGGGACAATCAGAATCACTTTTTGAATATTAGGCAGAAGGTGGCGAGGGTCTCTTTCTCTGCAGTGATGAACTCTAAGGACCATGATGGCTTGTTGCTTCTGCGGGGGGCATCTTGTCACCATGTGGATAAGCCTGTCTGAGGATCGGGCAGATGCAAATAGTTAAGAGATGGAACAAGAGACAGGGAGATGGAGACCCACTGATGGTGAGGGAGACACCCGTCTGAGCCACTTCCAATCCTCTTGGCCTCTGCTTTTACTCCAGCCACTGCTACCGAGATCAGTTTCGGGCAGGCTTCGACCAGCCTCATGCAGGCACGACCTGATGGTATGTGCCACTCTAGGACTTCCCTGTGGCTGCAGCGCGTTCACTTTCTCCCCAGAGGCTTCTCTCTGGTGGGACAGCTGTGGAAGCTGCTCAGCACTCGCACGTGTCACCCATCAATGTGGAAGGAGTCAACCCCCACGGGCCACGCTTCATGAATGTGAGACACAGCCAATGAATCCATACTTCCCTCTTTTGTCTCCAGGAAGGACAGTCCTGAGATGCCCTGGAAGGCTCTCCTGAAGATCCCACAGGTCGAGCTCCAGTTTCCCATACTGCCAGGCAACTTGTTCAGGCATCTTTTGCTTAGGTCTCCCACCGTCCCTTTCCAATGCTGCTCCCAAATAGACTACTGGGACACAAGCCTTTATCTTAGGTTCTTTCATGGAGGAACCCAGCCTATGACAGAGAACACTATTTGAGCACCTGGATCCCGCCATTCCTGAAACCACTCCCTTGGACTTCTCAATTCCTTTTGAGTCAATAAAATTATAAAGTTTCTTTTTTCTTTTTATTTCTTTGGGGTGTGTGTGTGTGTGTGTGTGTGTGTGTGTGTGTGTGTGTGTGTTTAAGCTAGTTCGAGTCTTTGTAATTTGCAACCAAAAAAAATCACCCCCCACAACTCTATTCTCCTAAGTCGCTCGTCACCCCCATTACATCACCACCACATCCACTTGCATGCTCCCAGTCAGCTCCAGGAAGATGAGGTGTCATCACTGACTCCTTCTCACCCATCTCCTCCCACATACACCAACCTTGCAAGCTTTCGATGTTCTGCATCTAAAGTGTGTCTCTTATACACATCACATTGAGTTGGAAGTGCCTGGGGGACCTCCAGCTGCACCCGATCAGGAAGGTGGAGAAGTCAATCTGGAGTTCTAGAGATAGGTCAAGGCCAGATACTGGGGAGAGACGGTCAAAACCAAGAGCCTGGATGAGGTTACTGAAACAGCTTGACAGACAGGAAGGTCAAGGCTAGAGCCTGCAAGCCCATATTTACGGGCTGGAGGACAGTGCTCACTATTACTCTCCCCAACATTACAGGCATGTTACACAGGCCCAGAGGAAACCTCAGCAGCAAACTTTCAGGTGCCCAGAAGATAAAGAAGGACCCAGGAGGTAGCAGAACCCCCACGGAGTGTCCCCGTCCTCACAGACAGACTTCATCCGTCTGGGCATCACAAGGATGTGGATGAGGGGGTGAAAGTGAGCCATTTCAGCATCTTCAGCCACATCTCTGAGCGTCAGGCCTCCCTCCAAGACAGCTCCCTTGTCAGCACCAATCAGATCACTAAAGACGATTGAGTGGGGCAGGAGCGCGGTTTGGAGGGCTGAGAACCAATTTCTGCCTTCTTTTCTAGACTCAAATCTCTCATTTGTTACTTTCGATTTCCTATTTTTCCATTAAAAACCTCTCCATTTCTGGTGGTTGCTCATCACTTTCGTAGTCAAGCAGCAGGCCTGAAATTTACTTAGTTCTGAATTTGTGCACAATTAAGGACTCGGAAAAGGTCCGCGGGCTTTACAATCATGCTCAAACTGCATCAAAGAAGAATTTAAGAGGGGACGGGGAAAGAGCTGACATTCCACAAATCTGATTGAACTTGGCTTAGAGAGGCTTGGGAAGTGCGCATCAGAAGGACGATACAGTATGAGGTTAGCTGAGTAAAATGGAAGGTGACAGCTGATTGCTGAGAGGGCATCTTAATGAAGTTTCTAAGCTAGGAAAGAATACTTGCTGACAGACAGCGGTCACTACTATGATAGCAAACAATTTTCTGGGGCTTTGACTAGGAAGGCATTTTGTCTTAACCAACGCATCCATATTGCAGATGCCAGACGGCTGGCGTGCACAGCACACAGTTCATAATGACATTTGCAACTTCGGAAGATGGAATTCTCTGCTCTTTTATTCTTTCCAAACATACTGCTTCTAATATTTGCCTTTGAGAACTATCCAGTATAAGACAAGGTGAATTCATCGGTCACCATTCCTAAAACGTGAGTTGCCCAAACTAAACTACATATCACAAGACGGAATAGAATCTGACCTCTAGCGCCTGCATTTTTCCAGGAATATTTACTCCAATAAGATGGTTGAAGGTTTAGAAGGAGAAGAGAAGCTGAAGTTCAAAAGGCAAAAGGCAAAAACATTCCATTCACCACACTGATCCTGGGGGTATCCCGGGTCACACACTCATTTGCACCTCCCACTTCCCGAGCCTCCAGGGCGTTATCTCTAAAAACCTGAGGACTGGCTTAGCACAGGGGTGTCAGATGGTCCTCACTGCTTTCAACATCCTGATTTTGCAAATGAGGTATGCAGTTGGTCAAGCCAAAAAAGAACTAACTGAGAATCTGCCACAAGGTCAAAGCAGGGACTGCCAAAGTATGGCCCTTGGGCCAAATCCAGCCCACCCACCCCACCCCCCACCTGTGCTGTGTGGCCTGCAGACGTGGCCCAAGCAGGCTGGCAACTGTGAACCCGGAGACCAGTCAGGGCCTCACCATCCACCCCTACTCCCCGCTCTGCACCCAGCATCTGCCTCTGGAGCCAGTGGCCGCTGCTCAGGGCCCACGCCGGTCACCGCCTCCACACCGGGGCCTCTGCTGCGGGTACCTGCTGGGTGCTGAGCAGCCCGGGCCCTCCAGCCAGGCGCCCAGGTTGAGATGGTGCTTCAGGAGGAGAGAGGCACGTGCTGGGCCCTAGGGGTCCCCGAGTCAGAGAGCAAAACTGATCAGGGTGGCGTGCCCCCCCGCACCCCATCCCTGCTCCAGCCAGCACCAGGCCCCCCACCCGAGGGCGGGCCACTCGGCCTCTGGAGGGCTGCAGCAGACGGCAACTGGACACAAACTTGCCTACCACCCAAGACCAGCCACTTGGGCAAATGGGGCAGGGCGTGGCAGAACTCTCCCTCCTGTTCTATCAGAACCTACAGAATAGACTCCGCTTTGCCTCTTGACCTGTAAAGTCAGGAGTATTTACTCTCCCGCTACAGAACAAGTTTGAGACCACTGGTATAAATTTCCATAAAACACTTTTCCCAAGAGATTAATCACGATGGGGAGGAGTGGGCTCGAGAAGAGGGAAGCCTTGGGCACCTACGCTGGGAAATCAGAGCTTCTTAATATGCATTCACAAGAGAGGCGCGAACCAGATTCTGTACACACTGGAATACACACACACTGCTGAACGTTGCATTAATTTCTTACCTTCCTGTCATTTGCACACCAGCCTTGGTTATAGTGGGTATCTGAAGGCCATCTGCTGGGCACAAATGGTCTCCACTCATTGGAAATGAACTGGGCGGTGACAGCTGGCATCTGACCCTGATGCCCAGCTGGGCCACACTGCACGTGACAGCTGGCGAAGGACGTGGAGCACGCTGAAAGGTATTTTCTGCCACAAACTTCTCACTCACAGCAGAGCAGGGTTTCTCAGCCACTTTGTGGTGGGGGCCGTCCTGCACATTGTAGCGCAGTTCTCAGTTTTCCCAGCCTCTACTCAGGCAGTGGGTTGAACTGTGTCCCCCTCAAAATACATGTCCAAGTCCTAACCCCCAGTACCTGTAACTGGGACCTTATTTGGAAATAGTGTCTTTGCAGGTGTAATTAAGAGTCTCGAGATGAGATCATCCTGGCTTTAGGGTGAGCCTGAAATCCAATAACAGGTGTCCTTACAAAAGAAAGGAAAGGGAAACTTGAGGCACAGAGACACAGAGGGCAAGGCCCCATGAAGCCAGAGGCAGAGATCAGAGTGATGCAGCTACAAAGATGGCCGGCAGCCCCCAGAAGCGAGGACAGAGGCCTGCATTGAATTCTCCCTCAGAGGCTCCAGAAGGGACTAACTCTGCAGACATCTTTTGGCCTCCTGGCCTCCAGAAATGTGAGAGCAGAAATGTCCATTATTTTAAGCCACCAGGTTTGTGGGAGTTTGATACAGCAGCATCGGGAAATTAATACAACCCATTAGATGCCGGTAGCACCATCCCCCAGCTGTGACAATCAAAGATACCTCCCGACGTTGCCAGATGTCCCATGAGGAGCAAAACTGCCCCTGGCTGAGACACACTGTGTTAGTGTTATGCTTTCTAAAATCGAAAGGGAAGGAGTCTTTCAATCTAAAAGGAAGGAATTCCTGAGTCAGTAAACACTACCCAACCATCGTGCAAAGTGAACCTCGGTTGAGACCCTTGACATGCCAAGCAAATGCGGACGGCAATTGGATGGAGGGAGTGAAAATGAAGAATAAGCAGCACCTTGCTCTTCTGTTGCTTAGACATTCTGAACCACCACTGCACACGAGCAGGAACACTTTTTAACCCATTTTGATCATGAAACATTAAGAGACCTGTAACATTCACTTCTTTGCCACGTAGGAGGTGAAATCCAGCATCAGTCACACCCAGTGAGCCCCTCCCCTCACAAAAACATGTCTCCAGGAGAAACTGCAACAGTTCACGAAGGGCTACTTTGCCTCCTGACTCGTGGCCCCTTCCACTACCAGCTAAAGCGAGATGCTGACTTCAGCTCTATTTCCGAGAACAAACTCGAGCCATTTCCAAAAACAGGGTGACAATATCAGTGCTGGTTAGAAGTGTGGGCTCGGGAATCAGGCCGCCTGTTTCAGCGGTGGACTCTGCCACGCGCCAGTTAAGTCAGCTACCCAGAGCCCCTGATCCTTGTCTGTACAGTGGGGGCCGCCGCGGGGGACTGAGTCTTCAAAAATGTAATGATCTTAAAACGTGCTCAGCCTGAAGCTTGACTGGTATTGTGTTCAGGAAATACTTGCTATTCTTATCTAGAATGAAGCACATTCCTGAATTAGTCAACCAGTTTGGTTAGAACATAAAAGTTATTGGTGCTTGGAAGACCCTACCAGAGGCTCAGATCTGCAAAACCTTAGGATTTCAAGTGGCCAAAAAAAGAGTGTTCAGGCAGAGAATTTTCAATTATCTGGATGAGGGATCATCCACAAATAGTTCAGGTGATCAAAAGGAGCAGTTAATCCAGAAATACCTACACCACAATCTGCGGCCACCATCACCAGCAGACTTCCCTCCCGGCAACGGCTAACCTACCTGCGTGCAAGGTCAGGGGCTCTGCTCTGAGAAGCCCCAGCCGATGAGTGATAGCAGACCTCAGAGACACGCCAACCCTGACCTTGATTGGATCACAATTAACTCACAAAACTGATTCCCAAAACTAACTGAAAATAGACTGCCAAACATCACAATTCTGTTGGATCCCCCGAAGGCAATTTAAAAATACATAATTTGGGACGGGACTTCCTGGTGGTCCAGAGGTTAAGACTCCATGCTCCCCATGCAGGGGGTCAGGGTTGGATCCCTGGTCAGGGAACTAGATCCAGCACACCACAACGAAGATCCCGCATGCCGCAACTAAGACCTGTGCAGCCAAATAAATACATAAATAAAAATAATTTAAAAAACTTGACTATGTGGGTGTATTAGTTTCCTCTTGCTGTTGTAACAAATTACCACAAACTTCGTGCAACACAAATGTATCCTAGTTCTAGAGGGCAGAATCCACATGGGTCTTATGGGCATTCCTTGTCTTTTCCAGCTTCTAAGGGCTGCCCACATTCCTGGGCTCCTGGCCCTGCATCACTCCAATCTGCTTCCATCATCCCATCCCCCTCTCTGACTCTGACATTTCTGCCTCCCTCTTATAAGAACCTTTACAAGCCCAATCAGATAATCCAGGATCATCTCTGCAACTCAAGATCCTTAAGTGAATCACCCCTGCAAAGTCCCTTTTGCCATACAGGGTAAAATATTCATAGGTTCTAGGGATTAGGATGTGGACATCTTTGGGGAGCAATTTTTGTATCTACCACAGTGCAGAAATTCTGATGAAATATACATCTAATCCAGGATGACTATAAATCATGTTAGGTTGTAAAAGAAGAACTCCAGTTCTGTCATTTTTAACAGTGTGATTCAAATTATTCTTCATAAGGATGCAGATGCAGAGAATGGACTGGAGGACATGGGGTTGGGGGGGCTGGGGGCAAAGGGGAAGCTGAGACGAAGTGGGAGAGTAGCATAGATATATATACACTACCAACTATAAAATAGATAGCTTGTGGGAAGTTGCTGTATAACAAAGGGATATCAACTTGATGATGGGTGATGTCTTAGAGGGCCAGGACAGGGAGGGTCGGAAGGAGTCGCGGGAGGGAGGGGATACAGGGATATATGTATAAATTCAGCTGATTCACTTTGGTGTACCTCAGAAGCTGGTACAAGAGTGTAAAGCAATTATATTCCAATAAAGAGCTTAAAAAATTCTTCTTCAAATCATTCTTATACATGAAGGCACTGAATGTATACAGAGGTCAGGGTGCATATAAGATCAAAGTCGCAGTCAAGGGCACCCACAATACATGTGAAGTCCAGACGGAGAGGTCAGAATAAAGGAGTCAGCTCCCCTCTGGTAAAGCAAAGAGTAAAGAGATTCTCAGGAGCCAATTAGAGAAAGAACAGAGACAAGCTGGCTGTCTGGACAGGTTATGGGCATCCTAGACACACTGATGACCAGAGAGAGCTAACAGAGAGATACCCTGGCCCTTGTCCCTTTGGGGTGAGATCTCTGAGATGCGTGTTCTGCACTGTCTCCCATGGCTCCAGTTTCCCACAAAGGCAACTTGCTGGATAACACACCCTTTGTTGCTGCTTCTCCCCCTCTGCCTCACTTCTTCCTGCCCCATATGCTATTTCCCGGCATCACCTTCCAAATAAATGACTTGCCCTTGAATCCTTGTCTCGGGGTCTGCTGTTGGGTGAATCCAGACTGAGCCCCACCTGTCCTGGAGTCAGCCTCCCTCACAGGAGTGCAAAGACAATAAGACACTTTCCCTGGTGCCTGTCATCACCAAGCGCTTGGGAGTGAGGACAGCATCTCCACGTTTCAGAAGACACCCACCGGCCAGGTGGACCAGTGACAACTGGATAAGGCAGGTAGCTAAAGAAGACCTGAAATTTCTAAAGAGACCCAAGACATAAAAATGTAGCCCTCATCTCAAATATCCCTATTTTCAAAGGGCAAAGATTAGACTGTTCTTGCCCTTCACCGTATGCTCCACCTAACCCCGGGTGTCAGCTTCCATCCTTTCAGGGTGTCTCCTCTGTTGAAGTTATTCAAACCAGATCTTGATTCACAGCCACACACACTTTGAGTCATACACATACACAATGCACTAGGTTATGAGGCTCTGGGATGAGACAAAGGGGAAAAAGATATATTCCCAGTCAGTTGTGTTCTGGTAAATGTTCTCCAAAGGGGCCAAAAAAAAAAAAAAAGCTGGCTTGTAGTACCTGCTGATCTCTGTGGTGTAATATTCCTACTATGGCTGATTTCAAGCTAGGAATGTGACATCAACCTGCTGGCAAAACTACAAATTTAAGCATCGCTCCTGTGAGCTGTACCAGCTGGCTTCATCACATCACTGCCCGCCCTCCTAGGAATTTATAACTGTAATAACTGCATAGTCTAGGTAGACTATCTGCCTTATCAGAGTGACGCCCAAAGTGGAAAATGACTCAAACCACAGAGCTCTGTTTCTTAGTCATGTGACAGTGCTGGGCAAATGAACAGGGAGGGGGGAGTCCTCTTCCGCAGTCATTCAGCGATTTCCAAGGTCACCCCGGGTCATCTCCATTCCATCCTGGCCGAGTGGGAGCCTACAGAGGATCGCACATGGGAAGTTTTTCTGGGCCCCATTTCTGCTCACATCCCATTGGCTAGAACTACTACATGGCCACACCTAACTGCAAAGGATGCTGGGAAATGTAGTTCAGCTATGTGCCCAGGAAGAAGAGAGAACAGAGATTTGGTGAGCATCGGGTGCTGTGCTCAACAAGTCCATATGGATACATAGATTAGCATCTTTTACGGATGAGAACTGAAACTTTCAGACACTGGTTTTTGTCTTACTGGTGAGCCTTCAGCAGGAATGGATTCTTCCAGGTACAAAATGGGGCCCCATGACCCTTGGTGGCCGTTCCAGGAGGGAAGAGCAGACAGCTGCCTGCACGGCTCTGCGTCAGTGGCTGCGAAGTAGTGTACAAGCAGTTTATTAATAATATGAAGTACTCACATATGCATAGTATCTCTTCTTCTTAAAAAATATAAATTAGGTGGGAAGTTGCTGTATAACAAAGGGAGTTCAACTCGAAGATGGATGATGCCTTAGAGGACTGGGACGGGGAGGGTGGGGGGGGAGTCGAGGGAGGGAGGGAATACGGGGATATGTGTATAGAAACAGATGACTGAACTTGGTGTACCCCCCAAAAATAATAAATAAATAAAATATAAATTAGTATACTTATTCCTTCCATATCATTCCCCAACACTTTGCCTCAGTCTCCTTGAATCCCCAAGAAAGAAGTCAGGGTGCGTGCAATGTCCTGGGATTTGCCCACAGACTCAGAGTCTCCCTGTGAGAGCATCTGTGCCGGTGAATTTCAGCCATGTTGAATGTCACGGCTGAAAACCACGTTTGGAACCACTTCTCTAAAGATTATGATGCTCTTTCTATCTACAGCGATACTTTTACTCCTCTTCAGGCATGGCTATGAGATGCGCCTTTTGGATCATTTTTCTAATAAGTAAACAGAATCATTTTAAGTTCTTACACTTAAAAGAGAGAGAATCTATTAACCAAATCCAGAAATACTGAAATTTAATCTCATTTCTATTCTCTCTCAACATTGAACACCAAAAGAACTTTCCAGTCAGTAGGATATTTTTCCCTTTGATGTGGCATGTTCAGTAAAGCCATGGGCATGGATTTCCTGAGCTGTTGGTCTCTGCGGCATTTAGAACTTGCCACGCTTCTTTGTAGGTTCAGTTTGATCAAAGATACACCAGGGCACAGAGTCTTCAGACTCCACTTTCAGATTCATCCTTTGCAAGTTCAGGCTCTCTCAGCCCAGGAGCCCTTCTCAGGCCATGAAACACCAAGCCGATTACCATTTTCTTTTGACACGGAGTGTTTTATGTGACATTTTACACAATGACAGATGGGTCTCTTCTGGGGAAATGCTCTGTGTCTTCAGAAAACTCTGCCAGGATTATTTTCTTGATTTATTCTAAAAGGTCACAACTAAAGAACATGTTTTCAGCACTTGTCTTTTCTTCCCAAATATATAATGATTATCAACAGTATACAAGATACTAGAACTGACACTGAAGAAAGATCTTGGAGACATCAACTCCTTGACCTTAAGAAACTCATAGATTTGACCAAGAGGGCCAGTCTCAGTTTTTCACCTTCGGAATTCCCACTTTCAGAATCAATACTCTATGTATTTTAGTTCTGGGCTGAAAAATCAAACAAAACCGCAAATGATTGCATGTGCTTCTAGAGACTGTACTTTGGAACTTAAAATTAAGCTACTATGTAAAGCAAGCCTGCTCTTGTTAACTCTTAGAGTCCAACTTGAATGTCAAAGCCCAGACTTGAAACCGTCATGAGCTCACATAGTCCCACCCATCTTGGAAACAGCATGTGCTTTGCAGTTCCATTCTCTAGGTCCAGTAATTGCAAAAAGAAAACCCAAATCAGATGATGTGATTTCACCCAACAACAGCCCTTTCTCAGAGTCTGTAATCACTGTTTATACTTTCCCATGTCAGTCTGTGGGAGTCCTCCTCTCTGCTTTCCTTCTCCCGTTGGCAGCTGGTGCTGTGAACGTTTGGTTGAAACAAACATTCTTTCCCTGGGCATGAACGTCTGTCCCCTCGCTCTGGGCGACCAGTGCATAGCCTTGAATTATGTATGTCTTGGTTTACTTTTCAGATTGGGAATGGCGACGCTTTGAAGGGGGAAGCTCTGGAAGGGACTAAGGGTGAGGCTGGATTCTTTCACCCCCTGTGCCACACTGAGGTGTCCCTTCCCCTTGACAAGCCTTGACTAACGATGCTTCTCGATTTTGGAGCTCACGGTACAATATGACTTCTGGGGCCTTTGAAGTCCCAGCTGCAGGAGCAAAAGCACTGTAGTGATTAGGGGGCCGGCCCTCCGGGGAAGGAGATGGCTGCACAGTTGAATACGAAATGCAATTAAAATGGAGCACCTGGGCTGATATAGAAGCAAAGAATGTGACTTTGGCTCCAAGCAGAAGGGGGCTCATGTAATCACGTGAGAATATTCATCTCTACCAAGTGCTGGGTTCAAAAAAACCCCAAAACTTTAACAAACAAAAAGGAAAGAAAACAAACCACCACCCTGACTTGCCAGCATAACAGAGGAATGCAGGAATTCCTGCTAACAGGGCCGCCCAGGCTAACAGTAAGTTAGCAGAGGCTCATCCCGGGACAATGGTGAGATCTTTTTTTCTTTTCACTGCCTTGATGTTTTCATACTTCCCCAAATGCCCAAGAATCCTTCCTTTTTCCATCCCTTCACATGCTCATTCTGCCCGGCTACACCCAGACTAACTTCCCAGAGGCAGTGCCTGTTCCACGTGCGTGTGTGTGCGCGTGTGTGTGCGTGTATGTGTGTGTTTTCTGGTTTTAGCATCTTACCTCCATCACAGCTCTCCCATCACGTTAGACCAGTGGTTCTCCAACTTGACCTGCCATCTGAATCAGCTGTTAAAACTCAGATGTCTGGGCTCTGGCCCTGGACGTTCCAATTCTCTAGGTCCAGCCTTGGGCAGAAACTTGGCATTTCTAACAAACTGCTGGAAACAATGCTGCCGGCCCAGGGCCCACACTTTGAGAATGACTGGGTTACACCAACCGGCCCAGCTCAAGGGACTAACATAAGCGAAGCTGAGTTGCCAGGCCAAGGAAAAAGTTCCTTAACTTAAAGTCACCAAGAAGTGCCAAGTTTGAGCTCTAGTCAGACCACCAACAACCTATGCCAACTTGGGCAGGGCTTTTCAATCTCAACCACACTCTAGAATCCCCCAGCAGCCATTCATCAGGTTAATGCCAGGCCCCCACCCAAGATGGGCTGAATCAGAATCTCCGGGTGATTCCCCTGTGCTTTAACCTCTCTGAGCCTCAGCTTTGTCTTCCAAACAATAGGTATAATAATTTTTGCCCCACAGGACCACTGAGGGGAATAAACACAAACAAATATCAAAACCCCTTCATAGATATCCAGATGGCCAAGAGGCACGTGAAAAGCTGCTCAACATCGCCAATTATTAGAGAAATGCAAATCAAAACTACAATGAGGTACCACCTCACACCAGTCAGAATGGCCATCATCAAAAAGTCTACAAACAATAAATGCTGGAGAGGGTGTGGAGAAAAGGGAATCCTCCTACACTGTTGGTGGGAATGTAAATTGGTGTAGCCACTAGGGAACACAGTATGGAGGTTCCTTAAAAAATTAAAAATAGAGCTGCCATATGATCCAGCAATCCCACTCCTGGTCATATATCCGGATAAAACTATAATTCGAAAAGATACGTGCACCCCTATGTTCATAGCAGCACCATTTACAAAAGCCAAGACATGGAAACAGCTTAAATGTCCATCGACAGATGAATGGATAAAGAAGATTTGCTACATACATACAATGGGATACTATCCAGCCACAAAAAAGAATGAAATAATGCCATTTGCAGCAACATGGATGGACCTAGAGATTATCACACGAAGTGAAGTAAGTCAGAAAGAGAAAGACAAATTCCATATGATATCACTTATATGTGGAGTCTAAAATAAAAAAAAAACACAAAAACACATACACAAAAAAAACCACAAATGAAGTTATCTATGAAACAGATACAGACTCACAGACCTAGAGAACAGACTTGTGATTGCCAAGGGCAAGGGGGGGATGGGGGAGGGATGGACTGGGAGTTTGGGATAAACAGCAAGGTCCTACTATATAGCATAGGAAGTACATTCAACATCCTGGGATAAACCATAATGGGAAAGAATCTGAAAAAGAATGTGTATTTGTATAACTGAATCACTGTGCTGCCCAGCAGAAATTAACACATTATAAATCGACTATAAGTCAATAAAATGAATTTTTAAACAATAAACAAAAAATTAAAAATAAAAAAAATTTTTTTTAAATCTTCATAAATGATGAAGCACCAGTCAAATGCTAGGTGTTAGCTTCCCTTGCAGAAAACATTTAAATTTTAACTGAGGTCACCAATACCTCTGTTAATATATAAGTCAGGACAGAGATCTCTGACACAAGTTAAACTCTTGGAGAAACTTGGAGGAGAGAAAAGCATTTTAACACATTCATCTTACTCCACCACCATTCACGCCTCTCCTTGCTTCTGCTCTGAAAGCACCTCTTCATGTTTTCCACCCAGTGCAAGAAAGAAAGTTAAATTACTCTTGGTGGCTCTGCAGTGGTTTGGTGACCCTAATTAACTCTAAGCCAGGAGTCGGCCAACTTTTTCTGTGAAGGGCCAAACAGTAAATCTTTGAAGCTTTTCAGGCTATGCAGTCTCAGTTGCAACGACTGAACTCTGCCTTTATGGCTTGAAAGCAGCCGCAGACAATTGGGAAATGAACGGGCATGGCTGCAGGCCAATAAAACTTTATTTACAGAGACAGGTGGCAGGCTGGATCTGGCCAGTGGGCTGTAGTTTGCCAGCCATTGCTCGAAACTTGCAATCAACATGCAAAAATGTTCAAAGTTGACTCGGGAAAGAAGCTGGACATCTTTCTAATGAAACGTCACAAGCAGAGGGCCGTTTACTATCCATGCTCGCGTGTGTGGACTGGAAGTAGGAGATACCTGGAGAAGGAGGACAGGGCAGATGACACAGCCAGCTGAAAGTCAAGTCACATGCTTCCAGATCACGGCTTGACATGAGCTGTGTGCCCAGGTAAGGTGACTACAGCCTTCCCCAATGGACCACATTAGGTTCTCAGAAACCAACACGGACCTACTGTACAGCACTGGGAACTCAATACTCTGTGATAACCTATATGAGATAAGAATCTGAGAGAGAATGGATATATGCATATGTCTAACCGAATCACTTTGCTGTACTCCTGAAACTAACAACACGGTAAATCAACTATACTCCAATAAAATTTTTTAAAAGGCAAATGTCCCCCCTCCCCTTAAACTGGTGATGTCTGCCTAAAGCGGGGGGCGGGGGACACTCTTCCCTAGCCACCCAACACACCAAACCTGTCCCCAGGCCTTGGACGCCCCACCCCGTCCTTGCCTAACACGAAACATTTTCCCCCAGCTTAATGAAAAACGCATCAAAACAACACCAGAGCATGATCCCTTTGTCCGTGCTTCGTAAATCTCAGTGCTCACTTCTATACAATTCAAGGGCGGGAAAGGGGTGATCCCCCCCCCCCCACACACACACACAACTTGGCAATATCCGGAGACTTGTGGGGTTGTCACAACCAGGGGGACGGCTGCTACTGACATCTAGTGGGCAGAGGCCAGGGACGCAGCTAAGCATCCTCCAGGGCACCGGTCGGCCCCACAAAAAGAATGACCGCGCCCCCCACCCCCGCCAACACACACACACACACACACACACACCCCACTAGTGCTGAGGTTGAGAAACCCTCAGTGCGGCGCTGACTGGGGCTGAGAGACCGCACGCCAAGTTTCTCTCCACCTCGTTTCTCTGGACATGCTTGTTCAGTGACTCAATCACTGCAGCCACCGCTGTCTCCTCCTCTGGAAGTGAGAGAATCTTGGAGAACTCTAGATCTTAGAGCTGGAAGTAAACTCACGAGATCCCCTCGCTCAGACCCATCACCTAAGGTAGCGCTTCTCAAACTTGACTCTGCACACAAATCCCCAGGGGATCTTGTTCAAATGCAGATTCTGACTCAGCAGACCTGGGCAGGCTTGGAACTCATTTCTAACAAGCTCTGGGGATACAGACAGGGCTAGTCCCCAGACATCATCCTGGTTATCAAGCATAAGGAAAGGTCCCTGCCTCACAGATGATATGCTTGAAATTCATTAAAGGTGCCTCACTTCTTTCAGGTCGCTCAGATAGAAATTCTGAAAAGAAACTAAAAAAGAGACACTCATGGGACTTCCCTGGTGGCACAGTGGTTAAAAATCCACCTGCCTGGGCTTCCTAGGTGGCACAGTGGTTAAGAATCCGCCTGCCAATGCAGAGGTCACGGGTTCGATCCCAGCTCCAGGAAGATCCCACATGCCATGGAGCAACTAAGCCCGTGTGCCAAAAAAAAAAAAAAATCCACCTGCCAATGCAAGGGACACAGGTTCAATCCCTGGTCCAGGAAGATCCCACGTGCCACGGAGCAACTAAGCCCATGTGCCACAAGTTATTGAGCCTGTGCTCTACAGCTCACAAGCCACAACTACCGAGCCTGTGTGCCACAACTACTGAAGCCTGCGCAGCTAGAGCCCATGCTCCACAACAAAAGAAGCCACCACAATGAGAAGCCTGCACACCGCAAAGAAGAGCAGCCTCCACGCGCAACTAGAGAAAGCCCACGCAGCAACGAAGACCCAACACAGCTAAATAAATAAATACTAAATAAATGAATATATATATATGTATAAAAGAGAGACACACACACTCCTGATGCTGTAGCAGTGCCTCTCCAAGACTGGTCTTTGGAACCCCAGTCCCATGAGATGGAACTTTCCAATTTAGGTAAACTCAGAATCCACTCTTTCCCTTGGGCACCTAGCAGCATCCTGCAGAAACACTGTACCTTGGTAACACTTTGGGAAGTGCATCCCCACTGCATGCAGACCTGCTCTTTGAGACTCCTACCCCATGGAGCAAAAACTCGGTATTGGCCAACTCCCTGGAGAGAGTTTCTCGGTGATCATGTCAACCACCCACAGCCAGTCCTGGAAACACTCTGGCCTTTCTGGGGAACAACTGAAGTTTGAGAAATGTCAGAAAAGGGACATTTTTTCTGCTCCTTTTCTGCTCCTTCCATCAGAAGGGAGCTAGCTCCACTTTCCACTTGGGTCGGCATCCTCGGCGGGAGACAGATGGGAGCCCCGAGAGTGAAGGTGAGGGTGTGAAATGAACACGGAGCCGCGCGGAAGGAAGGAAGGAAGGAAGGAAGGAAGGAAGGAAGGAAGGAAGGAAGGGATGTTCTACTTGCAGCAACATCCTCGGGACTCAACCTGTCAGGCAGCCTGCAGAATGAGAATTTACATGTGTGTTTTCAATTTCTCTGACAGAATCTGTTTGGATTGAGGATGGCTGTTTAATCTTTGAAATATGTGTTCCATCACAAATGCTGGAATCACACAGAAATTGCTCCCTTCGTTCTGGGAGCCAAATCCTGACCAAAGGGGTCTGGAAATCCCCACAAGGTACTCTTTAGTTATTGCTCACTCGGAAAGAAAAAGCCATTTCTCTAATGAAATGCAGTGTTGAGGAACTGCCAGAAATAGATGCTCCCTATCTGCCTTCCCATATGGTAGCTTCTTTCTAGCCAATTAACTACCAATGAACTGGGCAAGCGCTGTAACAACAGGCACGCTGGGCTCCCCCATGCTCAGCCAGAGTGTGTAGTCCCGGGAGGACGTGGAAGTTTCTGGTCCCGTCTCAACTCACGAAAGCCCAGGAAAAAGCCTGCCTGACCCAAACATTTATTTGCAAGGCCATTCTGGTTAGCTCTAGCTAAGCCCCCAGAATTAAAACTGATGGGTTGTCGCCTTTTGGACAAATCCTGTTAGTTCACTCTCCCCCTCTGGCTTTTAACTACATCATGTTGAAGGGAAGTATCCAAGGCTTATAAAAGGCTGGTCTTCATGAGTTTTACTAATGAGACTTCTTTCTACATTAACACCATGTCGGAGAGAGCTTTCGCCATCTTCAAGTGTAGTGGGTATTGCATTTTACATTGTCTGAAAACAAGCAATTTACACATAGTGTTGTGTTTCAGGAACTCTTGCTCCAAATAGGAAGCTAATCAATAGTTCAGCATCATGTGTATTATGCTTTTCTGCTCAAAAGTCAATATAAAAATACATGTGTATTTACAACTATTGAGCCCATGTGCTGCAACTACTGAAGCCCACACGCCTAAAGCCCGTGCTCCACAACAAAAAGAAGCCATGGCAATGAGGAGCCTGCACACCACAACGAAGAGTAGCCCCCACTCACCGCAACTGAAAAGAAAGCCCGTGCACAGCAAAAAAAGACCCAACACAGCCAAAATTAATTACTTTTAAAAAATGTGTATTTATGTATAACTGAATCACTTTGCTGTACACCTGAAACTAACACAACATTGTAAATCAACTATACTACGATCTTTTAAAAAGTCAGGCCACAGAGAAATGGAATTTCCTACCAAGTGGTTTCTTTCCTAAGAATTTCCCATTAATTTGGAGTCAGTGAGGTGTTTTTTTGTTTGTTCTGGTTTGGGTTTTTTGTTTTTGTTTCTGTTTTTGACATCCCTTAAGAGATCTGAGATTCTATTTTGTTTGCTTTGTTTCACTTTGTTTTGGGGGGGAAATGACTGCAGGAAGAGTTGGAGAGAAAAGCGATTGATTAGCTCAAACTGTGTTTACTTTTCAGCAGTCTTGTAATTAAAGTGTAATATGTCCTTTAACAAGACAAAACTAATTAAAGTAACTTCCAGTTAAAGCTACTGGGAGGGCTTCATAACGTGAGGAGAAGACAATATCTACCATTTGCATGGTCGATTCCATGCCAAGTGCTTTACAGTGATTAACTCTCACAGCCATGCCTCTGGTCAAGAGCACTGGCTCTCTACAGAGATGGGGCAACCCAGGCTCAGAGAGGTGCAATTCTTTGAAAATGTCACACAGCCAAGAGGCAACAGAGCTGGAATGTTCAAGGGCAATCCTATAGGCATATAAGTTAGTGTGAATCCCTAAAAACTCAATGTTGAAATTCTGTTAGAATGCTGGTTTCCTTTGCTCTTCGGACACCACGAGACCACAGAAATTTCTAGGCATGGCTTTAATACCACAGATATGCCAATGGCTTGATTTCCATCTCCAACCCTAACGATTCCCCTCAACTCTGGACGTGAATGTCCAACAGATACGTCCAGTGTAGTACTTCCAAAACAGAGCTCTTCACCTCTACTAGCCCATCTCAGTAAATGGCAACTTGGCTGTACCGTTTTGTATCCATCCCGCTACAAATTTGTTGGTTTGCCTTGGAAATACATCCAGAATTCAAGAACTTCTCTGGGGCAAGCCTCCACCAGAGCTCATCTGTTCGCAATAGCCTCCCAGCCAGACTCTCGGCTTCTGCTCTTGCTATACAACAGCCAGAATGGCTCACGTCCCATGCAAATCATGTCCTTCCTCTGAACTCTGTATCTTTACCTGGCCCTCCACGACCTGGAAGCATCTCCTTGTATCTCCCCTTCCCCCACAGGAAAAACAAAACCAACTTCAGAACCCCCACGCCCTCCCCAGGCACCACACACCCTGCAGCCACTCACCCCTGGTGGCCCCCAGCTTCACCCCAGGCCTGCTCCCTGCAGGACAGTGGCTCTTGTGGGCCCCTCTGCTGAGGGTGATCTTCCCCAAGCTGTTCCCGGGGCTGGCCCCCTCCCCTGTCGGAGGGGACTCCCCTCACTGCCTCTTCTAGGTCAAAGATATGTGAGCATTCTTTATACTGTTTTTTTCCCCCCAAATTTTCTATAAAGTTGGCCACTTCAAAATACAAAACTGATGAGGAAGGACATAACTGAAACCCACCAGGCTAAGCACAAGGGATTTAAAAGCTGAGCCAAACTGAAGTCCCAATCGCGCAGCAATCTTAAGAATGGACCTTTAACCTCACCAGGCACCTCCACAGTCACCAGAATCAGGTTTCGAAGGTTCCACAGGGTAGCAACAGGCTGGGAAATTGGTCGCTCTTCCATTTTACAACATGCTTCTTGAGGACTCCCTGCTTGTCTCATTTTTTAAATAGAGTTCAAACCCTCCTGCACTGTTGGTGGGAATGTAAATTGGTACAACCACTATGGAGAAGAGCATGGAGGTTCCTTAAAAAACTAAAAATAGAACTACCATATCATCTAGCAATCCCACTCCTGGTTATATATCCAGAGAAAACCATACTTTGAAAGGATACATGCACCCCAATGTTCACCTCAGCACTATTTACAATAACCAGGTCACGGAAACAACCTAAATGTCCACCAACAGAGGGATGGATAAAGAACATGGGGTACATATACAAAATGGAATATTACTCAGCCATAAAAAAAAGAACGAAGTAATGTCATTTGCAGCAACATGGATAGACCTAGAGATGATCATACTAAGTCAGACACAGAAAAACAAATATATGATATGACATATGTGGAATCTAATTTTTAAAAATGATAAAAATGAACATATTTACAACAGAAACAGACTCACAGATTTCGAAAACAAACTAATGGTGACCAAAGGGGAAATGCCGGGGAAAGGATAAATTAGGAGCTTGGGATTAACATATACACACTACTATATATAAAATAGGTAACCAACAAGGACCTACTGTATAGCACAGGGAACTTTTCTACTCAATATTCTGTAATAACCTGTATGGGTAAAGAATCTGAAAAAGAATGAACACATGTATAACTGAATCACTTTGCTGTACAGCTGAAACTAACACAACATTGTTAATCAATTATACTCCAATAAAATTGAAAAAATAAAATAGTTCCTTTAAATAAACAGAGTTCAAACATGTAATGTTTAGTAAGGTGCCAACGTTTACACAGAGTGTTACAATAAATTTTTTTAAGAAGCTGCATTGCTATGTCATCATTCCAACACCAAATGCAAATATATCTCTTTCCCAGCACAACTAGGACAGCAAATAAACAGTTAGGACCGCACCAGGGAAAACGGAGTCCAGTTCATGTTCCCCAACTTAGACAGATAGGCTCCCCCCTCACGTCAACCATTTCAAAGCTTAGAAGTGGAGTCTGACAAAACACTGCCCACGCGAAATGAAAATAAAGACATAATATTACAATTACTTGAAATTCAATAATTTTCCTCCTTGGGTTTCTCAACTTTTCCAGCTCAGCATCTGAATAATGAATGCAATGAACACTGAACAGATTTCGCATGTGTTGATAATTTAAAGGAACCAGTTCTCACCTAAGTGAAACAAACTGCTGGAAATTTTTCAGTTTCTGTGACTTATTAGGGCCAAAACAATATCTACTGACATGTCTTCTCCTTTATCAAGTCATTGGGAAATATCAAACAGAGAACTAAGATTGCCTGGTTCTAGGGAACAGCAAATACTGAATGTGGATGTGCTTCTAGCACACCTGCCTTTCCGTAAAGGCCACATGCACATCTGCGTTCCCAGGGGATGCGCTGAAAAACACGACAAATTTACGTCACGTTCGGGATGCTCTTTATTTGCCATCTGTCCTTCTACAACACATTCCCTTAGTGATAGAAAAAGAGAGCAAGAAGTAGGTTGATGTGCCTCATTACAGAACTCTTCCATTAGGTATTTATATTTATTTACATTAAAAAAAAATTTAGAAAGAATCCAGGAAGTTCTACAAATGCCTACAGCCTTTGGTTCTGGAAAAAGAAACAAAAACAGTATTCTGAGAAATGTTTGCTTCGCCTCCGTGTTCCAGATCTACTCATCTCATCCAACAGATCACCAGGTAAAGTGGACAAAGTTCTACATTTGGATACAGCGAACACGTTCAGAATCCCCATCCACGTACTCCTACGAGAAAGTGCCACAAAGGGCCCAGCAGTACATTCCCTGTGAGATTGTCTGAGGCCCAGGCCGGTGGCTAAAGTCAGGGCTCCCGGGGAGGCAGGCAACTGGCTCTGGCAGTGGCGTTGCAAGCTCCCCACCCCGGCCTTGAGCGGCCTGATGCTGGCCCTCTGAACCCCACGGACATCTCCACGCTAAGCACTGGGGAGGGGACACAAGCCCCATCGGGGACCTTGGCCCAGACTCAACTCTCCCCTCCCCTTCCCGGGCCTCAGCTGGAAGAGGGGCAATTCTCTGGTTTTACTGACCTTTGGCTGTCTGTTCACAGTTTCGTGTTCCCTTCTGAAGCTCCTTGTTTCGCCTAACAGGGGGTCCTGGATCATACACATTCAGGCTGCCACTAAGACTCTTTCGAGAGCCTACGTGAGAGTAAGAGGGGAACTACATGAAGACTTTTTAGGGTTCAAAGTCCAGGAGAATCCAGTACTTAGCTGCTGTGAGCGAGACAACATTTCATTCTCTTCTAGGACCAAAGATTACATTCTCTACCACAGGCTGATCTTTCCACACTGAAGTGGCTATTTGATAATATTTTGGAGGAGGCCAGTGAATTACAGAAATGCATTTTTCATAATTTGTCAGCAGGATCTGACTTAAACTCCTTTAACTTTCCAGTTGGGTTAAACATAGCAGTATATTTTCTTGTATCCACTAGAAGTTTCACGGAAACTCTCTCATAGCTAGGTTTCCATCCAGAATGAACATCTTTATTCAGGCTAAGAAATTGTGACTTCTGATCGGGGGTTCTACGTCAAAGCTGAGAGGAGGGGTGGGGGGACTGTAAGGTCATGGGAGAGCATCTGGAGGGGGTCAGTGAGAAAGAGAGGGAAGGTGGCAGGAAGGACAATCACAGGGACACAATGACAGCATCTATTAGAGCAGACAACATCCCCCTCCCAAGGACCAATCCCCCTTCCTTACTCAGACAGTCTCAACCTCATTCAGCATAATATGCCTACAGAGCTAAATATTTTCCTTCCCAAACTCATGTGCAGCTGGGGGCACTGTGGGGCTGGATTCTAGCCAATGGAGGTAAGCCGAGCATCTCTGGGAAAGCTCTGCCTTCCCGACACAGACATTGCACCTTGTCATTTGCCTCTTCCTCCCTCTTTGTGCTTAGAAAGCAGATATCAGACCTGGTGGTTCGGTGACCATCTTGTGACTACCAGGCAGTAAGCCAAAGGATAAGGGGTAGGGATAGTGGGAAAAAAATACCAAAGACTGTGAATTGTCGATGATACTATGGAGACAGTCCGGAGTGCCCACCTCCAGGGTTCTCATTCAGCTCTTCATTGCATGTTCAGTTTTCTGTTATTTGCAGCCAAATGCACACCTGATACATCAATATCCAATGATGAGACTGAAAAGGATGAGGATGACTCAGTGAAAAGAGGAGAACGAAGACCAAAGTGAAAGGGCAAGGGGATCAGTCTTACAGAGGGCATCCAGTGGACCTAAGAAATGCAGCTTAATTCCTTCCCATGGACGAGACAGAAGTCCTGACTAAACCAATAAACGTATCATTACGTTCAATTCAAAGACGCTCAGTGCTCAAATTGGCCGTCTCGAATTTAACTCTGTCCTACGCTTTGATGGCTAATATGAAAGTGCATGCTTATACATTAAAGCTGGATGTTTTGCATCCTACAGAGAAGAGAATGGAACAGATTTAGAATCAATTTAGTATTTCTCGTGCAATCCATTTGGAGGAGTTCCCACTGAGAACTCATCTGCCTCACCCTCTCGGCAGCCGTATTTAATAAGATCTGAGAGGAAAAATAAGTAGTAGCACTGGGTAGCCTGTTTTGACTCTTGTATATGCTATCTGGAATTTCAAGCCACTACAGCAAGCTCGCAGAATACAGGACATGGCCCTTGGAAAGTGCTAGACTGATCAATATTTAAGAATGCACAGGCAATGGCAATAAATAAATGAAGCAAACGCAGTGGGGGTGCAAATCCAGGATGGGTATGTATACCCTCCAAATAAGGACGAATCTCTTTCCGTGGCAGGAAACAGCGCAGCACTAAATGTTTCAACAGTTCATCACACCGTCCCAAGACGCTGGTCTTGCATACAGAAACGATTTCTTCATCCTCCACATGGCCGGTGACCCAATGTTGGTTCCGAAACGGATGGGTAAGCAAAGTAAAGGCTGAGAACAGGAGCCGGCAATGCTGGTCACGAGCGAACCCACTAGCATACTTGCAGCTTTCACTATGTTCACGTTTAATTTCTTTTCCTTTTCCAACAAAGTAAGTGCAAATATCTTTAGTCTGATTCAGTAACATACCAGCCAAACCTCAGGAACCAGTAAATAAGGACGCTGACACGCCAATCCCCCTTGGCCTTTCAGACTCACAGCTTCACCCACACCAGCCTTCAACAGAAGGGGCAAATGTTTCTTGACTCAGCGATTGTGTTGCATGTCCTTGTACAAACTGGACCGTTTACACCCACCCAAGTGCCCCCACAGCAGTTACTAAACTCATAACACAGCTTGAAACTCATAAGGGGTTAAAGCTATAAAATGCCTACTCATCGACACATTTTTTTTCTAAGTTTCATTCTTCTTCCCTTCCTTTCAAACAAAGCTTTTGTTTCTGCTGCCCCCAGTGCCTGACCGTTCATTAGGAAAATAACATATCATTTGTTTATTTCTTTTCAAATGACACAGTTGTGTTTTTCTCAAAGAAACAGCCATCTTGTTTCTAATTAAACATGATGGATTCAGGGTCCTGGTTTGCCATCTGGGCCATGTGTCTCAGAACATCCTTTTTCGTGATGATGCCAAGAAGTCTCCTGGATAAGAAACAAAATAGAGAAAACAGGTCAGCCTTGCAATATTGACTCATGCCTGTCCCTAATCCCCAGCACACTTGCCACCTGGGCACACAGAGACATTTCTCACCTTCCCTTGTGGATGGATGAGGCCAACTGCGTGTGCTTTGGCCCATGGCGTGTGGGTGGAGGTTAGAGATGCCCCTCCCGAGTCACCTGCACATTTCTTCTCTCCTCATCTGCCAGCCTGAGACAGGGGAGCCAGTGAAGGGCTCTGACGTCACAGAAGACTGAGTCAGGAGCCACCAGATTCAAAGACCTGTGTCCTGGAATGACTGTGTGGTGCAGAGCCCACACCTCCTGCAACCCACACTGGATGTGAGTGCCATGGGAGAAGAAGTCACCTGTATTGTGTTTGGCCACTGAGATTACAGGCTTGTTTATTACAGCAGTAAGCCTATGATGACTAATATGCTCCCCTAAATGTCAAGACTATAATCAATTAAAAAGGACTTACGAAAGCCATTGTCAAAACTTGACCACATCGCAGAAATTCCAAGGGTAAGACATTTTAAAAGTAAGAAATTTTAACTATAAGATAACAATCAGTTCTATTTTACATCTGTCTTACTGGAAGGGTAAAGTCTAACATTCATCTCTGACCATATACGTAAATTCCCTCCTCTTCCAAAATTCCATGGCTTTCAGCTTACAAAAACAATGCCACTTCCCAGGGTCCCTGGTATAGGGCCAACTAGACTGTGCACTGCACAACTCCAGGGAGCACTGTTCAAACACGACACCATAAACAGTGCCCCTAGATCATGTACACACACTCGCACAACTGTTCCAGGCAGCCCTTGCCTCACTCTTGATTTTATTAAATACTTCAATGACCACCTGCTGGGGTCAAATCATGCCCCCTGGGGAAAGTGAAAGGTTTGAAAGAAGGAGATGTATACAAGTTCTTCAGAGAAAAGAAGTTCCACTGCCACGTTAGTTTGCAAACGCTGCTCACCATGTCTCCCTCATCCCCAAGAAGAGGGGCAAAGAGAAGGAAAGGATGGCAGTCTCCCCTGCATGGCTATGAAAATGACAGGTTTCCACTCTGTATCTGTGTCAAATGATGATATACCACAAAATCAGAAAACACAACTGTAATACACTTTCATTTATTTCATTAAAGCCAAATTATCAAACTCATCTCTTACTAACAGGAAGTGAACGTGAGGGCGGGGCGGGGGTGCAAGTACTCGGAGCAGTATTCCAGTCAGTTACAGCTGGTGAGATGGACAATGGTTAGTGAAACTGTCAGGCCAGAATTCTGACTTCCTTGTCCCTGACCACGCTGGACCTGAACCTTGAAAAAGCGATTGATTTCTTGTGTCAGTTTCCCCATCTATCACAGGGGGGGAGACAGCAGATACTACCTCTTCCCCTCCATCTCACAGGAACATCTTCAGCTGAGAGGAAAACAGCTTTTTGCCTTTAAAACCACGCTAAACGAAAAGAATGATGACAATACAGATGACACAACCCTGAAAGAAAGCACCACGACCAACGTGATAATCAAAAAAAAAGATGGGGAAAAAAGGTAGCAAGCACAACAGAATTAGAAAATCAACATTTTGCAACCCCCAATGTAATAATTAGTTTAGTCAATAATTATCGATGGATTCCCAAACCATCACGTAAATAGTTGCTGGAAAACAGAAAATTTCTACATGGTCTCAAAGTATCCCTCCACAGATTACGTACAAAGAGAAAAATGTCCCTTTACAATGAAGGGCTCTGGCCATCCCCACCTCATCCCAGGGATGGAGCTTATCACCAACAAAGTCAGAAAAGCTGACATTATGACATCAGCTACACTGGAACACTGCCCAACACTACTTAAACCAAATCAAACCATGAGGAAGGAATCAATCAAATTCAGAATGTGGGACTACTGGTCTGGATTCTTAAAAAAAAAATCTATGTTATAAATAACAAACAAAAAAAGGCAGGGAACTGTTCGAGGTAAAAAAACAAAAGAGGCAAAACAACCAAATGCAATGTGTGAACCTTGAAGGAATTCTGGACTGAAATGTGATATGAACTAGATAGTTATTGTTAACTTTGTGTGATCACGGCTCAGTGGTTATGCAAAAGAATGTCCTTAGTCTTAGAAGATGTACGCCTCATACATAATTGCCGAAACTTGGAAACAACCAAGATGTCCTTCAGGAGGTAAGTGAATCAACAAACTGGTGCATCCAGGTAATAGAATATTACTCAGCACTAGAAAGAAATGAGCCACAGAGCCAGGAAAAGGCATGGAGGAAATGCACCTGAAACGTGCATCACTAAGTGAAAAGTGTAGCCATCTGAGAAGGCTACACACTGTGTGATTCTAACTCTAAGACATTCTGGAAAAGGCAAAATGATGGAGACAGTAAAGGTTCAGTGGTTGCTAGCAGCCGAGGGAAGGGAGGGATGAACAGGCAGACCAGAAAGGATTCTCAGGGCTGTGAAACTATTCCTGATGATACTACGATGGTGGATACATGTCATTATACATTTGTCCAAACACACAGGATGTACAACACCAAGAGTGAACCCTAATGTAAACGATGGATCGCAGTTAATAATAACATCTCAATACTGACTCATCAGTGGCAACAGAGAGAATACACAAAGGCAAGACGTTAACAGTAAGGGACACAGAGAGGACCAGAGAGGGAATGCTCTGTACTTTCTGCTCAATTACTCCGTAAACCTAAAACTCCTCGGAAAATAAAGTCTATTAATTCAAGAACACAAAATCATTAGGGGAAAGAAAGTGGTTGCGTGGGGCAGGCGTGCAGGGGGGAAGAGGGTGGTGAAGGAGGACAGAGCCAGGAGAGGTGGCTCCTTCCAGCTGTTTAGAGCGACTTGCCTTTAACTGTGCTCATAGATCACTGTAAACACATTTTTAAAACATATAAAAATACAGTAAAATCGAGGATGCCCCATAAAACAAGATGCTATTGCACTAAACCTGCCAAGCTGAGTCTGAGTCCTGATGGAGTCAGCCTGGGCTGCTGTAACAAAGCACCACAGACTAGGCGGCTTAACCACAGAAGTGTCCGTTCTCCCGCTTCTGGAGGCTAGAAGACCAAGGCCAAGACCAAGACCAAGACCAAGACCAAGACCAAGACCAAGACCAAGACCGAGGTGCTGGCAGCTTTGGTTTCTCCAGAGGCCTCTCTCCCGGGCTTGCAGATGGCCACCTTTTTGCTGTGTCCTCATACGACCTTCTTGTCTGTACGAGCATCCCTGGTGTCTCCTCTTCTTCCAAGGACACCAGTCCTATCAGATTATGGCCCCACTTTTATGACCTCATTTCACCTTAATTACCTCCCTAAAGACCCATCTCCAAAGACAGTCATATGGGAGGTTGGAGCTTCAATGTATGAATTTGGGGATAAGGGGACACAGCTCCGTCCATAACAGTCCTTCGACTTCCTTTAAATCAAAAAGGAATCGTTAGAAGGCAAGCAGCTTATGCCTATAACACGCCACCAAGAAAGCTGTGCTCCTCAGAGAAGCAGCAGCACGTGAGAAGGTGAAGCGCCTTTTGGTCCGCAGTGGGAAGAGCTCCGCGGCTGGCGGCCACCAACTCACAGACAGTCCCTTGGCTTAAAAGGCTCTTTTGTCCTTTCGGACATTTCTTTTCTACTTGGAAGTCTGGCTGAGCACACTGCCGTCCAGAACACCCGGGGAACACCACTCAAACTGGATGACGTCCATGTTCCTTGGTAGACAACAAACTCCTTGATTTTTTTAACACTTTTTGAGACTCCTCCAGTTCTCCCTCACAGAGATGCTCAGTAAGATGCTGATGAAACCAACGCCGTTTTGAAAGAAAACGACTTGTTAGTGTCTGCAGAGGGACGAGAACTTAACCATAGCACACACAGACACCCCTCCCATAGCTACAAAGCCTGGGGTTCGTTTCCTTATATTCACCCTTAAGACAATAGCAAAAGATGAGGCATCTGCAGTCGTCCTGACAATCCCATCTAAAAGCTCCATAACTCTACTGTCTCAAAGTCCAGCTGGTTATGATGGTTCTGGAGATATATGCGTTCAGGAGCTGCCTTGGGTTCTGACATATATTGTGCCCTGGCTTGTGACAATAATTGTCAAAGAAGAAGAAAGTGGAACATCCTCGCAAAAGGAGGCAGCATGAAACCAGCGGGGTTCGTTAGTGGTATGAAATGTCCTACTTGATGTAAATCAAGTGTTTACACTTCCAGCCCCTTTGGGTAGCAGTTCAAGTGAATCTGGGGAATGAGAAACAGTCGATCGATGACCATAACTGAGAGTAGAGCAGCTGGGCTCTTGTGAGACGGCCACCCCACCCCGGCCCCCAAGGCCCACCTAGCACGGCTTGGTGGAAGCTCGCACCATCTTCCCTGCTCGCTTTCTTTCTAGAACCTCTGTAGAGAAAATGCCATATTCACTCTTGGCCAATGGAGGCTTCCTAGACTCTGGCCTTAGGGAGACAAAGACTTCTCTGGCTGCTGGTCTGGTTTCATGATCACCTTGGAGCCCAGGCCCTGAGAAATCCTGCAGACAACGCAGGGTATGAGCTGGGGTGCTCGGCCTAGAGCAGGGAAGGCACATGGCGACGGCATACATCAAAAACGCGAGCTGGCTTGAGCCGTGCCTGCCCTGGCTCAAAGCCCAAAGAGATGAAAGGCCCCGCAAACAAGGACCCCTTGCCAGCACTAACGTATCAGCATCTGTGTTTGTTTAAAATACGTAGAGCGAGAGAGAGAGTGCGATTTTGTTTTCTCACAGAACATTCGGAGCCAATTTCGGCACCCAGATCTTCACAGGAAAACCTCATGGGGCTCTGTGAGGTGTGAGCGGGCGTTAAGGGCAGAATTTCCTGCCAGAACTGGAAATTCCAATGATAACTGACACTGGATTATTATTTTAAAGGAAAAGAGAAACTGCTATCCACTTGAGACGACACGGGTGATCACGGTGGTATTTCTGCCGAGCGCTGGAAATTCAAGTACATCAGTGGGCTTCAGCAGTTTACCAAGTGGGGTCCCTGACCAGCGGCAGCCCCCGGGAGCTGGTTAGAAATATACATGCCCAGGCCCCCTCCCAGATCGGGAGGATCAGTAACTGCAGGGGGAGCCTGGCACTCCAGCTTAGCCTCGAGGTTTACTCCTGCGGGGAGTTCCAATGCCTGCTCAAGTTTGAGAACCACTGAGTTCCTTTAAACACCACCAACAGAAATACTCTCCAGCCTCGAACACTTATTTCTTTGTTCCTTATTGGTTGCCCCTCCCCACGTGCAAGATACCCTCCAGCTGCAGTCAGAGCTGAGGAGGACACTCGTCCGGTCGGCTAAGAGTTCTCTGAGTCAAGTGCAAATTCAGCTCCTTACAGAGCCCTGCACCGCTATGAGCAGGGTGGCAGGAAGAAAGCCGAGCGAGTAAGGGGTGCTCTGCAGTTACTTGCGGGCAGCCAGCTCAGGGGCGCTCAGCTGGAGCATGCGTGGCATTTGGGCCAGATGATCCTTGGTTTTGATGGGGACTGTCCTGCGCACTGTCGGCTGTTTAACAGCATCCCTGGCCTCCACCCACTGGATGCTGGTGGTAGCATCCCCCACGCCCCGCTCCACTTATGACAACCCAAGTCTCTGTGGGACCATCACCTTGGCTGAGAACTGCTGGCTTAACTGGAACGAGCTAGCCCTGGAAAAGTTAACCACAACAGAGAGTTTAAGCCTCTGGATTCTATAAAGGCCGAAAGAACATTTCAGGTATGAGTGTCTCCACAGCCTATACCCCACCTCCCATCCTGCCCGCCCCTCAACCCATAAAGGAATCAACTGGGCAAAGAATCCTAGGTTCCGGGCTACCTGAACCAAGCCAGTCTCTTGTTCCGCCCAAGCTCCTGAGGCCCTGGAATTTAGGGAGAGCCCCTGGGCCCAAACCATGGCCCTCGGGGCACTGCACCTCTCACATCATCATGAACCTTTGCTCTTTGCAGTGCTGCTTTCCTGGTTCATGATAACAGAGCAAAAGCAATATTGCTGCAGCGGAAATGATGCCAAGGGCCACCAAACCTCTCAGCTCTGCAATAACATTTGAAAAGGTGACGTTGTTTTGAATGGACCGATATATTAGGGAACAACTTGAGCATAGTGTGAAGCTCACATCTGCTTACGGGTGATTTCACCCACAAGAAACTCCAGGAGGATGGAGAAAACTGCACCTGGCTGGGAGCATCCAGGGGCCCGGGAACACCCAGCCACAGCCCTCGTGATGCCCACTTCCACAAGCCAATTGCGGGGCTCTCAAGGTGAAGGGACTTATATATCATCATATTGATACACCTCTCAACCACTTCATGTGTGTAAAATGTCCAACACCATTTTTATGGGATTCCAAGTGTCTGCACGGTGTGCACCTAACCCTATTTTTCTCCTCAGCTCTGAGACTGTCGTTGCTCACTTCTGCAGAGTGCCATGATCTGGAGGAATGCATGCGTCACGTCACAACGTTACAGCAGGACAGGCTGAACCCTCTCCCAGAGCCAGGACCACTGGTGGTGGGGGTGGGGGCTGGCAGGGAGCCCCAGTCCCACCCCACTGGCTCCTCCCCTTCGGACTCAACCTGTAGCATCAGGGCAGAGACAGTAGCCCCGCCTAGAAGCCTGAGTCCCAAGCTCACTGGCATCTCCTTCTCCTGTGCTTGCCTACTGACATCTCTTCCAAGGACAGTCCCCCACCTTCTCCCGGTCCCCTCCAGTCCCCTAGGGGCTGAACCTGCGGCCCCTTCATCTTGTTCCCACCAGGATCCGGCCACTCACCCGCTCCGAGTCACCAGGCACTGGCGGAGCCCCAGCTTCCGGAAGATGTCCACCACCGTCTCCATGGGGGTGTGGTCCGTGACCGTGAAAGGGCTGAGGTTCAGGACGCGCCGCAGCTTCAGGGGCTGTGGGCTGTTGGCCGGCAGCTCAGGAGGCTCCTCCGTGAAGTACATGACCGAGTCACTCACGATGCCCTCCTGCCTCTGTCTGGCGTTCTCTGGAACGGGCGAGCCGGATGGCGAGCCAAGTGAGACTCCCTTCCCCCCCCATCCTCCCTACTCCACCCCCCCCATCCTCCCACCCCAGCCCACCCCCACCCACAGCAACACACGACTTCCCCACCCCCGCAGCCTAGAATCCCACAGAGAAGGAGTGCAGAGGGCAAACTCCACATTCTTAATGAGGGGCTTCAGCCAAACATCTGTGAAATTGGCATCCCTCTCTCGAGCTGATGCTGTGCGAGACCCCCCCCTCCCCCGCTGTGACCTGAACATCCACTGCCAAGGTCTTGCAAGATGGGCTTGAGCAGGCTGCCTCCTTTAGGGGAATGCACTGCTTCTGCCTGGACACCAGGGCACCCAGCTGGCCCAGGGCCTGCCACCCTCGCTTCCCTAACACACCTTCGCCTCGCCAGGGGCTGAAGTTTGACATGAAAAGAAACCTCACTTAGCTGCCCAATGACCTTAAAACGTTGTTTTTTTACAAACTAACTTATAACTGGCCCAAATGGCATTATAAATCCTGAAAGGAACAAGAGCCCAATAGGACCATCCCAGGCTCACAGCCCAGAAACGCAGCTTAATCCCAAATATGACCCTTGAGACCAAAGAAAAAACCCTAGAAAAGCTGCACTCCCCCCCACCCCCTACCCCTTGGATCTCCTCTCTTGAAAATGGGCCATTTTGTGGATTTCTCAAAGAAAGATAGTAAAACTGTTATGGTAACAATTAGCCTCTTTCTATCTGTAGGCAAGCCCACGTGAAAGAAAGCTGAACAAAAGTAGGGTAACAGGAACTCGTTAGAAATACGGCTTTATGTGGTACTAGAAACCCAGGCTATTTTAAGTCACACATGAAATAAATCCATCGGTCTCAAGATATTTCTCCAAGGCGATTTTCCTTCTGTTGGAATTTTAATCTTTCTTTTGGTTCATGGGAAAAGGTTAGGAAAAATGTACAGCAAGGCTTGCCTTAAAATGGATCCTGGTTTCTATAACACATTTTTTTTTTTTTTTGCCTTCTCAAAGACTCCTATTCACCTATATTGTTCTTTGAAAAATAAAATTCTAACTGCTGGCTCGAAGGCCATTTATTGCAACAGAGTACTCTAATGGGAAACTGGCAGCATTTGGGGTCAGACTGAGTTTGAAAAAGGGTCTCTGTTTAAAAGGGGAACAGAGGGCCCGCTGGGCAAATGCCTGCACAGTATGTGGGTCAGGTTCATCGAGTTACATCAAATAGAGTACGATTCAACCACAAATACCAGATGACACTGATGCACAGCATGTTTTCAGATGCAGATGCCACACAACACACACTGTGCACTTCTCTCCTGCGTCGAGGTGGCTCTGTCCTGAAACGCTAAGGTGGGAGGCAACAGTCAACACACAGTTCTCTCAAAGCCCCACGTAACAGGAACCCCATCTATTTCAACAATCCAGTGGAACATCAGGATTGGATCAAGCCACAGACCTCAATCAAGAACGGATCCCATGGATTTGCTGACCCCCTCATAAAACCAAACACAACTTAGCCAACTGTCAATTCACTTGCGAAATAAATAACAAGCTTCTATTGCCTCTGAATCTATTGATTGGGTCAGAAGCCCTGATTCTAACAGCACCTAGCTCGGTGAATTCTTGCTCAGCACTGCAATCCCAGTGCCTGGACAATGCCTAGAATACAGCAGACACAAAACAGATATTTGCCAAATGCACACACGCGTCAATCAATCAGCAAGTGAATGAGTGAGTGAGTAGGTGTACCGAACGGCAGTGTACTTGGCTCTGCCGGCCATGTAGAACAGAGCCTATCTCACAAAGAAGGCATTAGAAGGAAAGCCTGAGCTATCCACTGCCAAACAAGAATCAAAGGCAACAGTTGGGGTCCGAGCCAGAAACCTGAGCAGTGCTCCTTGGCACTTGAAGGTAGCAACTGAGGCTCTCTCCAGACGGGCTCTCTGTGAGGCCACTTTGAAGCTCTATTATCAAGACCTATCTTAAAGCCTTGAACTCTGGGGATGGAGATACGATGCACAGCCAAAAGCTGGTAAATGGAAGAACCAGCAAGAAAGCTCTCCCCGTCTCTCTACTGGGAGAACCATCTACTCCCACTTTGGAAAAGAAATCACTGTCACCAACGCATCTGCGACAAACTCCAGCATGTAAGTTCACACAGGGCAGAGCCCAGCTACTGTCATCCCTGTGCTCCCAGATCCCAGGGCAGAACCAGCACATGGTGGATACTACATGAAAGAAACAGTTCCTGTACGAAAGGGTAAACCCACCCCTCACCCAGACCATGATCCAGTGCTATTAGAGTACAGGCTCCCAGACCCCAGGGACTCATGGGAGCCTGAGTTAGGAAAAGAAAAGAAAAAAAAAAAAGCCCAATGATTACATGTGAAAAAGGCCTAAAAGATAGGAAAAGCACTAAATATTAACCATGGCCTTCTACAGTGTTGCGAATGTGGGTATCTTTTTTATTTTCTCTTTTGCTTCTGATTTCTCCAACATTCTGAGTATTACTTTTACTTCAAAAAATGTAATAAACTTCATTTTTGTTGTAAAGATCAAGTGGTTACGCTGTTTTAAATTGTTGTTAGTATAGGAAGTCTGTTGTTCTCTTCTACCACAACTACTATCAGTGGCTGCAGCTCCTGAAAAATGATGTACCTTTTATGAGCACCTGTTAAGTTCATTCAACCCAACATTCCACTTACTAGCAGCAGTACGATCATAATGCCAGGTGCAGGGAGGGTAAAGAGGAAAGTGTTGATGAAGTGAATTTCACAAACTATGATAGGCCAAGAAATTTTAAAAGATGGAAATAATCACATATCTAGTGAGTGATTACAATGGCTTCAGAGCGATGGTTCTCAACTGGGAGTAATTCTGCCTCCACCCTCAGGGGACATCTGGCAATATCTGGAGAAACATTTTGGGGGTCTCATAAATGGGGGGATGGGGTTGCTACTGGCATCTAGCGGGTAGAGACCAGGGATGATCCTACAGTGCACAGGACAGCCCCTCTCAACAAAGAATGATCTAGCCCCAATGTCAATGGCGTAAGGTTGAGAGACTCTAATCACGCTTTTAAGGAGGTAACACTCTATCATCCTATTCCTTAAAAATGCTTCCACAGATAAATAACAAGGTCCTACTGTACAGTACAGGGAACTATAGTCAATATCTTGTAATAAACCATAACAGAAAAGAATATAAAAAAGAATGTATCTATAGCTGAATCACTTTGCTGTACAGCAGAAATTAACACACTGTAAATCAACTATACTTCAATAAAAAATAAAAATTAAAAAAATTTTTTAGTTTTAAAAAAGCTTAGGCAGATGCCAGGCATGGAAGGTTAAGGAAAAAATGCTTCCATAAAACACATGTAATTGACAAAAAAGGTTAAAACGGAAAACTGGAAGCAACTATAGTGGTTGTCAGTACAAAGGAGACATGGTAAAAAAGTAAAAACTATTTAGAGGAAAAAGCAGATTATTTTATGACAAGCTATAGTTTATAAGGCATGGAGAAGTCCCTCTGCGGGTATGTTTTCATCCCCAGCAGAAAGAAACAGATGACACCACTGTTCTCCACAGCCTCACCCAATCATTTACAGCTCTCCCAGGAAGAAACTCTTTATCCCTAAAGAGCCCATCCAACAGATCTGACACGTGTCTTGTTGTTCGGTTCTGGACAGAGATCCTTTTCTGCAAGCAGGCCTCTCCCACATCCTGGAGAATCATCATCAAATCATCCACCAGGCGAAAAAAGTGAGAGTTCCCTTAACCCTGGCCCATGACTCTAACTTTCCATCCCTTTAATCATCTTTGCGGCTTCCCACTGAGTCCTCTCTGGATCCGTCCTCACTTAATTGCAGAACTCAAGACTAGAAGAGCCTGAGCCTGCTGAGCATGGAAAGAGCCTCATGTTTGCAAAGAGCACCACAAGGTAAAGTCCCATCTACCAGGAACTTGAACAAGGGCCACATATGGCCCCACGTGTGAGTATGTGACAGTGAAAAGGGCCACGTTCCCTAGGCGCTGCAACCAATCACTCTCCAACAAAGACAACAGCTATGGTTTGGCATTCCAGACATGGACTGAAGACATTTTCAGCTTCACGGGAGCAACTGATACCATTTCAAACTTGACACATAAGAAACAAAATCTTTATTTGCCTCAGATACTGCTCTTTTCTTATCTTGGATCTATTTAAATCTCTGCTCCTGAGTCCCCTGACAGGGAAATTGGCATGGCATCATTACTAACTCAACGCTCATGTCCTACTTCTATACTCACGAAAGGGCATCTAATTCCACAAATACAGGTCATGAATTTCTCCACCAGAGTACAGGGCTCTTCTATTTCCACGGAGCAGGAAAACAAGCTTTTCTGACTGCTCACAGCCAAACACTCCTTGCCTTCCCACAAACCATGTAAATAGCAGCTTCTATACTATTATCAGTCTGATGGAAAGCATATAGGTATTATTTACACTGCGTGTTGCCTCTTCAGACATTCCAAACATAGCTTCTAGGAGAGCGCTCGGTTGGCAAGCTTAAATTTCTTCTCTAACCGGTTGATGACAATTACTGCTTCCCACTTGATTACAGTAATGGGTTTCAGCAAAATTAGTAAGCTGTCTCTTAGCAGGTGTGCCTGGAGCTACACAATAGGTAATGGATTCCGTGACATTTATTACTAGAGTTTTTAAATTTCAACCTTTGCTTAAAAGATTTTAGGGACTGAATAAATTTTTAAAGGCTGCTGATTACATTAATTTAAAACAAACCCAACCCTACTATACAGCTTTTTTTAAAAATCACATTATTTATAAGGTAATAGTCACACCTAAAGGCACCTACCTGTTAACTGACAGGACTTATAATAAAGAGAAGCATCACGGAGCACTTAAAGCATAAATGTGCTTTCGTGTCTAAAATAAAAAATCGATTGTTGCTTTGGGGGAGGTAAATATGTTTGAGCCACACACTAAAATGAGAGGCTACAGCTTATTTAAACTTATTTTCATAAAGCCTTTGATGAAGACACTTTAAAAATATCTTAAAAGGTATTTAACATCGCAAAGAGGTTTTAGAAATTCAAAGGGAGAGCCTTAGAAATAGTTAACAAAGAGCAGGGATAAGCGAAGGTGTGTTCCTGGTGGGGCGTTCTACCATCATGCCTGGAAAAGTCCCCCTAGCAAACTTTACAAATGCACCGGAAGTACAATCATCAAGGGCACACATGAGCCATGGCACAGGCCCCGGCATACCGTAGATGCAGGGATGCTGAGTGGGAGGGCAGTCGTGTTTACCACGCACTGCGGATGCGCTCTGCGGCTCCCGGCCCCTGCTGCATCAAGGAGTCCAGCTGGACCACCCAGAGTGAGGGGGCCCTCTGAGGCCCACTGCTCCTCCCTGCCTGGGCCTCCAAAGACTCACACCCAGGCCTCTGTGGAATCCTTCTAGCTCCTGCTCCCCTTCCAAGGAGCTCATCCCAAGGCCTACAAGGCCCCAGGCTTGCTTCTCTGAGCCACCCATCTCTGGGACATCCCAGCTGGCCGCCATCCCCTCTCTGCTCTCCCAGCTTAACCGCCTGCCCCTCAGGCCAGCTGATCCAGTCAGCCCATGAGGAGGAAAAGCATCCCATGCAACCGACTTGACCCACGTGGGCCTCTAACTGATGGAACTGGACATAGAGTCATGAAGTGAAGGGCTTCAGCGATGCTGAAGGAGGCGTCTGAGGCAAAGAACTCAGCATCTAAGACGGTTAGACTGCTTGGAAGTCTGTCTCTGTGACCAGCTGGCCCGGCTGGCCCAGGCTCTCCCCTCTCTTCTCTGTTTCACGCAATAGGTCCCTAAAAGGCGTGTCTCCTAAGGGAGGGGCCCACGGGGCTGCTTGCAAACGCGGTGGTCACGGTCCATGCAAGAATGCCTCTGCCAAGACGCTGGTCCTCACAGTGTGACTTGGGGAGCAGCAGCGGCAGCATTAAGAGTGAGCTTGGGAGAAACACAGAGTCTCAGGTCCCACCCCAGACCTACTGCATTCTGGCTAGGTGTCCAGGTGAAACGAACAAGCATTAAAGCATGAGAGCCCCCCTGGCCTGAAGCCCTCCAACCCTCATCCACTCTCTAACCTCTCTGCGAATTTGGGGGCACAGAGGCTGCCATTCGTCTCAGTGAAACGTGAGCCTCCTCGCTTTACTCACTTATGGCAAGAATCAGCTCCCTCCTCTGGGCGAACCCGATGAGGCGCTCCGAGTCCCTGGAGACGACCACAGGGAAGCCGTTGTAGTCGGTCTCCTTGATGAGCGTCTCCACGTCCTCAACGGTCATGCTGTCCTGGGTGAGCACGGACAGCGGCGGCTCCCCTCGCCGCGGCCGCATGACGTCGGTGGCCAGCGTGCGGTGGGTGAACTCGTCCTTCACGTCCAGGAATGGGTACCCGTTTAAGTGGATATGGGCCTCGTAGATGCCTTCCTTCCCAAAGGCATCGGCCACCCACTTGCTGGTCACGGCCGCCGCCATCAGCGGCACGATGTACTCAAGACCACCCGTCAACTCAAACATGATGACCACCAATGACACCGTCATTCTGGTAACTCCACCTGCAACCAAAGAGAGGAATGAAATTGCAGGACTCAACTCCACACCCGCAAGAGGACATGAACTGTGGAAACTGACAAGCCAGCTCTACCCTCCGGGCACCTGTTCTATGGAGATAGTGCTACACGGCGCCCAGGCTCGGACCTCTGGGACAGAGACCAGGCTCGGTAAACACAGCCTTGTATCAGGAGCCGTAAGTCACATCTGCCTGGGCGGTGGGGGGGGCTCTTCTCACGTGAGGGACAGCGAGCTGTCTATTCACCCAGGACCACACGCCTTGCTTTTTGGTGAGTGGAGCCTCGGTGGGCTCTGCAGGCGTCTGACTCAGCAAGCGTGGCTCTCTTCCAGAACCCCTCAAGCTGGAGAATTGGAGAGATTTGGGGGGGGGGGGGGCTATAGACAGGAGACAGACCCACCCTTGTGTCCCTCGGTATTCAAAGGAAGAATCCACACCAACTCCCCAGCTTCCAATGAGTTTAAACCAGGGTTTCTGGACCTCAGCGTGAGGAACATTTGGGGCCGGATCAGTCTCTGTTGGGTGGGGGGAGTCCTGTGCACTGCAGGGTGTTCAGCAGCAGCCCTGCCCCGTACCTACTATTCTAGGTGGTACAACTGCACGATGGTGGAGACCCAGTCAGCTGGGTCCCTGGATGACTGAGCAGAGAAACGCCCTCTGCCACTCACATTACACACACACACACAGACACACACAGACACACACAGACACACACACACACACACACACACGGGTACCTAGGCAGGCAGCAGCTCCCACCATGGCGTAGAGCCCTGGGGTGACGCAGTCTGCTCCTGGTCGGCACCAGTTCCTGAAGATGATCCAGTCGTGGTGATGGTAAGCCAGTTGCTCCACGCCGATCCCCACCATCCTGCCCGCCATGGCCCCCACAGCCATGCTGGGGATGAAGAGGCCGGATGGGATCTGCAGGGAGCGCAGGGGAAAGAAGCATGAGGGAAGGGGGCCCCGTTCCCACCACCCCACCGCCGGGAAACTCAGGCCCCCTCGACAAGCTTGATTTTTCTTTCAGTCTTCAAACGGTGGCAACGCTTCAAACTATGGGTCCACTGGGAAACCGTGAGACCAGTGATTTCACCTGCTTGGTCGTATCTACTGTGACTTGGGGAGGATGCAATTTTACATTATCATTTCCTCGCCTTCAAAAGCTGGCCTGGTTTGCCTGCTGTGGATTAAAGAATAAGCCCCAGTGCAAATAACATTCACAGTGCACATCTGTCACTTGAGATACTCAGCCCTTTCTCTCTCCCCTCACGTGTCATTCAGATTAGCTTTTAAAATTAAATGTCAAGCCACAGCATGAAAATGGAAAAGCAAGGCCTTCAACTGTTCACAGGTCAAAGAAAGAAGCTAAAAGGCATCAGTGTAGCTGTCTTGCCTTTTCCAAAAACCTTCTCACGGGCTTACTGCCCTCTTGAATATACAGGGGCCAAACACCTGTCAGAGAGAGATGGAGGGCAGGTCCGTCTTCCTAACAAAGTCCATTTTCCGAAAAGTATTCTTAATATTCTCAGGCCAGGTTCGATGCAGCAAAGCAATAGACTATGGAAACTGAAAAGCCTTGGTAATAGCATGCTTTGTATTTTGTTGTGTGAAAAATACATTATAATTTCTCTAGTGATGACACACGTGCTACAGAACAGACCTGACTCTGTTCATGGAGACTGCGTGTGACCGCCAGTCCTCACCCAGAGCTGCATTTATTCCCTGCCCCAGACTGTCAGCAATCTGAGGATGGAAGTGGATCTTTAACCAAATTCAACTTAAGTTTGGATCTTCTGGTGTGATTTCTAGACTGTGAGACATTCCTGAGGAAATTGTTCCTTTCTGAGCACCCCTTATCCCCCTGTCATTTAATTCCCTGTAACTTCAAAGCAGACTTCTCTCCCAGCAGGCACCAGAACGAAAATAAATCCCTTTGCATCAGAGATAGTCACCTGTTTTAATAGTATCCATCCTTTCTTGTTAAGGCAAAAATTCAGGTTTGTGTTTGACCACTGCACCCAAGTACACAGCTTCTTAGACATTTTGTTTAAAAAAAATTCATAAAAATACCAAAAAAGCCACAGTCATGGAACACAAGAGGGTTCTGGAAGGTTCCCAGTGTTCTGTTTCTGGTGCTGGGTGCTGGTCGCACAACTGTGTGTGTGTTTTGTGAAAATTCACAAAGCTGTACACGTCTCCATATGAATGATATACTCCGAGCCTTAGCTTCTTCATTTGCAAAATTGGGTTAAAAATCTCTATCCCACAGGCTTGCTGTTTATCAAAAATGTTGTTTCTTGCTGATTAAACGAATGTCAAGTGCTCGGCGCACGTGAACATTCAGTAAAGGTCAGCTCCCCTTTTCCTCCCATCACGATCTTATTCTGGGGACTAGGGTGCTATCCCCAGAAGGCCAGCGGTTGCCCCCCACCCCTGGCACCTTCCCCACTCTTCACGCACCTTCATGCCAAAGGTAAATATGGTAATGACGATTTTGAAGATCAGCGCCAGGGCCAGCTGCCACATGGCTGTGTAAACCCCGACCCCAGCCGGCCGGTCAGGGATGTCGTCCACAGGCCGCGTCATGTTGGGGTCGTTGATGTAGTCACAGAGCTGGGAGGACTCGAGGGCCCCGCAGTCATTGAAGAGCTCGGAAATGAGCTCGCTGGTGCTGCGGCGCGTGTAGGGGTTGGGGTAGGCGATGATGGCAGTGATGGCGGTCACCGCGATGACCTCCAGCACTGGGTACTTCCCCAGCTTGGTGGTTTTGCGCCTCCTGCACCAGGCAATGTTGCAGCGGATGAAGAGGGTTCCCCACAAGCCCCCGAAGACCCCGAGCAGGATGAAGGGGAAGAGCTCGGCCATGTACCAGGGCGTGTGATACTCCACGTAGAAGAGGACGAGGCGGCTGTTCCCAAATGGGTTGATGGATCGCAGCGTGAAAGCTGCCACCAGTGCCGCGAAAAAGGAACGCCACAAGGTCTTCAAGGGAAAGTAGTAGCTGACCTGCAACCAACGAGCAGGTGGAAAATCAGAGACTGGCGGAAAAAAAGAGCCGCCCAGAGCCCCAGCCCCACTGATCAGCAGCCGCCGGCTGGCATCTGTCATGAAAGTCATGCTCAAGACCAAAGGTGCGTGGTACTCACTTCCTCAGTCCAGGTGTAAGTATGGCCCAAATGCACTCACAAAGATATTTAAAGGACTCTATGTCTAAAACTGGAACGGATACTAGTCAAGGTGCGCTTGAGCTATTTTTTAAGAAAATGAGAACACTTCCTAATAATTCTGCTTATGGCACAGAGACCCTCCAAAAAGAAAATAATCCTCTGATTTGATTCTCCAGACAACAGATCATGAGGTGAAACCCCTGGCTCAGCAAATGTATCTGGAGGGCATGGGAGTTAAGAACGGTTTTTACATCTTTAAACGGTTGGGGGAAAAAAGAATATTTTGTGACATGAAATATTCAAAAGAAGGACTATTTGGTGACAAAGATATAAAATTCAAGCTTCTGCGTCCATAAGGAAGGTCTTGTTGGAAGGCAGCCACGCCGTGCACGTGCGTGGGGCCTGTTGCACCCTCCACACTACAGGGGCCAAGCCGAGCAGTTGGGACCGAGCCCCGAGACCCCCCCAAAGCCTCAAGTACTTGTTACCTGGCCCTTTTTTTTTTTTTTTTAACCATAAAACCCGGGACTGCGAGCCACGTGGCAAAGCAGTTCTCCTGGGTTCCCTTACCCTGCTTTGCTACCTGGCCCTTTACAGACAACGTGCGCCCACAGCTGGACTAGATCCATTCGGGTTGCAAAAACTACAAATGCTTCATTAAGTTGTTTATGAAAAAGAGAGAGGAGACTGCACATCTCCCCCAAAAAATCACACTGACAATTTTTAAAACAAGACTTGAAAATGGGTATTTCATGGCAAACACTGCGGCTCCTTAATGAGTTGCAGGAATCTCTCAATCCTCCTTCGCATCTAGTCCTCAGAGGGCTGGCAAGGGAAGCCTCCTGCCGTGCTGACCCACCCGCACCAATGCCGGTTCCTGGGCGCTCAGAACCACGGGCCCCTCTGCTGCCAACACTCACCTCTTCCAGACTGAAAAGCACACCCCCGATCGGAGCACCAAAGGCAACGGACACCCCGGCAGCGGCCGCGGCTGACAGCACCTGTGAGGCAAAGAGCTCCCCATCAGCCCAAGGCCTTTCGGGAAAATCAGCAGTGGCAGGTGAGCCCAGGGTGGGGCTTGACCCTGGGCCTGCTCACCTCGCGCCTCTTGCCCTCATTCTTGCTATACTTGGAGAAAAGGCTGCTGAAGAAGTTGCCACAGCAACAGGCCACGTGCACCAGCGGTCCTTCCTTGCCGAGGCTCAGGCCCGAGGACACCACCAGCACCAGGGTGACAGTCTTGATCAGCAGGGTCCACTTGCCCAAGTAGCCCCTGATGATGAAGCCGCTCAGGATGGTCTTTATCTGAAACACAGGATGGAGAACGATGAGGAGTGAGCCGCTTCGGCGCCCCCACTAGGAAAATAACCTCTCCCTCCTCTGAGGAGCATCTTTCAAGCTGAGATCATACGGAAGACAGGCTGCTTTGTTATTTTAGCTATAATTTTATATTAAGAGAATTCATATTAACGCCTAATTTTATATATTAATGGAACCCCAAAACAACTCAATGCATAGTAAATCTTAATAATTCCAAGAGTAATGAGAGATCCTAACAAGGACTGAATAAATAATAATCAGTCTCGTTTTATTTATGGCATTATATCCTGTGCATTTTACCCTCTGTTGTGTTGAAAAGTACCTATTGATTTTTTTTTAATTTTTATTTTATATTGGAGTATAGCAGTATCTATTGATTTTAACTGTTAATTTTTGGCTACTGAAAGACGGCCAAGATAAAGAGATATCTTGCTAGCTATGTGACAAAGCAAATACAACAAAATATCAGTTGAACGAATCCAGCCTGTAGCCTATTTCTGTATGACCCACAAGCTAAGAGTCCTTTTAATGTTTTTAAATGTAATATGTAAACAACAGCCTTTTAGTGAGAATAGTTCCTCAATTTTGCCTGACACACAATAGCCCAAAATGTTGACTCTCTGCCCTTTATCCGAAAAGTCTGCCAACCCCTGCTGCAGGCCAGGAGTATATGGGTGTTTACTGTCCAATCCTTTCAGCTCTCCTGTATGTTTGAAAATATTCTTAATACAATATTGGGGAAAAAAGGTGCTCAACATTCTAATAACGCACCTCTGGGGGATGTAAGGGTGCTTGAATCCATGGCAACCCCTTCCCTTCCATTGACTCCTGCCCTCATGTACTGAAAAGCACTTTGACTACAGGTAGAGCTGACTCGTGCTCCACTTTCAAACCTGCCACGTTTTGTAAATGCCAAATAATGGCTTTCTCCCTAAAGGTGCACATGAGTTTGCGTAACGCCTTTAGAATTCAACTGGGTGCCAATCTCAGTGATTAACTTCATCTATTGGAGTCCTCTTCCCCCAAAATAGGGTTCTTCTGGATATACAAGCATCACCAATGGGTAAATAACATTTTACCTTTAACCTCTCTTGCAGCTGGCTGAAAAGGAGGGAATGTTTACTGCCCAGCTAGCAATTTACAAGCCTGTAATTACAGATTTATTAGACACCGAGTGAGTCAGCCAATGAAAATCGTGGTCAGTATCCGTTTTCCCACTGTATAATACATAATGGGACAATCTCAGCTCTTGTCACCGTCGAGATGTTTACCTAACGTCAAACTGCCTCCTAGTGGGCATTGCTCTGCCAAGAAATCAGTTTCTCAACAGCTATTACCGTCTTTCTCAACCTCGGCGCTCAATGGCATCATCTGGGCAAGGAAAAACCAGTGAAGACTAGTTATCCCCCGCACTCCGAGATCTCATGTCATTGGTCTGCGGTGTATCCTGGGTATAGGAGCCCAGGTGACTCTGGGCACAGCCTCCCCAGATGATTCTAAAATGCAGTCCAGGTAGAGAAGCACTGCTTCTGTCCTGAGAAAAGCAATACAAGTACTGCTAACTTCTCAATATTTAAAATGGGCAGTCCTGGGACTTTCCTGGTGGCACAGTAGTTAAGAATCCACCTGCCAACGTAGAGGACAAGGTTCAAGCCCTGCTCCAGGAAGATCCCACATGCCGTGGAGCAACTAAGCCCGTGTGCCACAACTACTGAGCCTGTGCTCTACAGCCCGCGAGCCACAACTACTGAAGCCCTCGTGCCACCACTACTGAAGCCTGAGTGCCTAGAGCCCGTGCTCCACAACCAGAGAAGTCACCTCAATGAGAAGCCCACACACCACAATGAGGAGTAGCCCCCGCTCGCCGCAACTAGAGAAAACCTTCGCACAGCAACAGACTCAATACAGCCAATCAATCGATAAATAACTTTATTAAATAAATAAATAAAATGGGCAGTCCTGAAACACCCTTCGGCATTACATCACCTGTGATGATTTGGAGAGGGTCGTGAAATGAACTAATCTTGGAAACTTTACAGGGGTGTGAGTGGACCATTTTCATCTCAAGAACTGTGGATAGAGATCTGTTGCTTAATTCAAGGAGAAAGACCGACAGTGAGCGAGTGTGCAGGCATCTGTTCGAAAGAATCACTAAGCCCCTTCCTGGAGAACACAAGCTCTACAATCCAGCTCTACAATCAGATGAACTAGCCTTTAACTAAAGGCAGACAAACTAGTGGTGGTTCAATGGGTCTTTAACTAGTGGTAGTGGGCCTATTTGAGCCTATGCTCTGGGGATCTCAGATCCCTTTATTTAAGGGATGTTTTATTACGCCTGCCACAATCCTGCCCTTTTGTGTTGCCTAGAATAAAATTATCTATAATTTTTTGTCAGTTAGTTAATGTGGATTTGGACCCTAGGGTACAGTTGAAAAGCGTAATACCACTTAGAAAATTACAGGCATCTAAATTACCTGAGCCTCTGCCAGCCATGACATGTGGTGAATTGAACAATGTGAGAGGTATTTCGTAATTCTCTAAAATGACTTTATAAAATTGTCATGATCCAATTAGAGACTAAAGAAGGCAAATTCATTCCCAGTAGATGCCAAAATCCAATCACTTATTTTAATTTGAATTAACAGAGACTGAATCAAGCAGGGCTTGAAGGCGACGTACTGCAGCACATTTTGTGACTTGATGGTGGTAACTTTTTTTTTCTTTAGTAATGACAATTTGTTTTAATTGCGGTATAGTTGTTTTACAATGTTGTGTTAGTTTCTACTGCACAACGAAGTGGAGTTCCCTGTGCTATACAGCAGGTTCTCATTAGTTATCTATTTTATACATATTAGTGTATTTATGTCAATCCCAATCTCCCAACTCATCCCACCCACCCCCCTTGTTTGTTCTCTATGTCTGTGTCTCTATTTCTGCCTTGCAAACCAGTTCATCTGTACCGTTTTTCTAGATTCCACATATATGAATTAATACACAGTATTTGTTTTTCTGACTTACTTCACTCTGTATAACATCTCTACAAATGACCCAATTTTGTTCCTTTTTATGGATGAGTAATATTCCATTCTGTGTATGTACAACATCTTCTTTATCCATTCATCTGTTGATGGCCATTTAGGTTGCTTCCATGACCTGGCTATTGTAAATAGTGCTGCAGTGAACATTGGGGTGCATGTGTCTTTTTGAATTATGGTTTTCTCAGGGTATATGCCCAGGAGTGGGATTGCTGGGTCATATGGTAGTTCTATTTTTAGTTTTTTAAGGAACCTCCATCCTGTTCTCCATAGTGGCTGTATCAATTTACATTTCCACCAACAGTACAAGAGGGTTCCCCTTTCTCCACACCCTCCCCAGCATTTATTATTTGTAGGTATTTTGATGATGGCCACCCTGACCGGTGTGAGGTGATAACTTCACTGTAGTTCTGATTTGCACTTCTCTAATAATTAGTGATGTTGACCATCTTTTCATGTGCCTCTTGGCCATCTGTATCTCTTCTTTGGAGAAATGTCTATTTAGGGCTTCTGCCCATTTTTTGATTGGGTTGTTTTTTTGATATTGAGCTGCATGAGCTCTTTATATATTTTGGAGATTAACCCTTTGTCCGTTGATTCACTTGCAAATATTTTCTCCCATTTTGAGGGTTGTCTTTTTGTCTTGTTTATGGTTTCCTTTGCTGTGCAAAACCTTTCAAGTTTCATTAGGTCCCATTTGTTTATTTTTGTTTTTATTTCCATTACTCTAGGAGGTGGGTCAAAAAGGAGCTTGCTGTGATTCATATCAACCTTTAGCCAGACTCATCAAGAAAAAGAGGGAGAGGACACAAATCAATAAAATTAGAAATGAAAAAGGAGAAGTTACAACGGACACCACAGAAATACAAAGGATCAGAAGAGACTACTACAAGCAACTATATGCCAATAAAATGGACAACCTGGAAGAAATGGACAAATTCTTAGAAAGGTATAAGCTTCCAAGACTCAACCAGGAAGAAAGAGAAAATATGAACAGACCAATCACAAGTAATGGAACTGAAACTGTGATTAAAAATCTTCCAACAAACAAAAGTCCAGGACCAGATGGCTTCACAGGTGAATTCTATCAAACATTTAGAGAAGAGCTAACACCTATCCTTCTCAAACTTCCAAAAAATTGCAGAGGAAAGAAGACTCCCAAACTCATTCTACGAGGCTACCATCACCCTGACACCAAAACCAGACAAAGATACTACAAAAAAAGAAAATTGCAGACCAATATCACTGATGAATATAGATGCAAAAACCCTCAACCAAATACTAGCAAACAGAATCCAATGACACATTAAAAGGATCACACACCATGATCAAGTGGGGTTTATCCCTGGAATGCAAGGATTCTTCAATATACGCAAATCAATCAATGGTGGTAACTTTAAAACCTCTCTAGCAAATAAACATTTGTGAGAGAGTTCACGTTGTGTAGAACTGAAACGTCAACTCAAAGTAAGTTCTAGGAGGACATGATTTCTTATATGGTCCACAATGGTTCTATTAATGAAGCAGATAGTAGTAGAAAGAATCATTCACTTTAAGTTCTGCAGCTCAAGAACTAGTGTGCATTTTACTTATTTTTGGCTGCGTTGGGTCTTCATTGCTGCTGGAGGACTTCAGTCGTGGCGAGCGGGGGCTCTCTTCATTGCAGTGCATGGGCTTCTCAGTGCAGTGGCTTCTCTTGTTGCAGAGCACGGGCTCTAGGTGCCCGGGCTTCAGTAGTTGTGGCACCTGGACTCAGTAGTTGTGGTGCACAGGCTTGGTTGCTCCGCAGCAGGTGGGATCTTCCCAGACCAGGGATTGAACCCGTGTCCCCTGCATTGGCAGGTGGATTCTTAGCCACTGTGCCACCAGGAAAGTCCCGAGTGTGCACTTTTAAATGAGTTTTGTGGAGCTGGTACAAGAGCATTTATTACTCAGAAAAAACAAAAAAACAAACAAACAAAAAAAAAACAGTCTCTAAATTTGTATTTTTTAAAATGTTTCCAAAGGAATTTTTGAGAGGCTGGGACCTGGGACCCTTTGCTGCAGTGCTGCAATGCTTGCTCCTGGACAAACGTCTCCTTGAGCGATAAAATATAAAGAAACTATAAGGGACTAAAAATAACTGTGTGCATATGCGCAATTGGGGCAAGTTATGGACAATAAGATACAAAGACACCAAAAAGTCCAAACGCCATCTCCGGAGAGCCTGAAGCAAAAGCAGGGTACTGGGCGTGCCCCCCGCACACACCACCACCAAAGGGGTGGGCAAACCACCTAAGCCACCCCTCCTGCCCGGTCCCCTGGACACACCCCTACCCTCACCCCATGTAAGGAACCAGCCCGCTCCGCACGCGAGCTAGCTAGCAAGGGAACCTGTTACTTGTTCTTGGTCGCTGCGGCTGCTGCAGAAGGGGCCCCAATAAAGTCTTCCCTGAACTTCCTGTCTGGCCTCTGATCAATGTCAGTTGATTAAGGAGGCCAAGAACCCTGATGGGTAACACTTTCATCATAAGTAATCTAAATGTTTCAGAAGCAAATGTTACCAAGGATGAGCGATTTTTCAACTGTGCAGACGTGTGCTGCATTCACAGTTTGCTCTGACACTGCACGCCAGGAACAGCTTACAGCAGATCACCTCCTGTGATGGGAAGTGTATTTTCTAAAGAGCTCATTTAGTATCTTTGCTGAAATGAAGAACAGCCCTGTATCTCAAATTGAGTGGCGTTGGTTTGCATGATTAGTTGGGTTCTGACTGCAAGGACGTTCTTTTTATCCACGAACTACTTATTTGCCTTTGGTTTTTATTCTGTCCCTTTCCTCCAAGAATTGGGTAGGTACTGCACCCTTAGGCTAGGTATTTCAAGCTCTACTATAATAACAGTGAAAAATTTGCTACTACGGAGTCATAATAACTAAACCTTAATCTCCACTGGGTTCCGGATACTTGAAAAGATTGTTGTGAACTCTTTTATAAATAGAGACAAGAATCTGTTACATATTCTATACAGCTGAAAGTATATTAATGTACCCACTACCGTGTACCCACTATCAAGTTTAGGACAGAAGAGCAGGTACCTTTGAAAGTCCGGTGTTTGCTTCCTCAGTGGAATCTTCCTCCTCCCCACTTCAATCATTTCCTTGCCTTTCCTTATAGCTTTAGCACATATGTGTATCACCAAACACTATGCTTGTTTCATTTTGGCTGTTTTAGGGACTTGATATAAGTAGAATCATACTTCATACATTCTTCTGCAACTTACTTTTTTCACTTGATATCACTCTTTGGAGTTTCATCCACATCAATGTGTTCCTTGTGCTTTGTCACACAGGAAACAATGCTCAACTGAGTATTTTACTCCATTTGAGTTCAGCGGTCACAAATAAAGACACCCGCTTTGGACAAAGACCAGGTCCAGCCAGCCCCTCTCAAATAGAGTTCCCTGTCTGTCTACGAGCTGAGCCACGCATCTCTGGTTCTTGGAAGGGGAAGCGAGGATTGCCCCCCTCACCGTTTATTGCTGCTTTAAATTTCCCACCAATTCCCCACTGGCCATCTCCTTACTTTGATAGGCGGCTTGAGTCCAAAAGCGCCTGCTGTTGGGCACTGGGATCAGAAACTGAGATGCCAGCAGTAATCTGTTGTTTTTATTGTCCTGGGTGCCTTCAGTCTTTGACATCCAATAAAATGCAGTCAGTTCTGCCCAAACACTTGTTTGAAAAACACAAATTTGTTCCAATGTGATTCATGCATCAGGGCAGAACTTGAGCATAATGCCAATTTCGCGTCTATTTCTGCACAATTTCATCTGGGAGAAACACAAGGGGGAAAACTGCAGGCTGAACCTAGCTGTGCAGGGATACACAAAATGCACACAGGCCCATGTCTCAGCCGACTCCCAGCTCAGGCATGCACTAGGGGAGTAGTCATACCTTTCTTAACCATTTAACGTGTGTCAAACTGTACTGGTTTTATGAGGTTCCCATCTCTTTTATGTTCACTAATGGAGTTCCTGAGTGCTGTGCCCCAACCCCATCTCCCCCACAAGCTTTGTGGTTTTGATGATGCAGTTTTGCATGGCGCTGTGATTTTTAGGAATGCATACGGTGCCGGAGAGAAGCCCTGGCTGTACTGAGGAAACACAATGGTATTGCAGCTTATTTTTTAGGCTCCTGCAGCAACATGTTAATGTAATCTATCCAAAATTCAGCATGAAATAGTCTTTTTTTCTTTTAATCTTTTCCTGGAATAAGACAATGTTGAATTTTCCTTTCAATGATCCTTTAATAACCCCAGCCCTTTGCCTGAACTAGCGGCGGTATTGGCGGCACCGCCAAAGAGTGTGGGTTTGCTGCTGTGACGGCTCACATCTTTATAAACTCAACATCTCCACTGTCTTCGGGCGCTGCTGAAGCACCCACTTGAAGGAGAACAGAACAGCACTGATTAGAGTGATCATCTAAAAACTTTGTAAATGATTTCTGGCTAAAAGTTTTACTGTCTGGGCTTTTCGGGAATTGGCTCAATTATCGTTATTCTAACCCAGCAGATCCTTTTTGGTTTAAAGTTTGGTCTCGGGCATTCCTCCTGATCGATGAGGTCACTTCCCTCATACTCTGGTTACAAGAAAGTGCTGAAAAATATTTATAAGAAGTCTAAACTCACAGCGGTGCATTCACAGCGCATGTGCTAAACGTGGAATTCATTTTTTCAAGATTGCTGTTACCCTGCCACCAGAAGAGCAAACCGTGGCAAGGGAGTTTACTCACCGGTAAACTTTCTGAGCAGCAAACCTCCACTGCTGTCCTTTTCCACATTCTATCAGAGACACACTTACGAGGTACTAAAGTGCCACATTTGTGTGTGTGGTTAATGAACCCTGATTTCGTTAAAAGTTATGCCTGGTTTGCAAAGACAAGAATTTAAGCATCTGAGAAGCAACAGAGCATAAAGCCAGACGGCTGGGTTCGACTCCCAGCTTACCGGCTTAGTGACTTTGGGCAAGTTACTTAACCTCTCTGTGCTTCAGTTTCCCCAACCATCAAATGAAGAGTAATAGTACCTACCTCATAGGCTCCCTGTGAGGACTAAATAAGTGAACAGATGTCCAATGCTTGGAACCACTGCTTAGCACATAAGTGCCACGTAAGTACTTGCTATTCTTATACTTGGCACAAGAAATCCGGTCCCCACTCACCTCGGGTATACCAGAGCCACAGGCATATGGCGCAAATACTCGCACCAGGGAGACGGCCAAAAATGCAAACAGCAACGCCCACAGGATGTACATTAGGTAATTCAGAATGTAAGCACTGGCACCCTAAACAAGACAGAGAACAAGAAAGAACACGTGAGTGATCACAGAGCCAAGCGACATGCCTGCTGCTCTGCGGTGAGAGCGGAAGCTTTGACCCGATTGGGCAGCTTCTCTCCCGGTCCTGTGTCCACAAAGAGGCAGGGCTGGTTTCATCAGCGGTTGCCATCACTACAGTCGGTTCACACAAACAGCGCCGGCTGCCTCTCTGGGAGCTGTGTACACACACCTACCAGGTGAGATCTCAGCAGTCATGAAAACTGGGAATGAGGCTTGGTTTTAATTGCTTCGTGCGCTCGAGTTAATGAAAGGTGTAATGGAAAATTCTGCCTTCGAGCCCCTGGAAGGTTTGTTTGGTCTCGTCTGTGGGGGATGGGCCTCTTTGCTTTCATGAAGACCACATCCACGCCGCAACACGCAGCCACGCTGCCAATGAGCAAGTGTGGGAACTGCATTTTAGAATACTGCTACTCAGATGTGGTCCCTGGACCAGCAGCGTCACATCACCTGGGCATGGGCTGGAAATGCAGAGTCTCAGGCCCCACCCCAATATTCCAAATTATCTGGTGTGTAGGGAACGCTTTCTGAATCAAACACACAGTCTGGGGTCTCCAAGACTGAGGCTGGGTGGAGGCGACGATTCTCCAGGCCTCAGCTTCTTGCCACCATCTAAATCCCCCACATGATGGAGAGGGAAAGCGAAGGCCCCTACAAGCCAGGCATGGACACAGCCATGTGTGTGCCTGTAAAATGCAAAAACATGCTCCAGGAGACAGCTCTGGCCTTAACAATCACAGATACTCACACCCAACGTGGTGAGAAATCAGGCAGAGGAATAGATTTCACGCAGTGAAAAATGGACTTTTTGGAGACTAAAAATAACGTCTCACCCCTACTAACAGTAATTCTTTGGACCCAAGTATAAATCTTAGAAATGCCTGGAAAGATGGACGGCCATATTTCCCCTCAAAGTAGGAGAGAAGAAATCAAACATGGCGCCCAGCCAATTCTGCCTGCCCACCTCCACCACCCCAAGTAGAGAATTTATTTTTGGAAGTAATGGAGAGCACTGAGAACGTGCGAGATTTCAAGATTCTGCTCTACTTCGGAAATTTGAAGGAATTAATTTTCAACTCCACCGGCAAAGTGCATTCCAAATGTCTTCAGCTGCAGTCGGGCAAAAGAGAGTGGGGGAGGGAGGAGGAGAGTAAAGAGATTACATCTATCTTCCAAGAACAGTTCTAGCTTGAATGGTCCTCACATTCCCCCTAATGTGAATCTTAGCAACCTAGCTCCCCCTCCCCTAGGTTTCTGATCTGTCAGTGACCCACAGTCATTGCCGTAACCACTACATTCAGTTAGAAATTAACCCTTTTCCTGAACAAAGATCTGTATGCGGATGTGAAGCTTGGAGTGCCACGGAGGCAAGTGCCTGGTGTGTGCTTCACTGCTCCGTCCCCTGGGCCTGGGATCTTCCCAGCGAAGAAGGCCCGCAAACATCCTGTGCGATGTGTTCCTAACAGGCATCGGAAGATGATAACTTAACCCGCAGTGAGACAGTTCTCACACCTGCTAGGAGGGCTACATTCCAAATCAGGTAACAACTGGTGTCGGTGATGATGTGGGAAAACTGGAGCCCATACACGCTGCTGCTAGAACGTAACATGGTGTAGCCGCTTTGGAAGAGAGTCTGGCAGCTCCTCAAAAGCTTAAACAGAAGTTGCCAAGTGACCTGGCAATTCCCCTCCTAGGTATCTGCCCAAAAGAAATGAAAACATGTCCACACAAAAACCTGTAGACAAAGGTTCAAAGCAAAATCATTTGTAATAGCACAAAAGCAGAAGCAACCCGTGTTCATCAGCTGATGAGTGGAGAAATGACATGTGCTCTGTCCAGTCAATGGACTGTTATTTGGCCATGAAAAGGAGTGAAGTACTAATTTATGCTATGACACAAATGAACTTGGAAAACATTACGCTAAGTGAATGAAGCCAGACACAAAAGTCCACGGGTTCTATGATTCCATTTACATACAATGTCCAGAATAGGCAAATCTGCAGAGACAAGAAAGTAGATTAGCGGTTGCCTAGGGCTGGTGGATTTGGGAGGAAACGGGGAATGACTGCTAACAGGTACCAGGTTTCTTCGGGGGTGATAAAAATGTTCTAAACTTAGATCGGGGTGATGGTGGCACAACTCTGTGAATATTCTAAAAGCCACTGCACTGTACACGTTAATGTGCACACCCCATGGAATATGAATTACATCTCACTAAAGCTGTTATTAAAAAACAACATCTTGGGCTTCCTAGGTGGCGCAGTGATTGAGAATCCGCCTGCCAATGCAGAGGACATGGGTTCGATCCCTGCTCCAGGAAGATCCCGCATGCCACGGAGCAACTAAGCCCGTGTGCCAGAAAAAAAAAAAAAAAAAAAAAAAAAAACATCTTTTCTACTCAATCAGAAGGGATAAAAACCCACCCTATTTCTTCACCGTGATCAAGAGACCACTCTCAGTAAGAAAAATAAAGCCAAACACAAGGCTTTTAAAAAAAATACATTGTGCACATGGAACAGTGGGAAAGGATTTCCAAGTGAAGTGTGACCCCCAGAGCCAGAAAAAGCTGAGCGGCAAGTGGCACGCATGTTAGCCATGGACAACGGTCGGGACAGACACTGGAAGGTGAGAGCATGGACGTCCCCCAACTCCGGCCACGGGGCTCCCAGCCGGGACCCGCCCCTGCACCCACCTCCGACTGATTCACCAGCAGCTCTGACCACTTCTGCCACAGGGGACACTTGTCCCTGTCCTCAAACGTGGTCTCATTGGAAGTCCAGCAGCACTGCTCGTGGCTGTACCAGAAGGCGGACAGGCAGACGCCCTCCTTCAGGTCGGTCATCCAGTCGACGGCGAGATCGATGACCCCGGCCAGGGTGCCTGGAAGAAGCAGTGAAAGCCACTCAGAGGGATGGCCGGTGAGGGCCCGGGCAGCATGTGGGCCGGGAGGGCCAGGTGATGCCCGCACCCCGGCTGCCATGCACCCAGGAAGCCTCTTTCATCAAGTCTTGAGGTCACCTGAGCAAGGAGCACAGCACCTGGTGTGGTACAGGTGGTGCTCAGCCCAGTGAGACACAAAGACCAACGCTATGCAGTCCTCAGGAGGCTTCAGTCAGGCTCTCACAAGTCCCTGGGGCCAAGGAGCTTTCAGAACCCAGCCCTCCCGAGTTTTAGAAATGTGGTAGCCACACCCTGTAAATGACGTAACCCCCTCAGGGGCTTCTGGGGCAGGATGCTGGGATCACACACATGAAGATCTCTCCAGGAAACCTGACAATTCAGACAAAATGGAGACGAAACGGTTTATAACATCCTCGTCACAAAGTTTTTGCCACCAAATGGAACCCAGCTTGAAAAATCTCACTTATTAGGATCTTCTGGATTTTTAAAATTTTGGATAAAGGACTGAGGAGCTACATAAGTAAATAACCACTTTAAAGGCCGATAGAAGTGGGATAAAATTGAGTGTGCAGTGGGTCACAGAAGACCATCTTAGGTCTCTTTCTAAGAGTAACCCATTCCAGTCTTTTATGAAGGCGGGAAATACTTTCAGGACACCAAACTTTGCAAACTTTTACTGGGTCTTTATTAAAACAATTCCCCACCGGCATCAACACCAAAGGCATCAGGCCACCTGGCCATGCCACTCTCCTGTTCCCTCAGCAGTCACCAAATATTCTTGCCAGAAAACCCGAATCCTCAGCAGCGCGCAGGCTCTCACCGCCATTCCTGCATTTTTCTCTTCTCTCTCCATCACTAACTCCACACCCTGCCTATACTGTATTCCTGGGCACACCAGGCCCTTCTCTCTCCACCACCTCAGACAGCACTGTCCTCCCCCAACCAGGTAAGTTCCTATTTATCTTCCAGATGCTGGCATTTATATCACCTCTTTCAGGAAGCCTTCCCTGATTTCCTAAGTCTGAGCTAAGTATACTTTCCAGGCATTCGCCATCACCATACTTATCACATCCTGATATGATTATATTTATGATTATATTTATATACGTGTGTACACACACTCCAACTAGTCTATAAGTGATGGCAGAGGAGAGTCTCTTGTCTGGTTTGTGTGTGACAGTGGGCATCAGGCCAGGCCTATGTCCCCTTTAAGTGGGCAAGGGCCACTGTTGCATTCACGTCAGGTAGAGAGCTGCAACTATATATCCATGTTAAATGAGAGCAACAAATGAATGAAAATCAGAAAAGTCAGGTCCATCCACTGACTCAAGGGCTATTTATTGAGCACCTACTTACTACGTGCCAAGCACTGTTCCACATCCTGGGGTTCACAGTGAACAAAGCAAACTTAGGTCCTTGCCTTCACGGAATCACACCTTGTGCAGGGAGAAAGACACTAAACTAAGTAAGTAAATGAGGGGCTCCCACAGAAGGTGGTAAGAAGTGCTAGAGAATACAGCGCATTCCAATGGCAGACATTTCCTACAATGGTGCAGGAGAACGGTTGGACAGGTCCTCAAAAAGCTAAACAAAGAGTCACCATCTGACCAAGTAATTCCTCTACTTGGTATCTACCCACGAGAAATGAAAACATATACCCACACAAAGATGTGTACATGAATGTTCACAGTAGCATATTCACAAAAGCCAAAAAGTGGAACATCCCGTATGCCCATCAACTACTGAATGGAGGAACAAAATGTGGTCCATCTACAGTGGCAACAAAAAGGAATGAAGCACTGATACATGCGACAGCATGGATGAACCTTGGAAACATTATGCTATAAAAGAAGCCAGCCACAAAGGACCACATATTGTATGATTCCATTTTATGAAATGTCCAGAATAGGCAAATCTACAGAGATAGAAAGTAGATTAGTAGTTGCCTAGGACTGAGAGGAGGCTGGGGGCACTGGAGCTGATAGGTAAAGGGTAGGGAGGTTCTTTGGGAGCTGATGAAAATGTTCTAAAATTGATCTTGGTGATGGTTGCAAAATTCTATGAATACACTAAAAACCACCGAGTTGTACAATTTAACCAGGTGAATTGTAAGGTATGTGAGTTAGAGCTCAATAAAGCTGTTACATACATAGACACATACATACATACAGTGGCCGAGGGGGTGAGGCTCAGAGAAGGAGAGATGTACTTTTAGAAAAGGTGGTCAGAGAACGCCTCAAGCTTAAGATGACATTTGAACAAAAACTGCGTTGTGTGGAACAACAGCGACACCCAGTGGTGGCTCCTGCTTAACGCCCTGCAGAGGAGCCAGTTTGGGCCTCTCCACACTAAGGAGGTGACAGGCGGGGCAGTGGGGCCCTTGGGTCTCGCCACTAGGGGGAAGGTGAATGGGTCAGTCTTCTGGCTTTCCCTTCATGGTTCATCCAGATTAAAAGAACACTTTAGCCCCCTTCATTGTCAAGTTCACCCCTTTCTTGCCTCCCTCCTGTGTTCATCCGCTGATGTGACCATGGCATTGTCCTTCTCCAGCGGTCCTCACCCCTGGCTGCACATCAGAATCACCGGTGGAGGGGGCTTTACTCAATGCTAGGGCGTCATCTCCAGGGGTACTATTTAATTGAAGACTGGGCAGCAGTATTTTTCTTTTTAATTCCCCAGGTGATTCTTCCTGAAAAACTGATGGAAATCAGATCAATGGTGAAGCCAGCTGGCCGGTATCTGACTTGTTAAAGACAGCCCAATCGGGCTCTTAGATTCGCCGATAAATCTACGCTGTGTGACTCTGGTAGGACGCCAGGCTATCGATTCGGATTCCTTCATTCCCCGCATCCATCTCTCCTTCCCAAGGAGCCAAGAATAACACAGGGTACAGTTTTATAAATCTAGTCTAAAGACAGACATCAAAATTCACAGCAAACAACCCCTCCGCCTACCATTAAAGGTCTTCACAGAAGCAGCCAAACAAATGGGTAGCAAAATGCCATATATCCACGAATTCGAATTCCCTCCCAGCACTGCTGCCAATATATACCAGGAGCGGCACTGGGAGGGGAAGGACAGGATGGGGGGAACGGGCAGGCAGCTGCTGTGACTGCAAGGAAAGGACTGCCCCTGCAGCACTCTTCTGGGCCCTTTATGGAAAGCCAAGCAGAGGGAGCCCCTCCCTGGCAACCAAGCCCCTCCCTGGCAACCAAGCCCCTTCCTACCATTGTAGATGTAACCAGTGACAGGGCAGCCAGAAATCAAAGTCCTCTAATCACAAAATTTCACTCTCTGCCCCGTTGGTGTTCTGAGAGTAGGCACTATATTCGACCTGTATCACAGTCTTTCTCTGATCAGTCCTGTAACCATAACTATCGTGTCACTATAGGCAGAGGGGTTTTATTAAGGGAATCTCTTTAGCATGATCAAATTTTTTTCTTCTTAGACATTAACCTTCACAGCCTCCTAAAAGGAAGTAAGTTTCAGGAAACAACTTCCATGGAGGGCTGGTGTGTTTGCTATTAAAAGGGGGGGGGGGTATCCCCTCCAGATACTCATGCATTCGCTCTGGAAACATCTACTGCTCTCAAACATGGTGTTGGGATTATAAAAATGAAGGACACAGAGTCCCTGAGGGTCAGAACAACCCGTGGGCTGGAGGTACCTCCCCAAGGTCTACCTCAGACCCTGCAGTGTCTCGAGTTACTGTGAGCATCTCTGGATGTTTACAATTCATGCCACTGTTAGTAAAGGCCACTCTCATATGATGTTTTATTTTTAGAGATCCAAAATGTTCCCATCCTTTCATAGGACTTCTCTATGGCCAAGTACTACAGAATGTGAAACGGCATGGCAGCAAACCTTCGTACAGGGGAGAAAGGGCCGACCCACTCTCGCGGTACCGCTCTCCAATGACTGTGCCTGGGTCCATCCCTGCCTTGTGGTCTTCTTGCTTTACAGATGATAGATTTCTGGTAAGTGTATCGTCGTGTGTTTCGCTCTTAGATGTTTCCAGTAACAAGCCCCTGGCGTGGAGCAGGAGAGAAACAGCGCACGTACCCGCCAACAGGCCGATGAGCAACATGACGACCCAGCCCGACCAGGCGTCCAGCAGGCTCTTGACGAACTCCCAGATGGACTCCTTGCTTTTGCTGGTTATCTAGAAACAATAAGACATCGGCGTTGATGTGGATACGCTTTCCAATTCATGCTTCCTTCTGTGAAACTGTTTCCTTGGGAAACAGGGTGATTGAGAAAATGAATGTAATTAAACAACCAGACTGCCACTTCCGAGATTCTTTCAGTTACCCAGCACGATGGTCAAATGGGCTTTCTAGTTCACAGAGCTATAAAGATGCCATAACAGTCTAAAAGAATTAGAATCCCCCAAAAAATCACTAGTTAAAGAAACCTCACTAAGTGTGATTTGATCTTTGATTATTCCAAAGCCATTCTGAAGGGAGACATCACCTCGGTGTTACCATTTTGGGGTTTTCTGGGGGTTTTTTTTGGGGGGGGGGACGGCTGCTCTGGGTCTTCATTGTAGTGCGTGCACACACGAGCTCTCTAGTTGTGGCGCACAGGCTTAGTTGCCCTGCAGCATGTGGGATCATAGTTCCCTGACCAGAGATCGAACCTATATCCCCTGCACTGGAAGGTGGATTCTTAACCACTGGACCACCAGGGAAGTCTCTGGTGTCACCATTTTGAATATGAATCACTATTTTAGCTTATATCGTAGGGTCTGTTCACAAAAGACCCTCTCCGGGACTTCCCTGGTGGTCCAGTGGTTAGGACTTTGCACTTCAGCACTACAAGGGGTGCGAGTTTGATCCCCCCCCAAAAAAAAGATCCTCTTCAACAAAGATTTCATTTCTTTCTTTTGTTTTCCAGGCTACATGTTAACAGCAAGAACTTTTTCTTTTTAATTGAAGTATAGTTGATTTACAATGTTGTGTTAGTTTCAGGTGTACAGCAAAGTGATTCAGTTATACACAAACATATTTTTTTTCAGCTTCTTTTCCATTATAGGTTTTGACAACATATTAAATATAGTTCCCTGTGCTATACAGTAGGACTTTGTTGTTTATTTTATGTATAGTAGTGTATATATGTTAATCTCAAACTCCTAATTTATCCCTCCCCTTTGGTAACCATAAGTTGGTTTTCTATGTCCATGAGTCTATTTCTGTCTTGTAAATAAGTTCATTTGTATCATATTTTATTTTTTTAGGCAACATACTCCCAGGGAAATACTTATTTCCTGTGAGATCAGTCAAACATATACCTATTTTGAAATTTCCCTGATCTCCACATTTTTTTAACTTTTTATTTTATATTAGAATATAGCCAATTAACAATGTTGTGATAGTTTCAGGTGCACAGCAAAGTGACTCAGCCATACATATACATGTATCCATTCTCCCCTAAATTCCCCTCCCACCCAGGCTGCCACATAACCTTAAGCAGAGTTCCCTGTGTTATACAGTAGGTCCTAGTTGGTTATCCATTTTAAATATAGCAGTGTGTCCGTACCCCCATCCTTCCCCACTGGTAACCATAAATTCTTCCTCTAAATCTGTGAGATTGTTTCTGTTTTGTAAATAAGTTCATTTGTATCACATTTTAGATTCCATAAAAGTGATAACATACAGTATTTGTGTTTTTCTGTCTGACTTATTTGACTTCATATGATAATCTCTAGGTCCATCCATGTTGCTGCAAATGGCATTATTTCATTCTTTTTTATAGCTGAGTAATATTCCATTGTGTACATGTACCACATCTTCTTTATCCATTCATCTGTCGATGGACATTTAGGTTGCTTCCATGTCTTGGCTATCGTAAATAGTGCTGCTATGAACACTGGGTGCATGTATCTTTTCAAGTTGGAGTTTTTTCAGATACATGCTTAGGAGTGGGATTGCTCGATCACATGATGACTCTATTTCCAGTTTTTTAAGGAACCGCCATGTGTTTTCCATAGTGGCTGCACCAATTTACATTCCCACCAACAGTGCAAGAAGGTTCCCTTTACTCCACACCCTCTCCAGCATTTACTGTTTGTAGACTTTTTGATGATGCCCATTCTGAGCGCTGCGAGGTGACACCTCACTGTGTTTGTGATTAACAGAAGAACGCTGAACGAGCCAGCCCGGATCCCGTTTCCCAGGCAGATGACTACCCATCTACGCACACTGTAAGAGCACCCCTTTGCCTCCCTGCATGAACAGAATCCTGCGTTCCTGAGATCATCACTCGCCTTATAATACTCTAGAGCAAGAGTTGGCAAACATTTTTTGTAAAGAGACAGAAAGTAAATATTTTCAGCTCGGCAGGTCCGATAGTCTCCGTGGCAACTACCAGACTCTGCTGCTGTCGCACAAAAGGCTGGCCATAAAGAGCGTGCGCATGCGTGGGCGGGGCCAAGTGCCAAGGAACCGGTCTTTATGGTCCTTATGAGAACCTGCGCCGCACTGGATTTGCCCAGCGGCCACAGTCCACGACCGCTGCTCCGGACGGAAGGCTGCCCCACCTCCCCCCTTCCTCCCGGTCGGAGCCAAGCGGCTGCGTCAGCTTCTCGATGCTACCTCACTCCCTACACGTCTTTCTGCCTCCTTCCCTGCCACTGCGTGGAATGATATGACACGGTCATGCTCTCAAAGTCACTGTTCACTCAGCGCACTCTCTGAAGCTGCTCTCCCTGCGTCCCCGACAGCCCCCTCCGGGCTGCTTCATCTCCGACTTGATCTCTCCATGGAGGGGGACCCGTCCTCACCACTCTCTCCCCCTTTCACTTGTGGCCACTCTGCTGGCTGCCCTCGGTCACCTCTACCTGCTTCTTCTAAGCGTCCATCACTGGCCCCCACCCCCCCACACGCCCCCCGCCTCTGCGCCGAATCCACTAAATCTTGGCACTGCCCTGGGGTCTAACTGCTCCTGACCTCTCCCTCTACACACCCAGGCCACCTGGGCGCACTCGCATGCCAAGGACCCCTCATTCTCCACCACAGCCCTGGCCCTGCCCTTGAACTGCACAGGGTTCTCTCCCCCGCAGACCACCCCCAGCTGCCGGCTCTGCAAACAGCTCAAACTCACAGTGGCTGAAACCAAACTCAGTGGCCTCCCCCTGATATCTGCCACTCCCCTTTTCTCCCCTCTTGTCGTCCAAGGTATCACTCACTTCTCACAACAGCCAGGGTGTCATCCTGGCCCCATTCTCTCCCCCCATCCCCACCCAATCCTGGCAATAGCTCCGGTGAGGGATCTTGACACCAAGTCTCTCTCCCGCCGCACATCACTGCCCTCTGTCAGATCTTCTTCCTCTTTCTCCAGAGCTCATTTCCAAGCTTCCTGTTTCTCCCCTGGCAGTGCATCTCTCTTGTCTTCTGTGGCCAGCAAAAGGAAATCCAAACTCCTCTTCATGGTCTACTCAGTCGTCCCCAATGTGGCCCCATTGCCCACGTGGCCAGACTCCTCTCTAGTCTGCCCTCCCTGAATCTGCCACCAGACCTCAGAGCTCCCTGAACTGCCTAAATGTGCCACTCCTGATAAGAATCCTTTCCCCTTCCTTTGCCTAGCAAACTCTTAGGCATCCTTCAAGAACCCACTGAAATCGCACCCTCTCTAGAAACTCCCTCCCTAATTACCCCTCCTAAATGATCCCATAGCACTTGGTACGTAACTTTATTGTAGCCCACAAAAATATATATTGATTGCCAACTAGACGCCAGGCACTGTAACATGTGCTTTCATACACACACAGCCTCATTTAATCTTCAGGTATAATTAACTCCATCCTCACAGATGAGAAGACGGGGTCCAGAAATGGCACCCCAAAAGTCACCCAGCCTGAAGGTATCAGGGTCAGGATGTACCCGATCTGTCTGGTTCCAGAGCCCCCTCCTTGCCCTCCACACCACACCTCTGTATGACACAGCCTCCCAGCCAAAGCACCCGGTATTACTCATATAATTACCTGTCCTCATCTCTGCCTCTCCCACTAGCCCTTCTCTTCTCTGGAACCTAGAGACACGTGAACCCAAGCAGTAGCTCAGGAACTGTCCCATGAAAGCCCCCTGAAGGGACTCCCCTCAATGTATCCTTATGAACAGCACATACCTTTCTGTGTCTGTCGGTGTCCCGTGACTTCTCCCTCAGCCAGTCGATGGTGTGGAAGTCCTCATAAGTCCCCACGTCAGGGAATGGCTCGTCGAGGAAATCCATCAGGTTTCCAGAGCCACTCATCGCTCCTGCATTGACCGTGCTACTTACACCTGTGAGAGAAAACCTGTGGTTAGAAACGTAAGCAGGACATCTGCACAGACCTGGCAGAACAATCCACGTGTGCTATTTTCTTGTACAAGAAAGTCTTACTTCAGCATAGGTGTCTCTGCTGCGACGAAAGATACATACAGTCTGTCTTAGTCAGCATGGGCTGCTATAACAATAATACCACATACTGGGTTGCTTTTCAACAACACGTATTTATTTCTCACAGTTCTGGAGGCTGGGAAGTTCAAGATCAAGGCACTAACAGGTTCAGTGTCTGTTGAGAGTCCACTTCCTGGTCCACAGATGGCCATCTACTCACTGTGTCCTTATCTGGTGGAGCTCTCTGGGGTCCCTTTTATAAGAGCACTAATCTCATCCATGAAGGCTTGACTTTTATGACCTCATCACTTCCCAAAGCCCCCTCCTCCTGATATCATCACATTGGGGATTCAGTTTCAACATATGAATTTTGGGGAGATTCAAACTTTAATTTCTTTTTTTTAACTTTTTATTTTATATTGGAGTATAGCTGATCAACAACGTTGTGATAGTTTCAGGTGTACAGCAAAGTGATTCAGTTATACATATACATGTATCTATTCTTTTTCCAATTCTTACTATTCTTTTGCCAATTCTTTCCCCATTTAGGTTGTTACATAATATTGAGCAGAGTTCCCAGTGCTATATAGTAGGGCCCTGCTGGTTATCTGTTTTAAATACAGCAGTGTGTACATGTCAATCCCCAATTCCCTAACTATCCCTCCCCCACCCCCACCCCTGTAACCATAAGTTCCTTCTCTAAGTCTGTGAGTTTCTTTCTGATGAATGTTAATTTCTTATTATTTGTAGTAGTTACGTGCTATAAATTCACCATGGCCACCGAATTAGTGAGTACTGAAACAGCATCCCTAAGAGAAATACAGGGTTAGGTTTCTTTGAGCCTCTGGTCACATTTTCATCAACCAATCAATACATAACCTTGTTTTATGTGGTTCTGTTTAAAGACACCTTATCAAATATATATTGCTGATTCATCCACATTGAACTCACAGCCAACAGCACTGTCACTCATGCTGCAGGGAGCTTGTTCTAACACGTATTTTCCCGCAAGGCACAGTGCAGCCTTCTCGCGCTTAGAAACACTGCAGGTACTCCCGCCTGTGTTTCAGGGCCATTGGAAACAGCAAAATTAACAATTAAAAAAAAAAAAAGCACAAAAATATGAAAAATATGGCTCTAAAGAGACTGTGAAAAAGGCACTTGTTTCCAGTCTGGGAGCTGAAACAAGACGGCAGAGCACCAACTTCTCCAAACCTCGGCTGGGAATGTGCATTTCTGGTGACTCAAACTTTCTGAGACCCCGCACGTGCATGGTGCAGATGACCTGGCAAGCACCGCACGTGTTCCTCTGGGGGCTACACGTACACTTTAGTGAGCAGGCACATTCATAAACGTGGCACTGCGCAGAATGAGGGTCAACTACATACATTTCTGGAAAACCTCACGTTGTGCAAAAGCGAGGCATCAAAATGCGAGGGCTGGGGGGAAATATGGTTGGCACCTCACTCAAAACCAAACCACTGTCATCAAAGCAGTAACCGGTTTTCCGGGGAGACAAAGCGGATCACTCAGGCAGGCAGCCTCTGTGGTTGTCACTGCAGATATTCGAGAAGCACAGCAACAGCAGAGTGAAAATGCTCCAAGACTTAACTAACTGGTGGGAGCCAAGGTGATCCGCAGAGGGCAGTGGTCCTCTGCATCGGGGGTGCAGGGGTTGCCACAGGGATGACAAGGAGGCAGGACAACCTGCCACATGAGCCATGCTACAGTCTCAATGTGTGCCCCACCCACCCGAATTCATACATTGAAATCCTAACCCCCAAGGGATGGTATTAGAAGGTGGGGTCTTTGGGATGTGATTGGGTCCTAAGGGCAGCACCCTCATGAATGGGATGAGTGTCCTTATAAAAGAGGCCCCAGGGAGCAACCTTGTCCCTGATCTCACACTTCCAGCCTCCAGAACCGTGACGAATGAATGTCTGCTGTTTCTAAGCCATCCAATCTGTGGTATTTTGTTATAGCAGCCTGAACAGACTAAGACAAGCCAAGAGCCATGCCAGGGCAAGCAGCCCTCAGTGCAGGCACTCACGTCTAATTTTCCTTAAAATACCGTCCAAAGGGCACCTGCTGCTAGGGCAGTAGCAAAGTGGAGGGTTTCTTCCTTTCCTGCCTAAGATAACAATTCCACTCCCATTATTCTGCCTCCCCTTGTCTGGAAAACAACTGCAAATACACCAAGACATCTTCCATGTTACACCACCATCAGAACCCGATTTACAGATCACGAAGGAACTAATTGGACATGGAGAAAATGCTCTGCAGCAGGACTAATGCTGCCCACCAGTTAGCAAGAAAAATAATCCACTCTTACAAAGACAAGAGGTTGGAATAAGCACTAAATCAAAATTACTGTGGCACACAGAATGGAAATTTGAATTATAGCACGGGGACCAAAAAGTGCCAGAATAAGATGGTTAAAGAAGTGAAGGGTAGTTATTAAAATACTTGAACACAGGCTTCTCTCATTGCTTTATGAATTTTTATATCTGGAGGACTCAACCACGACCTGACAAAACTGCATTTTGATCAAACTGAAAAGTCGCTCCAGGCAAAGTGGAATAATCACCTTACAAGCAACAAAGTGGCCATAGTGATTGATTTATTGACTGTCTGCGCAACTTAGCTACTTTACAACTTGAAAAGTTTGAAGTCTGAGCCATATCAAGCTGAAAACTATAGCCACTGATGAGTGCCCAGGGAAGAAACATGCTGCATAAGTCAGTAGCAACCAATAATAAAAGGGAAGGAATAGAATTAGAAAGCAAAGATTTCATTCTCATTTCTAGAAAAACAAGATGGTAATAACCTTGTATTATATGCGGTAAAGAAAATCTCTGATGGGAAAAAGAAGATGGCAGGCTGCTGACTCACAATGGGGAGCCCGTGTAAGAAAAACCGAGCCAGCAGATGGAAGAACTGCAGAGACTTGGACATTCTACTAAAAAGAAGTTCACGTTACCTGAAATTTAACCAAATCGCTAGTCAAGCAACAACTCCAGGCAATAATGGCTGAAACAGTCACTCTGGAGAACAAATGTATCTTTAAACTGTGATGGAGCACGGTCATGGTCAGGACTATCAGACACATAATTGGTTAAAGGAAAACTTACGTGGTCTAATCTGTAGATCTAACTGGGGGCTTCCCTGGAGGCCCAGAAGGAGGTGGTGACTTTGCTTCTGAAGCTCGGGTTAAGAAAGACAGGACAAGGAGATGGGTCAGAAGAGGGCCTCCAGGTCAGAAATAATGGAAAGAGGGACTTCCCTGGTGGCCCAGTGGTTAGGACTCTGTGCTTTCACTGCTGAGGGCCCAGGTTCGATCCCTGGTCAGGGAACTAAGATCCCGCAAGCTGCGAGGCATGGCCAAAAATTTTTTTAAAAATAAAAGAAAAAAGAAAAGTGGAAAGAATTCTATCTGGGATCCATTTGGGAGATATGGATGGATAAGAAATGAGAATCCAGCCAAACACAGGAGCAATAAGGAATGAACTCCAAGGACTTGTTGAGAAATAAACTGAACCTGTGTAAGTTCAATACGGCACCCAAAGGGATGCGAATACAGCAGACCCTTGAACAACACGGGTTTGAACTGCGCGGGTCCACTTATAACATGGATTTTTTGCAGTAAGTATCATACCTGTACTTTCGTTTTATACATCTTTACGTGAGGGGAAAAGTTTGTGTTCGATTAGAGATCACAATATATGGAATCAAAAGAACTAGGGTTTGAGTCCTGATTCTATCCAAACTGTTTCAGTTTCCTGCCCCTGGGTGATCATTTATCAATTCCTTTGTTTTCCAGGCAGAGAGAGCAGGATACAGACTTTCGACTGCACTGGGGGTCAGTGTCCCCAATTCCCACGTTGTTCAAGGGTCAACTATAGTCCTTTGCACCTTAGAGGGGAGCCCTGGCTCCTCTCACCTGGTTTTATTTCTTCTCTCCAATCAGAGCACTTCTGCTGGCAGATGACACCTCTGCTCATGATTTCAGGAAGGACAGCACACTAGTTCCTGGATCGGAGATTCCTACTTGATCTGGGTCATCGAGGTCAGTGCTCAGCAAACTGCAGCTTGTGGGCCAAACCTGGGCTGCTGCCTGGTTTTGTAAAGCAGTTCTAGTGGAACCAGTCACGCCCGCTCAGTTACGTATTGTCTCTGGCTGCTTTCACATTGCAACAGCAGAGGGGAGTGGTTATAACAAAGGCCAAATGGCCCCCAAAGCCTCAAATATTTACTACTTGGCCATTTACAGAAAACATTTGCTGACTCCTGATCTATGTAGTGGACTGAACACAGAAACAGCTCAGATTCTCTACCAGTCCCGGAATCTACAGCATTTTCAATGGGACCTTGCGGCTCCTCTTCATTAAGAGGTAGAGTCTATGTCTCCAGCTCTTGAATCAGGGACACGCAGTGGAAGTGACAGCATGCATGTACTGAGTCTAGACCCCAAAGGTGATGCAGCCTTTGCTTTCTTCCTTGGCCTTCTGCCACAAGCAGAAGCCTAGGATAGATGCTGGAACATGAGCGACCACCTGGAGTCAAGCTGGGTCATCTCACCTGAGGCCATCCTAGATCACCCGGACCCGCCAAGCACAGATTCATGAGTGAGCCCAGCCAAGAGCAGCTGCGTTTGGCCCAATCAAACCACCCAGCTGACCTGTAGACCGTGAGAAAAATGAATGGGTATTGTTTTAAGCCACTGGGTTTTTTGAAAGGGTTGTTATGTAGCAGCAATTCAAAGCAATGTTTAACAGGTATGATGTATGTGGGCCCCGAGGGAGAGGAGAAACGAAGAGGGCCAAGTTAACTGTGGCACCGCAGAGCAACTGTAAGGGAGGAGGATGGGACAGCAACAGATGACACAGCTGCCAACAGAGATAGGATGGAATCGAATTTCATGCTGGACGTGTCCACCCTGAAAAAAAGAGCACATCTCTTACACAACCATATGTACCTACAAAGGGACTTTGGAAAACAATGGGACACCTAGGTCTTTTATCCAATCCTTGAAAGCAAGAAAGGATCTACAGAGTATGAGGGTAGCTGTAGGCTTTTCATATATGGGCTTCATCAAAGTGAGGTAATTTCCTTCTATCCTAGCTTGTTGAATGTTTTTAATCATGAAGGGCGTTGAACTTCGTCAAATGTTTTTTCTGCACCTATTGAGATGATTATATGATTTTTATTCTTCTGTTAATGTAGTGTATCACATTAATTGGATTAATTTTCAGATATTGGATTGATTTTCAGATGTTGAACCATCATAGCATCCTAGTGATAAATCCCATTTGGTCATGGTATATGATCCTTTTAATATGCTGTTGAATTCAGTTTGTAGTGTTTTATCACAAATTCTTACATCTATATTCATCAGGGATATTGGCCTCTAATTTTCTTTTCTTGTAGTGTTGTTTTCTGGCTTTGGTATCAAGGTAATGCTGCCCTCATAAAAGAGTTTAGAAGTGTTCCCTCTTCTCCAATTTTTTAGAAGAGTTTGAAAAGCAACTGAATTAATTCTTCCTCAAAAATCTGACAGAATTCACCAGTGAAACCATCTGGTCCTGGGCTTTTCTATGTTGGGAGGTTTCTGATCACAGAGCCCACCTCTTTACTAGTTACAGGTCTGTTCACATTTTCTATTCTTCATTATTCAGTCTTGGCAGGTTGTATATTTCTAAGCATTTATCAATTTCTTCTAAATTATCCAATTTCCTGGCATATAGTTGTTTATAATAGTCTCTTATAATCCTTTTTATTTTTGTGACATCAGTTGCAATGTGTCCTCTTTCATTGCCGATTTTATTTTTCTGAGTCTTCTCTCTTTTTTTCTTAGTCTAGCTAAAGGTTTGTCAATTTTGTTGACCTTTAACAAAAAGATGGTGCTACTTAACAAAAAGATTATGTTAACACCAACTCTTAGTCTCACTGATTTTTCTACTGCTTTTCTATTCTGTATTTATTTCCCCTAATCACTATTATGTCCTTCCTTCTGCTAACTTTGGGCTTTGTTCTTTTTCTAGTCACTGAGGTGTAAAGTTACGTTGTTTATTTAGGATCTTCTTTTTAAATGTAGGTGTTTATCAATATAAACTTCCCTCCTAATATTGCTTTTGCTGCATCCCGTAAGTTTTGGTATGTTATGTTTTTGTTTTCATTTGTCTCACGATATTTTCTAATTTCCCTTTTGATTTCTTCTATGATCCACTGTTTGTTCAAGAGTATGTTAATTTCCATGTTTGTGAACTTTCCTATTTTCCTTCCGCTGATTTATAGTTTCATTCCATTGTGATCAGAGAGCACCCTTGGTATAATTTCAATCTTCTTAAATTTGTTAAGACTTATTCTGTGACATAACGTGATCTATCCTGGAGAATGTTATGTGTGTGATTGAGAAGAATGTGTATTCTGCTGCTGTTGGGTGGAATGTTTGACAAATGTCTGTTAGGCCCACTTGGTCTATACCATTGTTCAAGTCCTCTGTTTCCTACAGCCATCTTGCTCTCTTTTGGTGGTCATTTGCATGGAATATTTTTTTCCATCCTTTCACTTTCAGCTTCTATTTGTCCTTAAGTCTAAAATGAGTCTCTTACAGCCTGCATAGAGTTGGATCTTTTTTTTCTTTTTTAATCCATTCAGCCACTCAGTCTTTTGATTAGGGAGTTTAATCCATTTACATTTAAAGTAATTATTGACAGGGAAGATCTTACTACTGCCATTTTGTTCACTGTTTTCTGCCTGTCTTGTAGCTCCTTTGTCCCTCTTTTCCTTTCTTGCTGTGTTCCTTTGTGTTTCATTGATTTTTTTTTTTTTTTTGGTAGGAACATGCTTTGATTCCTTTTCATTTTCTTTTGTGTATCTTCTATAAGTGTTTTCCTGTTGTTATCATGGGGCTTAAGCAGATAACAACTTACTTCAATCACATACAGAAACTCTACACTTTTACCTCTCCCCACATACACATTTAATATTACTGATGTCATGAGTCACATTTTTATATTGTGTATCTGTTAACATATTTTATAGGTATAGTTCATTTTTATACTTTTTTTTAACTTCCATACCAGAATTCAGTGATTTACACACCTCCACTGCAGTATTATAGTATTCTGTATTTGTCCATATGATTACCAGCAAGCTTCAGACTTTCAAATGTTTTTGTGTTGCTGTTTAGCATCCTTTTATTTCACCTCAAAGGAGTCCCTTAAGCATTTCCTACAAGGCAAGTGTAGTGGTGATGAACTCCTTCAGCTTTTGTTCATCTGGGAGTCTTTAACTATCCTTGATTTTTTAAGGACAGTTTTGCCAGATACAGTATTCTTGGTTAGCAGTTCCCCACCCCTCCCCAGCACTTTGAATATACCATCCCACTCCCTTATGGCCTGCAAGGGTTCTGCTGAGAAATCCACTGACAGTCTTACCGGGGGATCCTTTGTATGAGATGAGTGGATTTCTCTTGTTGCTTTCACAACTCTATCTTTGACTCTTGACAGTTTGATTACAATGTGCCTCAGTGTGAACTTCTTTGTTTCACCCTTTTATGGAATCTATTTGGCTTCTTGAATCTGGATGTCCATTTTCCTTCCCGGATTTGATAGGTTTTCTATTTCTTTTTTTTAAAGCTCTTTATTGGATTATAATTGCTTTACACTGTTGTGTCAGTTTCTGCTGTACAACGAATAAATCAGCTGTATTTATACATATATCCCCACATTCCCTCCATCCCGTGATCTATTTCTTTTAAATAAGCTTTCTGCCCTTTCCTTTCTTCTCTTCTTGTGAGACTCCCATATGCATGTTATCTGTTCACCTGATGGAGTCCCATAAGTCCCTTAGGCTTTCCTCTTTTTTTTTTTTTTGGTCCTCTGACTGGATAATTTCCAATTACTGCTTTCAAGGACATTGATTCTTTCCTCTGTTGGATGAAGTCTGTTGTTAAACACCTCTAGTGAGGTTTTCTGTTCAGTTATTGTATTCTTCAGCTCCAAAATTTCTTTTTTATATTTTCTATCTATTTGTTAACATGCTTGTTTTATTCGTGGATTGTTTTCTTGAGCTTGTTGAGCACCTTTATGACAGTTTACTTTGAATTCTTTATCAGCTAAATCATATACCTCTTTTTCTTTAGGGTTGGTTTCTGGATATTTATTTTGTTTCTTTGGTTGAGTCATGTTTGTCTATCTCTTCATGTTCTTTCAACTTTTGTATTGGTATCTACACATGTGAAAAAACAGCCACCTCTCCCAGTCTTTACAAACTAGTTTTGTACAGGGAAGGACCTTCAACAATCAGCCCAACTAGAGAATCTGGAGGCCTCTCAAACCTTTTCTGTGGATGCATTTTCTCTGGACTTGTGCATGTAAAGTCCTAATTAAAGGAATTTGCCAGTTTATTTTTTCACAAGACCATAATCTCTTGCTCCCTCTGGTATCTGTCTGTAGCTCTGCAAGTTCTCTGGTTCTACAGCAGCAAGCCACCTCACTCTCCTGGGTGCTCAGTGGCAACCAGGCCACTCCCTGTCAGTATCTCAAGCCAGACCAAAGAGAAATCAGTTCCTTGGGCAGCCCTCCAAAAATCCAGAGAGCTGGATGCAAATGCCACTTCTCTTCCTCTCTCTTGCTCCAAGCAAGGAATGAAGTTAAACAGAAAATAGTCCCTCAGGCTGCCCTCAGAAAAGCCACGACATTGGAGGCACTCTTCACTCCTCTCCTTCACAAGTGAGAAGTCTCAAGTTGAGTGTCTTCTCCCCATCATGCAGATCCAGGCCAGCTGCCGCAGGCCACCCTCCACTTGCACTGTTCTCAACCACCCTCAGGCCTCCAACCTATGCTGGTTCCATCACTGCCATAAGTGGGGAGTAAGGTGAGCCCTGAGGTAGGGCTCTGAAAAGCTGGGATGTTGGAGACATGTCCTGCTCTCTCTTTCCCCACAGGGAGAAATTGCTGGCAGTCTCTCTCAGTGCTGAGCTGTGCCATCTCGGAGGTGGGGCTGACACAGGTAAAGTGACATCACTCCTCTAACCTGTTTCAAAGCAGCTGTTTCCGGCTTTGTGCTCACCTGGAGTCCTGTGACATCTTACCTGGAATCTGGAATTCTCATAAAGGTCTCTATATCACTGTTACTGCTGTTTCTGGGACTTTCTATTTTACTGTCTTACCCCTCTGTCCCAAAGCATTATCAGAACTCCTAACTACACTGTGGCTGGAACATCTTCCCACTCCACCATGACCCTCTGCAGTGACGAACAACGACTCACGTCTATTTGCACTCCCATCACTGTGTCTGGCATGTTGTCAATGTTCACTAATGTGTTTTGAGTTCATTTAAGTGTGTGCATATCTCTAAACCATTGGGGCAACAAAGGCAAGGCTCCATTACAGAATTTTGGTAGGTTCCATCTATGCATGCACCAAAAATGTCTAAGTCCCAATTTTATCAGAAATAGGACAGACTCAAAAATAAACATGTAAGCAGATGAGATAGCCTAGAAAAAAAAAGCAGTACAAAGAGAATGAGCTTGTCGGTTTGACTCTTGCCCAGTCTCGTGAGTCCAGACCAGTCTCCTCTGCAGTGACAGACTCAGGACGATTCGCGGGACACCTGGCTCTCAGAAAAGGATGGCAGGAGCCACCAAGATCACCCACAAGAAATCCCTGGTTCTGTGCCACGGCTTCCAGGAGCACTTCAGGTACAGAGAACAGAGAGCAACTTTCCTGAAAATTCTAGTCCACGCCTCATTTTGAGTTAATAAATCAGCAGTCAAGTTTACAACGAAGTTTCTTTTAACAGGTTTTGGTTGGTCCATCTCCTTAAACCTGATTGGTTCTGCTTACTGGGAAAAACCAGACTTCTGTGCTAAGGTCCGGGCCATGTGCAGGAGTAATGGTCCCAACTTATGCCCTCCATGGAGTTCTACTCAAGTCTTAAACTCTCTGTGCCTCAACTTCCTCATCTGTGAAATGGGTATAGTAATAGTTCCTATCCCTCCTGGGCTCATGAAGATTAAGTGAGTTAATATATGTAAAACATTCAGAATAAGTACTATGTAACTCTTTTTTTGACCCCAGAATTCTGTGTTGTGTCTCTCACGAGGCTGCAGGCATAGAGGAGGCCAGGGCTGAAATCACCTGAAGGCTATTCACTCACACATCTGGTGCCTGGGCTGGAAGACCCAACAGCTGGGAACTGGAACAGCTGGGGCTCCCTGGACATCTCACTCCATTGGTCTCTCCAGCCTTGTGGCTTTAGGGTGGCAGAACTTCTAACCTGGAGGCTTTAGGCTCCAAAGCAAGTATGTCAGAGAGAGAGACGGGTGGGCAGAAATCTCTCTCATGGATGACCTTGCGTGACCCAGCTTCAGAAGTCATGCAGCCTCACTCTGGCAGCATTCCTTTTTTCTTCTTCTTTTTTTTTTTTAGAGTCAGGGGCAGGCCACACGGCTTGCAGGATCTTAGTTCCCCAACCAGGGATTGAACCTAGGCCTTCAGCAGTGAAAGTGCTGAGTCCTAACCACTGGACCGCCAGGGAACTCCCCTGGCCACATTCCTTTCATTGAGGCAGTCACAAAAGCCCACCCAGGTTCAAGGGGAGGGAAGAAGACTCCATTACTTTATAAGTGAATGGCAAGGTTCTAGAAGAACATCCAAAATCAGAAATATTGTGCCATTTTTCAAAAATACAACTTACCACCCAACTTATTAAAAATCTTGGAAAATTCAGAAAAGTATCAAGAAGGAAATAATGATTATCTCTCATCATACTTTAGAGAGAGAATCACTGTAATGTTATGGTATATTTTCTTCACAGATATGTTTAAAACAGATTGGAAGTGTCATATATCTGGCTCTTTAATATTATGCTTTTCCCCTTCGTACTTTGAATGATTACCACAAGAGAGGCAGCGTGCCACAGTGGTTAAAAACATGTACTCTGGGGACTTTCCTGCTGGTCCAGTGGTAAAGAATCTACCTTCCAATGCAGGGGATGCAGGTTCAATCCCTGGTCAGGGAACTAAGACCCCACATGCTGCAGGGCAACTAAGCCCATGTGCCACAACTACAGAGCTCATGTGCCTCAACTAGAGAGCCTGCATGTCACATGCTCTGGAACCTGCGCACCACAACTACAAAGCCCACATGCCCTGGAGTCTACATGCCACAACTAGGGAGAGAAAACCTTCACACCACAACTAGAGAAAAGCCCGCATGCCACAACAAAAGATCCCACGTGCGTCAATTAAGATCCCATGTGCTGCAACTAAGACCTAACACAGCCAAAAATAATTAAATAAATAAAATAAATATTAGAAGATAAAAAAAAAAAAAAAAACCATGGGCTCTGAAACAGTACTGCCTTGGTTCAAATCTCAGCTCTGCCACTTAGCAGCTGTGTGGCTTTAGGCAAGTTGCTTAACCGTACTGTGCCTCAGTCTGCCCATCTATGAAGTGGGGTCTAACAGCATCTATCTCAAAGCGTGGTTACGAGACAAACAGCAGACATTTGTAAAGCACTTTGCCCCGACACAGGACTGTTGGTGCTTTACAAGTGTTTGTCAAATAAAAACCATTAAGTGTTGATGCTCCTTCCACCTCCAACTGGCTGGGGCTCTGGAGAGGCACCGCATGCTGGTCCCCAGAGCCACCCTGCCACCGCCGCCTCCTCTCTCCACTCACAGGGAACCTGTCAGTCCCCGCACTGTGCGCTCCTCCATCTGGGCCATGGATGGCAGGGATCTGATGAGCCTCTTTCTTCTGGCATCATTAACGGACCTTTTCCCATGAACAATTCCACTCCTTCTGCAGGCCAGGGGTCAGGCCTGAGCTCCTGTGGTGGGAGTGCCGAGTCCAAACTGCTGGACTAACAGAGAACCTCAGACCCCAAGGAATATTAATCAGAGTGAGGTCTCCCAGAGGTCCGCATCTCGGCACCAAGACCCAGCTCTACCCAACTGCCTGCACACTCCAGTGCTGGAAGCCTCAGGCCAAACAATCAGTAAGACAGAAACACAGCCCCAGCCATCAAAAAAAAATGCAATGACAAAAAAATATGTTACAGATGAAGGAATAAGGTAAAAACCTGCAAGACCAGGTAAATGAAGAGGAAATAAGCAACCTACCTGTAAAAGAATTCAGAGTAATGACAGTAAAGGTGATCCAGAATCTCAGAAATAGCGATAGAGGCACGGATCAAGAAAATACAAGAAATGTTTAACAAGGACCTAGAAAAGCTAAAGAACAAACAGTGATGAACAACACAATAACTTAAATTAAAAATAGTCTACAGACTTCCCTGGTGGTCCAGTGGTTTAGACTCTGCACTTCCAAAGCAGGGGTCACAGGTTCAATCCCTGGTAGGGGACCTAAGATGCCACATGCCCTGTGGTGCGGCCAAAAATAATAATAATAAAAATAAAAAATAAAACAATCACACAGCTTTTAAAAAAAATACTCTAGAAGGAATCAATAGCAGAATAACTGAGGCAGAAGAACAGATAAGTGAACTGGAAGATAGAATGGCAGAAATAACTGCCAAGGAGCAGAAAAAAGAAAAAAGAACGAAAAGAAATGAGGACAGTCTCAGAGACCTCTGGGACAACATTAAACACACCAACATTCAAATTTCAAATTATAGGGTTCCCAGAAGAAGAAGAGAAAGAGAAAGGGTCTGAGAAAATATTTGAAGAGATTATAGTCAAAAACTTCCCTAACGTGGGAAAGGAAATAGCAACCCAAGTCCAGGAGGCGCAGAGAGTCCATACAGTATAAACCCAAAGAGAAACACACCAAGACACGTATTAATCAAACTAACAAAAATTAAATTCAAAGAAAAAATACTAAAAGCAGCAAGGGAAAAGCAACAAATAACATACAAGGGAATCCCCATAAGGTTAACAGCTGATCTTTCAGCAGAAACTCTGCAGGCCAGAAGCAAGGGCAGGATATACTTAAAGAGATGAAAGGGAAAAACCTACAACCAAGATTACTCTACCCAGCAAGGATCTCATTCAGATTTGACAGAGAAATCAAAAGCTTTATAGACAAGCAACAGCTCAGAGAATTCAGAACCACTAAACCAGCCCTACAACAAATGCTAAAGGAACTTCTCCAGGTGGGAAACACAGGAGAAGACAAAGACCCACAAAAACAAATGCAAAACAATTAAGAAAACGGTAATAGGAACATACATATTGATAATTACCTTGAATGAAAATAGATTAAATGCTCCAAGCAAAGGACACAGACTGGCTGAATGGATACAAAAAAAAGACCCGTATATATGCTGTCTACATGAGACCCACTTCAGACCTAGGGACACATATAGACTTAAAGTGAGGGGATGGAAAAAGATATACTATGCAAATGGAAATCAAAAGACAGCTGGAGTAGCAATACTCATATCAGATAAAATAGACTTTAAAATAAAGACTGTTACAAGAGATAAGGAAGGATACTACATAATGATCAAGGGATCAATCCAAGAAGAAGATATAACAATTATAAACATTTATGCACCCAACATAGGAGCACCTCCATACATAAGGCAAATGCTAACAGCCATAAGAGGGGAAATCGACAGTAACACAATAATAGTAGGAGACTTTAACACCCCACTTACACCAATGGACAGATCATCCAAACAGAAAATAAATAAGGAAACACAAGCTTTAAGTGACACAACAGACCAAATAGATTTAATTGATATTTATAGGACATTCCACTTGAAAGCAGCAGAATACACTTTCTTCTCAAGTGCACACGAAACATTCTCCAGGATAGATCACATCTTGGGTCACAAATCAAGCCTCAGAAAATTTAAGAAAATTGAAATCATATCAAGCATCTTCTCTGACCACAACACTATGAGATTAGAAATCCATTACAGGGAAAAAACTGTAAAAAACACAAACACATGAAAGCTAAACAATACTCTACTGAATAATCCAGACATCACTAAAGAAATCAAAGAGGAAATCAAAAAATACCTAGAAACAAATGACAATGAAAGCACGACAACCCAAAACCTATAGGACTTGGCAAAAGCAGTTCTAAGAGGGAAGTTTACAGCAATTCAATCTCACCTCAAGAAACAAGAAAAATCTCAAATAAACAATCTAACCTTACACCTAAAGCAATTAGAGAAAGAACAACAACCAAAAAAAACCCCGGAAGTCAGTAGAAGGAAAGAAATCACAAATATCAGAGCAGAGATAAATGAAATAGAAACAAAGAAAACAATAGCAAAAATCAATAAAACTAAAAGTTGGTTCTTTGAGAAGATAAACAAAATTGATAAACCTTTAGCCAGACTCACCAAGAAAAAAAGGGAGAGGATCCAAATCAATAAAATTATAAATGAAAAAGGAGAAATTGCAACTGACACTGCAGAAATACAAAGGATTACAAGAGACTACTACAAGCAACTATATGCCAATAAAATGGACAACCTGGAAGAAATGGACAAATTCTTGGAAAGGTACAACTTTCTAAGACTGAACCAGGAAGAATTAGAAAATACAAACAGACCAATCACAAGTAATGAAATTGAAACTAATTTAAAAAATCTTCCAGCAGGGACTTCCCTGGTGGCACACTGGTTAAGAATCCACCTGCCAATGCAGGGGACAAGGGTTTGATCCCTGGTCCCGGAAGATCCTATATGCCACAGAGCAACTAAGGCCTTGTGCCACAACTACTGAGCCTGCGCTCTAGAGCCCGTGAGCCACAACTACTGAAGGCCACGTGCCACAACCACTAAAACCCGTGCGCCCTAGAGCCTGCATGCCACAATTACTGAGCCCATGTGCTGCAACTACTGAAGTCTTCATGCCTAGAGCCTGTGCTCCCCAACAAGAGAAGCCACTGCACTGAGAAGCCCACGCACCGCAATGAAGAGTAGCCCCCAGCTGCCACAACTAGAGAAAGCCTACATACAGCAACGAAGACCCAACGCAGCTAAAAATAAATTTAAAAAAAAATCTTCCAGCAAATAAAAGTCCAGGACCAGATGGCTTCACAGGCAAATTCTATCAAACATTTAGAGACTGGCTAACAACTATCCTTCTCAAACTCTTCCAAAAAATTGCAGAGGAAGGAACACTCTCAAACTCATTCTATGAGGCCACCATCACCCTGATACCAAAACCAGACAAAGATGTCACAAAAAAAGAGAATTACAGACCAATATCACTGATGAACACAGACACAAAATCCTCAACAAAATTCTAGCAAACAGAATCCAACAACACATTAAAAGGATCATACACCATGATCAAGTCAGATTTATCCCAGGGATGCAAGGATTCCTCAATATACACAAATCAATCAATGGGATACACCATATTCACAAATTGAGGAACAAAAACCACATGATCACCTCAACAGATGCAGAAGAAGTTTTTGACAAAACTCAACACCCGTTTATGATAAAAACTCTCTAGAAAGTGGGCAGAGAACCTACCTCAACATAATAAAGGCCATATATGACAAACCCACAACAAACATCATTCTCAAAGGTGAAAAACTGAAAGCATTCCCTCTAAGATGAGGAAAAAGACAAAGATGTCCACTCTCGCCATTATTATTCAACATAGTTTTGGAAGTCCTAGCCACAGCAATCAGAGAAGAAAAACAAATAAAAGGAATCCAAATTGGAAAAGAAGAAGTAAAACTGCCACTGTTCGCAGATGACATGATACTGTACACAGAAAATCCTAACGATGCCACTACTAGAGCTAATCGATGAATCTGGTAAAGTTGCAGGATACAAAATTAATGCACAGAAATCTCTTGCATTCCTCTACACTAACAACGAAAGACCAGAAAGAGAAATTAAGGAATGAATCCCATTTACCATCACAACAAAAAGGATGAAATACCTAGGAATAAACCTACCTAAGGAGGTAAAAGACCTGTACTCAGAAAACTATAAAACACTGATGAAAGAAATCAAAGATGACACAGATGCTTAGTGATGACCTAGAGGGGTGGGAGGGAGGCTCAAGAGGGAGGGGATAGGGGGATATATGTATAAATATAGCTGATACACTTTGCTGTACAGCAGAAACTAACACAACATTGTAAAGCAATTATACTCCAATAAAGATGTATAAAAAAAAGAATGGGAGAAAATATTTGCAAATGAAGCAGCTGACAAAGAATTAATCTCTAAAATGTACAAACAGCTCATGCAGCTCAATATCAAAAGAACAAACAACCCAATCAAAAAATGGGCAGAAGCCCTAAATAGACATTTCTCCAAAGAAGACATATTGATGGCCAAGAGGTACATGAAAAGATGCTCAACATCACTAGTTATTAGAGAAATGCAAATCAAAACTACAGTGAGGTATATCACCTCACACAGGTCAGAATGGCCATCATAAAAAAAATCTACAAACAATAAAAGCTGGAGAGAGTGTGGAGAAAGGGGAACCCTCTTGCACTGTTGGTGGGAATGTAAATTGACACAGCCACTATGGAGAACAGTATGGACGTTCCTTAAAAAACTAAAAATAGAACTACCATATGACCCAGCAATCCCACTCCTGGGCATATACCCTGAGAAAACCATAATTCAAAGAGACACACGTACCACAATGTTCACTGCAGCACTATTCACAATAGACAAGACATGGAAACAACCTAAATGACAGATGAATGGATAAAGAAGAGGTGGTACATATATACATTGGAATGTTACTTAGCCATTAAAAGGAATGAAACTGGGTCATTTGTAGAGATGTGGGTAGACCTAGAGTCTGCCATACAGGGTGAAGTAAGCCAGAAAGAGAAAAACAAATACTGTATATTAACACATATATGTGGAATCTAGAAAAATGGTACAGATGAACCTATTTGCAGCACAGGAATAGAGATGCAGACATAGATAACAGACATGTGGACACGGAGGGTGGGGAAGGGGAGGGTGGGATGAATTGGGAGATTAGGATTGACACACATACACTGCCACGTGTAAAACAGACATCTAGTACGAACCTGCTGCACACCACAGGGACCTCAGCTCGGTGCTCTGTGATGACCTAGATGGGTAGGATGAGGGAGGTCCAAGAGGGAGGGGACATATGTATATATATAGCTGATTCACTTCGTTGTACAGCAGAAACTAACACAACATTGTAAAACAACTATACCTCTTTTTTTTTTTTTTTTAGCTCTTCATTGGAATATAATTGCTTTACACTGCTGTGCCAATTTTTGAGGTACACCAAAGTGAATCAGCTGTATTTATACACATATCCCCACCCTCTCGCAACTCCCTCCCACCCTCCCTATCCTGGCCCTCTAAGTCATCACCCATCATCGAGTTTATCTTCTTATGTTATGCAGGAACTTCCCACGAGCTACCTAATTTTACATTTGGTGTATAACTCTTTATTTTTGAAAAAAAAAAGGTGAAAAAAAAAGGTAAATAAAAACCTTAAGTGTTTCATGAAAACACATTTTCCTTACCACCCTGCATGTTCCCTCGTTCCCAAAGTTTATCTAATCAGTCCTTTGATGTCTGTAGCTGACAGAAGGGACCTGAAGGATTCCGGTTCTGCTCAGGGAGATTAAGCTCAAACTGAACTTTTGGGGGACCCTCTGTGACTTCTGTTTACCAAGAACTCATGAAGGCCATTAAAACATGAATCTATGCCTGGCATTTTAAATATCTTTTCCTAAAATCTCCGCAAAGTGTTTACATTTATTAGAGACTATTTTCTTTCAAACAAAATGCATCTATTCAAAGTCAAAAGACCAGTAGTGGAGAAATGAGCGTGAATCCCACCTGGCTATGTGACCTCCACTGACCCTCAGTACCCTCCTCTCAGAAACCAGAGTCCTGGGCTGGACTGTTTCTCAGGTGCTTTCCACCCGGAGCAGATGACACAGAGACTGAAACTTAATACCAGCCCCTTCCACATGCTCAGGGACAAGCAAACAATTTATTAATTCATTAAAACTTTTTGCCTCTGCACAGATATTGGTTAAGCCTAGGCAACTTACCAGAAATTCGGAGCTATCTTCACTGCCAGCTGTTTACGTCAGTCATTACACAGCAGAAAACCAGTTTTTAAAGAAAACATACTCTTCACTGTTGGCAAAATTAAAATGAGATCATCTGAGTGATAATCTCACATCCTCAAAAGCTATAGTGACATCTGTGAGCATTACTGCCCCTAACAGAAATGGAGACACAAAAGTGTAAAAGAAGAGATTACTAAATACATAGAAAAAGCAAGCCCCAGGTAAGCAGGAGGATCTTGTAACCAGCAAGAAGCCCAGAGTCCACGCTTCTCTCCTGGATGGAAACGCATGCGCACCAGCGGCTGCTAGGAAGATTCTTATTTCTCTCCAATCAGGCTAAACGGAAACAGGGAAGTGGGGGTTGGGCTGGGCATAATCTTAGGGGGAAGTTCAGAAGTGAGTTATCTACAATCTTCCAATTTGTCCTGTTTTTCGTAGAACTGCAATTTCAGTAAACAGAAGTAGCAAACCTAACGTCCTCATTTTAGCTACATTCTGGAAACTGCTCTGCGCTACTCAACTGGCCTGGATCTGGAGGTGGGTCTGGATTACCTGGTAGAAAAGTCAGGCCTTCCCCTTGTCAACCCTCGAGTCACCTGTGCTTGGAAGAGCAGTACAAAAGAGCGGGCGAGGTGGCTGTTCTCTTGGGACCTTTCCCTTCTGGCTTATAGAGATGCACAGGGGTGATAGCAGCTATCTTTTTAAACATTTTTTAGGTGTAATTCACATACCATAATATTCACCTTTTTAAAGTGGGATTTAATACATTCACAAGGTTGTACCACCATCATCACTATCTAATTCCAGAACATTTTCATCCTCTAAAAGTAACCCCATGTTCACAGTAGTCACTCTTCTGGCCTAGCCCCTGGTAACCACTAATCTACTTTCCTTCTCTCCAGATTTGCCTCTTCTGGACACATCACTGAAATGGAATCATATTATATGTGGCCTTTTGTGTCTGGCCTCTTTCTCTTATTATAATGTTTCCAAGATTCATCCATGTCGGAGCATCAGTGCTTCACTGCTTTTTCTGGCTGAATAATATTCCATCATGTGGAGGTACCACACTGTGTGTATCCACTCATCAGCTGATGGGCATTTGGGCTGTTTCCACTTTGGGACTGCTGTGACTAACGCTGCTACAATCATTCCAGCCTTCATGGAGACATGTATTTCCAGTTCTCTTGGGTAGACACCTAGGGATAGAATTATTGGGTCATGTGGTAACTCTACATTTAACCTTTTGAGGAGCTGCCAGACTGAAATCACTTTTCTTAAGTAAGCTTTTTATTGAAATAAACATCCATCCATAAAAAGGCAAAAATCCTAAGTGTACATCTCCACAAATTTTCACAAAGTGAACTCACCCACATAGCCAGCAGCCAGATCAAGAACGTGACCAGCCCCCAGAAGCCCCCTCATGGCCCCTTCCAGGCCCTACCCCACCCCTAAAGGTAATCACTGACCTAATCCTACATTAATTTTGCCTGTTTTTGAACTTTATATAAATGGAGTCTTTCGTTGCCAGCTTCTTTTGTTCTCTATTGTGTTGTAAGATCTATCCATGTTGTTGAGTTTATCTAATTATTGTTTGTTCATTCTCTATGCTCTAAACACAGACTTTTTCTGTTAAGGACCAGAAAGTAAATATTTGTAGCTTTGCGGGCCACGTGGCCTCTGTCGGGACTACTCAACTCTGCCACTCTCACCTAAAAGCGGCCAGAGACAATACACAAATCAATGACTGGGACTATGTGTCAATAAAACTTGATTTATCGACAATGAAGTTTGAATTTCACACAGTCTTCACCTATCACAAAATATTATTCTTCTTTCAGTTTCTTTCAATCATTAAAAAATATAAAAACCATTCCTAGCTCATTCTTGGCTCAGGCAGTGAGCTGGATTTGGCCCACAGGATGATGTACTTTGCCTCTTCCTGTTCTACAGTATTCGATGGTGGGAACAAACTCCAATGAGTTTATCCATTCTATGGTGGATGGACATTTGGCTGGTTTCCCACTTGGAGTCATTACATGTCACAACACCATCACTTTCCACACACCCCCCCACCAAGATGTTCTTGAAGCCCTTCCACCCGCCCCCTCCTCACTCTGCCCAGCAGGGGCCAGGTGCCATGAGAGCCTGACAACTTTCATGCCAGCATTCCTCTCCCAAACCAGACCATGTCCCTTATTTGCCTACCTGCTCTACTAGCTAATCCCCAGATGACTTGAGCAGATGGAATGGAAAGTCATAACTCAGATTAAAATATTAAAAGTCTCAGGGAATTCCCTGTGGTCCAGTGGTTAGGACTCGGCACGTCCACTACCGAGGGCACAGGTCTGATCCCTGGTCAAGGAACTAAGATCCTGCAAGCCACGCAGCACGGCCAAAAAAAGAAAAATTAAAAGTCTCCAATCAGCAAGGAAGGCTGGTCACCCCGGACATGAGTTCCAGCAGGTTCCTCTGGCAGCATGGGCATGATAGAAACTGCCACCAAAATCTACTCCTGGTCTCGTGAGCCTTTCTAGCTTTCTCCTTCCTGTCCCCTCACGGTAACTTAACTGCCATTCATGGGTTGGCAAATGTTTCCTGCAAAGGGCCAGATGGAAAATATTTTCAGCGTGGGGGGGCCACACAGTCTTGGTCACAACTGCTCCAGTTGGCCCTTCGGTCACTGACACACAAAGCAGCCCAGACAGAGCGGAAAGAAGGTGCGTGCCTTAGCACCCCTGACCTGTGACTTACAGAAACAGGCAGCAGGCTGGGTGCTGCTGAGCCCTACCTGACACATGGGGCATCTGCTACCTGCCAGGCCCCTGTCCAAGGTGCCAGAGCCACCGGCAGGCCTACAAGCCTCACCGACCAACAGACGCAGCAAAGAAAGCATCACGATCCACTGGGAATGTACAAAGATAGAGGCGCAGCCATCCTGCACAGGATTCTGAAAGGGAAGGATGGGACCCTGGAAATACAACCATAGAACCTCACTAGCAACGTTTAAACCTGGAAGGTTCAGGCGGAATAAAAGGTAATTCTTAACACACACACACACACATCCTACAATCAGATAAATTTCTCCAACAAATTAGCTATCCTAATGCTTCAAGAAGCCAGATGCCCCTGGCTCGTGAGTAAAAATATGGTCATAGCATCGCTCTGACAAAGCGGTCAAGGCCATCAGGGCTAGAGGTCACTCATACTCACAAGACACCGTGAAAGGGGTTTGACACAAAGAGGAGAGGATCCGAGAACACTGAGTTCAGAGCCAGGCCTTAGATGACAACTGAAAAAATATATATATATATGCAAAAAAGCTTCATGTCTTACAGATTTTCCAGAAGCTCCAACAACCAATCACAAGCAGCCTTTACAAAGTCGCTTTTCTTGCAACCTGCATGGATTACACCAGGCACTGAACTCAGGGCTGATGTCTGCTGGCTGCCAGCTCCTTGGTGCTGGCCGCTGCTCTGAAGGCCACCAGCCTGGGCACCCCTGGGTTCAGAGGGTGTCATTGCACCACTGGGCCACCAGAGGGTGTCTGCGAGCAGCCCTGCTGCCTGGAGCATCTGAGTCTGCTGGGCGGGGCCTGCTGTCTCCTTTCTCCATCTGCTCCAATCAGTACCCTGCCCTGCCTCACCTGCCATCCTTCCCTCAGCCTCCTTTAGCCCTAACTCCTACCTCAGGTCACAGGAACTCCTGTCTCCACAGCCCAGGGCTTGGACTCTGTGCCCTGAGCAACTCAAGGTCAATTCCCAATCCAACCTGTGGCCACTCCTCTGTCACCCTGAGTGGCTTCTCAGCTTCTACCCACCCTCTGACTCCAGTGCTTCCCAAAACGTGCTTGTAATGGGTGGGTCTCATGCAGCCTGTTGACTGAAGAGTCGGGACGTGTCAGAATCCACACTGTGTGATTCCATCTACGTGGCATCATATAAATTACACATAGGGTGGTGAGTGGACGCTTCTTGTACAACCCATGAAGTCAGACAGTTAGGTGTCATGCACTTTGGGGAGCGTTTGCTATACTTTGCAGTTTGAAGAAGTGTTTGAAAATGTGGCCTGCCCATCAGTAAATGAAGATTCTTAGGCACGATTCTCATTGGTGGCTTTTGCCCAGGGCTCCGTTCCTTCTTCTGGTGACGGTAGTGTCGTTTTTCTTTGAAGCACAAGCCCTTCCCCACTCTCCACAGTGCTGGAGGTTTGGGTAGAAGGGGACTACGGTGGGAAAGAAAGCTCCAGTTCTATGGGCAGGGACTCCGGGGCTGTCTAACAACGCTCGCTTTCTTTTGAGACACAAAAGTGTCTGGAGAAGAAGAGGGTGCTCTGAAACAGCCCTCTGACAGCCCCGTGGAGGGTGGCCTGGAGGAGGAAGAAGGGTTAGGACACCTGGGTCCTGCTGGCCAATGTGGGTGCATCGCCAGCCCCGCCGAGCCCGGACTGCTCGCCTATAAAAGGCCTGAGCGCCCTCCGAGGGGGCCTGGGGATGGGCTGGGAATACCGGCACCCGGCATTTGCTAGATGAGCTTGTTCCTGACTAGATGGTGGCGCAGCGAGCACTTAGCTCCGTACAGGGGTGCAAGAACGGGCCATTCTCACCCCCCACCCCCAGAACTGTCCCTCCCCTCCGTTTGGTAGCAAAGCATCCCCCGCCCCACCGTGGGCACGTGACCCAGGCTGACCCATAAACAGTCTCCAACCACCAGGCACAGCGACTGCTGTGGGGTGAGCAGGGGACCCATGGAATGCCACATGCGGACGACAGAGAAAAGGAAGTCCCTCTTTCCAGGGAGTGGCTTCCCTGGGAGCCACCACCTCTACGGCGGGTCTACAACAGGGGGATGAGGCTAGGCGGCAGAGACCAAAGAAGGACAGACCAGTGGCTCCCAACAGGCGATTCTGCCCCCAGGGGATCCTGGGCACATTTTGTCACCTCTGACAGGCGTGCTGACGGCCCCAAGTGCCAAGTGTTCAGGGGCAGAAAGTCTGCTTTACTCCAAAAATGGACCAAACAAGCCTTTTGAGCACCTCCCTGTGAGGGTTATATTTGAGGGACCCAGAGTCAACTGGTGACCTTTGAACCATGCAGATTCACAGGCCATTTCTCCCCACAATGGCCTTCCACTACAGGCAAGCTGTGCTGGAAGCAGTGGCAGCCAGCAGGGCCAACTGTGTCCCTAAGCAGCCACGTGGCAATGCCTGGAGGCATTCTCGGCTGTCACGACTGTGGGGGAGGGCAGGGAGCGCTCCTGGCATCAACTGTGCACAGGACGGCCACACGGCAGAAAACGGCCCGCCCCAGTGTCAAGGGCGACAGCCGAGTAGCTGAACTAGGAAGCAAGGGCCTTCCAGTGCCGGAGGCCGGCTTCCCGGGCTCCTGCCAACGCCACCCATGCTCCCCGCCCTGACAGCGAGCCCAGGGCCTGCCCCGCTTCCGGTACATCTGGAGCACTGGGCAGCCGGCTAAAACTCGGATTCTGATCCAGCACAGCCAGGGTGGGGCCTGAGACTATGCATTTCTCACAACTCCCGGAGAGGCTGCCGCTGCCAGTCTGTGGACCACACTTTGAATACAGAAAAGGGACCAGACTGAAGTCAGAAACCCAGGGAGGGGGGAGGGATGAACTGGGAGATTGGGAGTGACACATACACTATATATAAAATGGGTAACTAACAAGGACCTGCTGTGCAGCACAGGGGACTCTGCTCGTTACTGTGTAATGGCCTGTATGGGCTGACAGATATAAAGACAGATCTCTTCCTCGGAGCAGCCGGCCAGCATCCTGGCTGCCACCCAACCACAGGCATTTGACCCAGAATCTCAGGGGCCCAAAGGAGTGCACTTTGTACCCGTCGCAGCAGGAAGGAGAGGAGCACCCCGAGCTGGCAGTCCCTTCAGCAGCCCAATAAGCCAAACCCTACTTCACGATTCTTATCCAAGTGAAGGTGAGAGGGAAACTGGTTTAAAACTCCCTTTAAACTCTCTCAAGAAATTTCTCTGAAATACATTTTGATTTGTGGCCCAGAACTTCTACTATAGGAAATACTGCTCTACACCAAGATTTAAACTATGAGACTACAATCCCACAGATACAAGAAGCTCAGCGAATCAACACACCCCAAGCACCCAAATACATAGAATAAAAGCACACTAAGGAGGGCATAATGAGACTGTTAAGCCCAGTGAAAAGCAGGATATCTTAAAAGCAGCAAGAAAAAAAAAAAAGCAGCAAGAGAAAAAAGACACCTACGTACAGAGAAAACTCTGCAACTAGACACAGCCACGAGGATGAACCACCTACCACTACTTACGCAGACAAGGATGAAATTCACAAACCCAATGTCAAGGGAAGGCCAGTCACAGGAACGCAAGAGTCCATTAATACAAAGTTCCAAACAAGCAAACCGAATGTGTGGAGTTAATCAGGACAGCAGTTACCCTTGGGCTGAGGAGTGGCCAGAAGGAACGTGGGGGTGGCTTCTGGTGGCTGGTCACATTGTTTCTTGAGCTGGGCACTGGTTACCCAGGTGTGATCACTTTGTGAAAATTCACCAAGCTGTACACTTACACTTTACATACTTTTCTGGACATATATTTCAATAAAAGATTTATTACTCAAGGTAATCCAAAAGACCCATCAACTGGAATTAAACCTCACTGCCTCACTGTACAAAAGCTAGATTTTTTTAGATGGCCTGATGCAACACTCCTCTTAAGTGCCTATGAACTCCTTTCTTTCGCTTTTAAAATACCTATCACATCATCTCTTAGAAAAATTGATCTCCCACTGAAATAATTCAGATCAAAAGTCTGAACCCTCTGACCGAGCAAAGGCACTGGGGTTGGCAAACCCACCATGACATGGGCTCCAAGCTGCATTACAGGCCAGGGCCGTTTCACTGGTGCAGTGAGAAAAGGGGAGATGCTCCCAAAGAAAGTGACACCCCACATCTGCAATGCTGGGCGCTGAAAATGACAGCAGACATCCAAACCCCACTGGCATTTGGGGGCTAGTGGAGACTGAAGTCTCTAGGCGATGAAGATAGACACGAAGTAGACAGTTTCCTGAAATACAGGCAATTGTCCATGTACTTAAAACCAATACATTGAAACTCATCATCAATATGCCCTAACTTACAATCAATAACCTAAACCATGCATGGAGCTCCCCTCCTCCCCAGGTGTATTATCTAGAATGCTACATAACAAACTACCTCGGAACTCAGCAGTTTAAAACAATAAACATATAATCTTACACAGTTTCTATGGGTCAGGGATTCAGGAGCAGTTTGGCTGGGTCTTTCTGGCTCGACGTCTCTCAGGAGGGTGTGGTCAAGCTGTCGCCCAGGGCCTCAGGCATCTGAAGGCAAGTCAGTGCTGGCTGTTGGAGCGAGGCCTCGGTTCCACTCCACCTTGCGCCTCCATGGGACTGCTTGAGCGTCCTCAGGACATGGCAGTCAGCTTCCTCTAGAACAGGCGATCCACAGGAGCGAGGTGGAAGCAGCAGTCTCTTATGACCTAGCCTTGCAAGTCACACGCTGTCCCCTGCTACGTACCCCACTGGTGGCACAGTCAGCCCTGAGGGATTCAGTGTGGGAGAGGCTGCACTCAGGCATGAATACAGGAGGCAGTCATCAGGCCCATCTTGGAGGCTGGTTCCCCCACTAGTCAAAGCTTTTCCCCTCCCCTCCCCATCTGACCTGAAACGCCACCAACTTCAAATTCATTTCAGATGATGGAGTCTCACTTTCAAAATGCAGACACCTTTAGAAGGGTGAGGGGCCACGCCTCATCTGCCCTTCTAGACAATCCTCTAGCTGCAGAAGGGGCGGGGGATTAGACCCAGGGGTGCTGACAATGAGAGGAGCCCCCTAGTGGCCACATGGCAAGAGGCCGAGGGCCACGGGACCAATGAGTGTAAGCACAGAAAGACATGAGAATTAAACTTTGTCAATTTCAAAATGTTACCTGGAGCCAGCAGAGCAGGGAAGCGTCACTTTCACCTCCCCCTCCTGCTTCCCCCTTGGTCCCTGCCCAGCCCCCAGCCCTCACCAGCCCCTTCTGCTCCCACAGGGCTGAGGAGCTGGTGCAGGGCGATTCCTGTGGCACCGCGGCTGCGTGGCTATTTGTCACCTTTTGGAACACAGCCAACTGCACATGGCCTCGGGTGACACAATGCACTCAGTGTTCTCACATCCCCACCCCAGAGGGCAGGGAGAGGGCCATGGAACTCTCCAAGGTCAGGTCGTAGCGCCCAGGGCCAAGGATGGAGAAGTTCCCCAGAACCGCCTCCTCACAATAATAACAACTGTGTACAGGGCTCCCGTCCTAAGCCCTTCATGCGTATCAGTCACCAGGGCTCCTGACGCACCCTGAAATAAATACCGTCACCCTCAGGCCCACATCACAGGGAAGCAAATTGAGGCAGAGGAGAGGTTAAGTCTCGAGCCCAAGTCCCACAGACAGTAAGCCGAGAGCCAGGTTCCTACCGGGGCCCAGAGGGCCCTTCCTCTTGGGTCGTGAGAGGCCTGAAGAGGCATCGTCCCTCCCAGGACCCAAGAGCTACCTGCTTCCACGGAGAGGGCACTGCTCGCAAGCTTCTCCCAAACAGTGCAGAAAGCGCTCAAGTAAAGGCCGCTGGGTTACCCTCCAGGGTGGGCGAAGGTTCGCGTGCCCCAGAAAACACTTCTGAACTGGTTCACCCCGGCTGCCCCGACAAGCCCCACAACCCAGGTGGCTCAAATGGCAGAACCTTCTTGTCTCCCAGTGCGGGAGGCCAGAAGCCTAAGAGCCAGGTGACCACAGGGTTGGTTCCTTGGGGGCTGTGAGGGCAGCATCTGTCCCAGGCCTCTCTCTCCCTGGCTTGTAGATGGCTGTCTTCTCCCCGCGCCCCTGCACACCCTCTTCCCTCTGCGCCTGTCTGTGCAGAAACTTTCTCTTCTTATAAAGACCCCAGTCAGACTGGACTGGGGCTTCCCACATGGCCTCACTTTTTTGGCTGCACTGGGTTTTCTTTGCACGCGGGCTTTCTCTAGTTGTGGCGAGCGGGGGCTACTCTTTGTTGCAGTGCACGGGCTTCTCAGTGTGGCGGCTTCTCTTATTGTGGAGCACAGGCTCAAGGCACGTGGGCTCAGTAGTTGTGGCACGTGGGCTCAGTAGTTGTGGCTCACACACTCTAGAGCGCAGGCTCAGTAGTTGTGGAGCATGGGCTTAGTTGCCCCACGACATGTGGGATCTTCCCGGACCAGCGATGGAACCCATGTCCCCTGCACTGGCAGGCGGATTCTTCACCACTGCACCACCAAGGAAGTCCTTGGCCTCGTTCTAACTTGATTATCTCTATAAAGACCCAATCTCCAAATAAGGTTGCATTCTGAGGCTCTGGGGTTAGGACTTCATCGCATGCACTTGGAGAGACACCATTTCAGCCCAGAACAACTGCTGAAGACGATGCTGGTGAGAAACGCCACCCGTGCCTCTCCCTCTCCTGGGACCTCTGCAGACCATTTTCCTCTGCAACAATCTTTCTGCTTATGTGGGTTACACCCCCTCATGGATGAAAACAATGTCACAGAGACTCACAACTAGCACCTCAGTGAAGGTTAAATGCAGCCTCAGAGCAAGGCCACAGCGGGAACACGACCACGGGGTGGCTTAACCATATTCCAGCGGGGTTACCAAGGTGAGGGCTGACATGTCAGTCAATTCCTGTTTTGGGGAAAAGGGGTGCTGGTGGGAAGCCTGACCCAGCTAAAAGGAAAAATAACGTGTCTGTAATCGTTGTGTTGGCCCCTTTCCTCCCAACCCGACCAGCACCTCCAAGGCTTCCAGTGGACGGAAAAAATAAATTTCACACTGAGCATCACCACCCAGAAGGGAGGCTAAGATCCCAGAAGAGGGGAAGCTCCATCCACCCACAGAGACGTGGTAAAACATGCTGGGCGAGTACCGGGGAAGCAGCAGCCGCCTCAAGAAATGAGTCAGCAGGTCCCCGGCCACCAGGGCAAGGAGCAGACTTCCCGAAGGGACGAACAGAACCCGGTGTCTCCAGTCAAACCCCACCCCAGCCCCGCATCGGCGCTGCTGCTGCTCCTGGGAGCGGCTGGCAGCACCCTCGGGGAGGCCGAGGGCCCGGCCCAGCCGTGCAGGGCTCTCCCTGCACGGGACCCCAGGAGGGGCGACAGTCACTCCCAACGGGCAAGGCTCCAGTCTCAAACTTCCGTCAGTTCAACAGATGCCTGGCTCCCCGCTCTCAGGACCCGCACAAGGACCCACATGGGAGGGCTTGGCGACAGTGGACCGAGCTGGCTCAAGGGGCCGTGAGAAAGCTCAAGCCACTTCATCCACAACAGGAGGCCAGAAGGGGATCCTTTCCAGTGTCACATGTGGAACACAAGAGCTGTCGCCTCTGCTGTCCCTGCAAACCACCGCCCATCACCGGTGACACTGTCCTGAGAAGTGCTGCAGGTGGCCTCCACCTCGAGACGCTGTAATCACAGTCACAGTGGGACCTTACCGCAGGCGCTCCTTTGGTAACCAAGGCCTGCCTGGTGCCGACCACATCGTGGCTGCTAAGTTAGTCAAGGGCACGGTCCTCTCAGCTCCAGCTCACCTGGCCACCCAAGTCACCGCTCATGTAGCCACCGTCCCAGCCTCCTAGCTGGCCACCCTGCTTCCTCTCTTGCCCACCTCTGACTGTTGTTCTCCTTACAGTAGGCCAGAGCCATCCTTTCAAACACAAGTCCCGACTCCCACCCAAAAGCACCTGGTGGCTTTTGCCATCACACTTGGAGCCACCCAGGGTTGGTGCCACTCCTGCCAAGTCCCCGCACCATCTGCCCAGCTACCCCTCCCAGCACCTCTCACACTACACCTCTCTGGGTGGGTCTTCTCTGGACACGCCCACCTCCTTGTTGCCTCACCTCAGGGCCTTTGCACTGGCTGTCCCCTCAGCCCTGAGCTCTCTGCCCTCTCTATGTTCATGTGGCTCCCCCTCAGCCCCTGGTCACATGTGAGCCCTCAGAGGGCCTCCGAGGCCGCCCTGTCTAACCAGAACTCTGAATCCACTGCCGCCCACCCTCTGCCTCCTGCTATATTGTGCGACAGCAAAACCTCCAAATACAGTTCTTTTCTCTTTTCTCAACCTGAATGTTACTTCCACCAAGGCACGAAACTTGTCCATTTGGTTCCACAGTAAAGCCCAGTGCCTAGACTGACAGGTCTCAACCAGGGGCGATTTTGCCCCCCAGGGAACATTTGATAATGTCTGGAGTTCAGCTGTCACAAGTGGGGAGCGGGGCAGCAGTTGCGACCCACATCAAGTGGGCAGAGGTCAGGACTGTTGCTGAACATCCTACCATGACAGGACAGACCACCACAGACAGTCGCCCAGCCCAAAAGCCCAGAGTGTCCAGGGTGACACAGAGCAGGGACCCAACAGATACTGGCTGAACAAAGAAGTCAATGAGGGGGTGAATGAATGAATATCAAGGCCCACGTGGCATGGAAACGCGTCTGCAGTGCTCAGGATATTGGTGGTCTTTCCTCAGGGTACTAACACCTCATTTAATTTTTCACCCAATGAGTATTTAACGAGCACTTACTCTGCCACAGGCTATGTGCTGGGTTTCCAGTGGTGAACAAAGCACACACAGTTCCTGTCCTCACAGAGCCTACAGTACAAAAAAGAACATTCTGTACAAGGCACCTGGGGACCTGGGCGATTCCCCAACTCTGTGGCTATTGGTCACGTGACCTTGGGCAAGTCACCTGACTTCTTGGGACATCTCTTGGTCATATGTAAAATATAAGAGTTGCTTTGATTTTGAAGCTAACTAGCTTCCAACATCTAAATTCTACGCATTTAATTAATCCCAGAGGTCTTTTCCTCTTTGGCATTTTTACATTAGCATAATACCATAAGCATAGATTACAAAAGCTTGAGGAATCCACACGCCCATCAAGAGGGGACTGGTTAAGTAAACTCCCACACCGTCCACCACCGTCCACACTGTGGAACATGCTGTGAGCGAGCTGATGTAAAACTGCCTCCAAACAACAGGAGTCAGGGAAATGAGGTATGTCAAGTCTATTACTCTCTCTACAAGTACCTTCACAAGAAAATGGAATGAATGAAAGAATCACTGCTATGTGAAACAACATGGCTGAATCTCACAATCAAGCCCAGTGACAAAGCCAGACATAAGAGTGTACAGATTGCAGGACTCCAGGTATATGAAGTTGAAGAACAGACAAAAGTAAACTGTGCTGACAGAAATCAGCATGGTGGTTGCCTCTGGCCAGAGGATTTGGCTAAAGGAGGGCAAATGAGGCCCTCTGGGAGTACGGAGAATGTTCTCTTCAGTTGGTCAAAACCAACCGAATTAAGATCCACACACTTCACTCCATGTAAATTACATCCCTATGAAGAAAAAAAGAAGGAAAATGCTATATACATTCTATAGATGGGTTATTTGCACAGATATTTTCTGAAACAATATGTAAGGCAGTTATCAGTGGTTGCCTTTGGAAGTGGGATGGGGACCGCGAATGGGAAAGAGACTTTGTTTTCTTTTCATAACCTTGATCCTGCTTGAAATCCTCACAACAAGCATGTATTACTATTTCAATGAAAAACAAGTTATTCAAAATATACTTATCACTCTCTAGAAAGGAAACCACCCCTGCCCTTAGAAAGGAAAACTTATCACTGGCCAGCTCCTGAAATATAGCCAAGTAAGGGCTTGATAATAAGGCCTTTCCCGCAGCCCACATGCCACCCTCCTCACCACTAACTAACCCCCCTGGGACTGGTTTGGAAGGGCGGAGGGCTAATGGGTAAGCTGGGAACCACAGGGCCAGCAGATCTCAGCTGGGGCCTCAGGTTCACGCGGTCAAGGGCACCTGGAGCTCAGGTTAAAAATGCTCCCCATGGGCTTCACCCCCAGAGCTCAATCAGAATCCCTCATATGTCCAAGAGGCTACATTTCTTTTCTATCTTCTAACTTTTTCTTGTGCACATTTTCAAATACACAGCACATTATGGAGAAGAATCCAATGAACACCACCAATCAGATTCAACCAGTGTTTCTATTTGACTGTATCTGCCTCTTCTCACTCTCTCTCCATTCAATTCAACCACTTAGAAGTAAATTACTGCAGTTCTCAAAGTGCGGTCTGGGGACACCCCGAGGTCCCCAAAACCTTTTAAGGGGGTCCATGCTGTCAAAAATATTTTTATAATAATTGTAAACTGTCATTTGCCTTTTTCCGTTCTCATTCCCTCATGAGTGTACAGTGGAATTTTCCAGAGGATACATAACATGTGATACTGCAACAGACTGAATGCAGAAGCAGGTTTGAGAATTCATGTCTTCTATTCAGCTATCCATTAAAAAAAATCTCCAAAAATGTTAAAAAAAAAAACTTCAAAAGTAACTTATTGCTCTCATGACACTTCACCCCTAAATACTTCAGCATGCATCACCAAAAGATAAGGCTCCTCTACATACACACTTAGTTATCTACTGCTGTGTAACAAATTACCCAAAAACATGGCAGCAGGAAACAACCATGTCTCATCTCACTGCTTCTGTGTCAGAAATCAGGAGTGGCTAAGCTGGGTACCTACCACAGCACAAGAGTATCACATCTAATCAAATTTACAGTAGTTTCCTTGTATCACCTAGAAGCCAGTCACATAAAAATAACCCAGGTTTCCCCAATGCCTATAACTGATGTTTGTTCAGGCCAGGATCCAATCAAGGGCACAAGCTCTATTTGGTTACTGTCACAGACTGAATGTATCCCCCAGAATTCATATATTGAAATCCTAATCCACAATGTGATGGTATTAGGAGGTGAGGCCTTTGGGAAGTGATTAGGTCATGAAGGCGAAGCCCTCACGATGGGACTAGTGCCCGTATAAGGAGAGGCTGGAGAGCTAGCTTGCTCTCTTCCCACCATGTGAGGACACAAGCAGAAGGCAGCCCTCACCAGAACCCAGCTCTGCTGGCGCCCTCATCTCACACTTCCAGCCTCTGCAACTGTGAGGAATCTGTGTCTGCCGCTGCTGAGCCTCCAGTCTGTGGTGCTCCCAGGACAGTGATTCCATCTCTTAAGTCTCATTTGATGGAGAATCCTCCTCCTTTTTCATTTTCTTTCACGGGATACTGACTGGGCGCAGAGACAGTGCCTGATGGCCCACCGAGGGTGCCGAGCCATCCTGGGGATGAGCTGCCTGGCCGGCTGTGGGTGCCACCTGTAAAGAAAATGACTGGAAGTGGACAAAGGAGGCTGCCTGTGCCCTGGCCTCTGCACAATGGCTCTTGCTCGCTAAAGACCAACCCTCCCCTAGGAGAGCACTTTTTATGGGGGCAGAAAGAGGCAGAGCCAGCAGAGGGCAACGGTACTGGGGGAAGGGCACACCGCAGTCCCAGGCCCGTGGGGGGAAAAGGATAATTTTCCTGATCATTCTAAGTTCATGACCCACACCTTGCGATGCTACTGCCTTCACTGCTTCCCGTCTCCTGGGAGTTTCCCAGCTTGCTGACCTTACCTCCATCTGGTCCCCCCAAAAGCCAAAGAAGCAGGACCAGCAAATACAGTAGCCCCACTTACATTCTCATCAACAGCTCCAAGAGGCAAAGTGATGCAGCAGAACTTCTCTCCGAAGTGTCACAGCCAGACCTTTAGCGGCCAGTCCTGCACTGAAGCTTAAGGCACATGACCATGACCACCACGAAGGGCACCCGCACTCCCATTATCTCATTCCCTCCACGACACCTCTGCACGGGTCCTGCTATTCCCACTTTTGTAGATAAGGACTCGGACTCTGGGCTACCCCAGTTCCAAACACGCTGATCTAGCGCTTGCGTTTTTTTCCTCTCTCCTTGACACTCTGCCAAGCTAGCTTCCCAGCTACAACTGGCACACAAACAGGCCTCCCCTTTTTGACAGAAGCTATTTCTAGAACCTCACAGCATAAAAAAGTCTTCGCATTGTGTTTCCCAATATATACAACACCATGAACGGGAATTCAATCTCCGACCAAGGACTCAGCATGAAACAAGTCATAGGAAAATGAATTCTAGAATACCACAGCCAGGAGAACATTTCAAGATCATCCAAATCAGTGGTTCTCAACCAGGGGCAATGGAGCCCCACGAGGGGACAGGTGGCAGGGTCTGGAGACATTTTTCGTTGTCAAAACTTGGGGGGGGGCATGCTACTGGCATCTTGTGGGTAGAGACCAGGGATGCAGGCTAAACATCCTTCAGTGCACAGGACGGCCCCCACAACAGATCTATCCAGCCCCGAATGTCAACAGTGCCGAAGCTGAGAAACCCTGATATAAATTCCTCAGTTACTCTGAGGACAAGAAAACTGAGCCCCAAAGACACAAACTGACTTGTCCCAGGTTCCACAGTCCCAAAGCCAGACGTGGAATCAGGTCTCTACTCCATCCATCATCCGCTCTGTCTAGGGTTGGGCTGGGGGAGAAGGGAGGGTGGGGGCTGAGGATCTTAACTCTAAGAGCCAACCTGAACCAAATGAAGAAAATGGCAGTAAACTAGCAACTGAATTACTGCAGCAACACATCAGGCTGTCCAAACGCTGAAAGAAATGGCTTCTTTAATTATCAACTAAAGTGGCATTGCTTTACAGGTCCTCCAACAGTTGCTGGATGGGTCAAATGATACACGGGGGTGAGTTCCAATACAATTCAGTGACACCATGGCTTCCAGGGGGGTCACGTTTTACAGGAAAGAATGCCACATTCTCCTCCTAAGGGTACCCACACAAGTCTCGGCCTCCGGTCCAGAGAAAGGAATGTAAACACAGGTGGGAACTCTCTAAAGAGTCCATTAAAATCCCACCGCCTGTCCTGCTAAAACTGAAGTCACCTGATCCCCCTCCATCTGCCGCTGCGTCATCAAGCCTCTCCTTTCAGCAAGCGAATTACTTAACAAGGGAATTAAAAAGAACACTGGAAATTCATGGGTTTTGGCGTTCATCTCCAGTTCCACCCCCTTCTAAAGAGCGTTTTATTCTTAACAGATGTAGCTGGTTTGCGTTCTCTTACAGCCGCATTGGAAGCTTTATTTTATTTTATTGGATACTGTTATTTTTTAATCTATTTAAAACACCTGGAGGAAACAAACACATTTCTGACATATCCCCTTTAAATGCCGGAACCTTGCAAAACAAAGCAAAACAATTCAGACGGCACATCTAGCTCTTCAATTGCTAACCAACTTTCCATTCCATTTCAAGCAAGGCAGCTTGGCTTTGAAAGAAATCAGGCTAAATACTGAGAACCAAACCCTGTGAGGAGAATTAGTAAATGTGCCGTTATTTAAGAAGCACAACGGCAGTCGGTAAATAGCAGTTATCTTTGACAAGCACCCTGTCTCCTTACAATGCACGTATTGTGCTCATTCCTGATTTTTTTCCCCCTCCTGTGCAAGAGGCCCGGGTCTTTCCGTCTGGCCCCTGCTCACTTTCCCAGGGTGGGCATGCCAAGACCCAAGTCACGCGTGAGCCTGCAACAGCCGCCCTCTCCGCCCCCGCCCCCGCGCCCCCCTGCCGCCTGGTGCCTGCAGCAGCTGCAACAGGCAGAAACCCCACTTTCAGTTCCTGGGGCGCCGACAGGCTGCAGGGGCTCCGCCTGCAGAGTCCCTTACCTGCAGTGCCGCGTGGCGCAGGCCGGTCGCCCACCTGCACCGCATCCTAGAGCATCCTTTCTTCAGCGCGACGGCTGCGAGCGCACTGACGTCACCGGGAGGCGGGCCCCACGCCGCCACGTGACGCCCTCGGGGCGAGATGGGGAGGGTGGGAAGACCCTGGAAGTCCCTGGAGGTGACCCTGGAGGTGAGGAGCAAGTGGCTGGGAAGCTGCGCTCTGGCCTCTTTTCAGGGCGGATTGTTTGACGTAGGCAGCTGGCCTAGCCTTCCACGAACTGTGGGAAACAAAGAGCACCCAGAAGGAGAGACCCAAATGATTCCAGGCTCCACGCAGGTAATAGGATTTCAATAAGGGGATTAGTAATGAAAGGAAATAATTTAGTCTTTTATTTGTAAAAGTCTTCATCAAATGCAGTGGAGAACTAAATAAATCTATTTTGTGCAAATGAAGGTAACAGTTAAAATACAGAGAGCATATACATATTTTGCATAGAGGGTCCATGTTTCAAATCGTATATCAAATACATTAATCTGAACCATATTCATTGTGGAATATGCTACTACTTGCACTGAAGAATAATGCTTTTAATTACTCTCAATAGCTGCATTCCAACATTAACGTGTTTTTGCTAAAGAAAAAAAATAGCGACACCATATATTTGTACTTCTTAAATGAACATTTGATTTTAAATAAATAAAGCGCTATTGCATGAGCACCGTTGTCCTTGTGTCTGTTTTCTTAAATCTTCTGGCAAATAATTTGATCTCTCAGACATGAAAGTTAATTCACAATAATTCATTATTTCACGTTTTCTAAGTTTTATCACATTTTGCAGAAATGAGTCATCTTACTATTACAGAAAATATGTACAATGTCAATATTTCTCATTCACAAGTGAAAGAGCCTTGCATAGAAAGACAAATTTCCAACTGTGATCATTTCGTACTTTTGAAATGGCATATTTCAAACTTAAACTGTGAAGATATCAACTTTCTTGCCAAACCACACAAACGTTTTTGAAATGTGAAAGGGCAAAAGCAGGAACTGTTGTTATTTGTATTCCAGTTTCATACAGATTAGTTTCCTTTCGTTTGAGTTTAAATTGCAATTTTAACATTCCCTTCGTTGGCGCCCCTGAAAGAGATGTGAAATAGATTGTTTCACAAGCAGGCCAGGGTTACTTACTTGCGATTTATTGCGGCAGCTTTCATGTCCTTCTATATTTAACCCCGGGCCCTTTTACCACCATTCCCTCCAGATGAACCAAATTTCTGTTCAGGAGGTCAATCTCTAATTTGGGGCTAAATAATGGCCCTTGTCTCTCACAACAATTATTTTCAACTCGATTTTAAAAATCAACAAAGTAGCTGTACGGTATTCTAGGTCCCTCCTCTCATTTGTTTTTCTGAATGATGAGGAACTTACCTTTTGCTTTCAGATTCCTGAGATACAAAATTTAAAAGCTACCGAAATCCACTGTTCCAGTGGGTTGAGGGTCTGATAGAGACAGAAACTGACAAATTCATTTTCCTGCCAGAGGCAAATGTCGATTTCAGCCTCAGGCGCCTCGGGCGAGCCCCACCCCCACCCCCACCCCCCACTACCCCCAGCCAAGAGCCAGGCTGGGAGCGTCACGTGCTCCGCCCAGCCACTCAGCCCTGCCCGGCCGGCTCGGTCACCTCGGCTCTGGAGGCCGGCCCTAACGAGGCTCGTGCAGTCGGTGCCTTCGAGTCCGGAGAGAACCCAGCGACCCCGACACAGGACGCGCTGCCCGCTGGGGTGGGGCTGCCGGGACTAGAGTGATGGGAATTATAAGAGTCAATGGGGGGGGGGTGGGACGTGGGGTGATCTATAAAACTCCCTCGAGGCCTGAAATGACTTGCTCTGTGTTCCGGCTTGGCGGAAATGACTAAAGTAAAGGCACCTTCCTCGTCGTGGGGTGATTTTTTTTTCCAGTAGATTAGTTTCACCTTCTCTTCTCCAGGTGATCGTTCAAGTGTAAAAAACGTTACAGCAAACAGGCAATTCAAGAAAAGCCTAAAACTGGGGCGCGCAATTTTCAACAGAATGAGATCACTTCGGACATCCTCCACCCCCACCTATGAAATTATTCTTTTGGCAAGGACTTTAAAAAAAAAATACCACCCATAAGAATGTAAATTGAACAATCTTCCTAGCGGTCTGTTTAGCAATTCCTACCAAAAAACCTTGCAAAAATGCGCAGTTTGAAACATACAATGGGCCCGACAGCTATTGCTATCATTTGCTCCAGGAACTTGCCACATTAGGAAAAAAGGAAGGGACTGGAAAAAATCGTGAAAGGAAGAAATGCTGCAATATTATTTATGACCTCAAAGCACCAGAAGCAAGTAAACTGGCCAAAAACAGAGGATGGGTTAAGTTATAAGACATGGGTACAACAGAAGAATGAAAACGGATATAGTAGTAGATACTTTTCCACATGGAAAGATATTCACGGGGTGTTAAATGAAAAAAGAAAGCAAGCTCCAAAGCATTATGTGCTGAATGATCCAACGAATGTATGTAGGTGTTGAACGGAAGCAGAATATGCCACCCCAAAATATACCACTTGGCATATTGATTATTTTGAATTAAAGTTACTTAAGAAACAGCCTATGCAAAAAAGACACGCTGACCTTCCTTGGTCACCCCCAAAGCATGTGAAGGTGGATAGCCGGAGACAGGGAATTCACCACCTGGAAAGCTGTATAAACAAACCTTATTGCTTCACTAATTTGCTAGTCCAAGCCCAAACCCCTTTGTTTGTCCAATTCATCGCAAACTTACTCTTTCCTTGTCTAGAAGGTATAAAAGCTGCCTGCTTTGGTGACTTCTTGGAGTCTCAGAATTCTATGGGCTCCCGTACGGTAGGAAATTAAATTCATTTCTCTCCTGTTAATCCATTTTATGTCAATTTAATTATTAGACCAGTCAAAAAACCTAGAAGGGAAGAGTTTCCTGCCCCTATAGTTTAATATATTTATATCTACGCAAATACCTTTATATATGAACAGAGAAAACAACTGGGAAGCAAATTCACTAAAGTATCAACCTTAGTATTTCACTCAGTGAGATTAAGGGTATTTCTAATTTTCTTCTTCTTAGCTTAGCTGCGTTTCCCAGTTTTTCTATGATCAACATGCATTGCTTTTGTAACAAGAAATAGCTATTGCTTGTTTTTGTTGTTTTTTTTTTAAAGCACCATGGGGGGGGAAGCACCATAGGAGACATGATCATGGAATATGTATATTTTGCTACTTTTTAATGCAGATTTCATTACTTGAAGATTCTCAAATCTTAACCTCAAAGCCGAGAGAACAATTCCTAGTCACCCTACGTTATCCTGCTCATAAAATTCTTTAGGAAAGAAGATGGCAGCTCAGAACTGGTGCTACCGTTTTTCATCTGTAGGTCCAGCCTAATTTCTCTTCCATTTAAATTCACTTATTCTGCTTTGTGTGAAGACTGAAAGTTAGCTGTTACGATCCTTCCTGAAAAGATTCATTAAACACTGTGTAATAACCTTTGAGCGTTCATTTCTCCATACCTGTGCCTTCTATTTTCTTCACAGATTTCTACTTGTTAATCCCTCTAACTCTTACATTTTTTTCCTCTTATCTGCTGCTGGGACATTTGACAATGTCTGGGGGCATTTTTGGCTGCCACAACCTGGGGCGGGGGGAGGGGTGCCCCTGGCATCTGGTGGGTGGAGGCCAGGGTTGCTGCTCACCATCCTGCAGTGCCCAGGGCAGCCTTGCAACAGAGAATGTTCGGGCCCAGAGTATCACTAGTGCCAAAGCAGAGAAACTCCGCTTATATAGTTTGATGCACCCCAATCTTCCATTTCCCAGCCTTCTTTTTTTTTTTTTTTTTTTTGGCCGAGCTGTGCAGCATGAGGGATCTTAGTTTCTTGACCAGGGATCGAACCCAGGCCCCCTGCAGTGGAAGCTCGGAGTCTTAACCTCTGGACCGCCAGGGAAGCCCCTTCCCAGTGATTTTTAAGAGTTCACCGTTGTATAACATGCTGGAAGCTCTGCTTCATTATAATCCCTTAAATGTGGTACTGCTGGCTTGTGGGAAGTATAATTGCCTGTATATTCATAGTCTATTTCAGAATCGATGCACAGGAAGCTGTGAAGGATGGTTATCTCTGGGGAGGGAAACCCAGTGGCTGGGACACAGAGAGGGAAGGGAAGTTTTCATAGACATGGAAACACACTACATGGTTAAAAAAAACACCACCACAACTGTCTCTGGGATACAGTGTTACACCAGAACCAATATTGTCTCCAAATGTTCTCAGACACCATCCTGAAGTATTACATAACAACCCTATTACAGTATAGTCTGTGCTATTTGCCAAGCTTCTGCAAGCCTCGATTTTTCCCTTCTGGAAAGTGGAGAGCAGTAGCGGTCGTAATAGTATCCACCAGCTGGGGGCGTTTTGAGGCTTCAGTGAGGATCTAGAAAGAGTAGGGGGCGTTTTGAGGCTTCAGTGAGGGATCTGGAAAGAGTAAGCAGCGCCTTGCAGAGCCTTACCGGAGCCTGAGACACAAGGAAAAATGCGTCCTCCTATATGTGCTTATCAACATATCCTCGTATATTTTGAGCCGAGTGGAAAAAGTTTTATAAAGACTCACAATCACACACACACCTATATATAAAGCCCCACGTGGCCCAGTTCATTTGCACACCATTATCAACTCACATAAAACCACCCACGGGGCCGAGCAGGGCATGTTGGAAATTATTATTTCCCTTGCACAGTAATGCAGGGTCATCGAATGAACAACAATCTGTATTTATTGGAAAACGTGACATTCTGCTCATTATAAATTTTGGCATTAATTTTGGTTTTCATGCATAATATATAATCTTGATTATAGAATTTTTGGTGCTCACTTAAGTGTTACACCCAAGGCGAGTGCCTTCCTCACTTCCTCCAAAGTCCAGACCTGAGCATCTGGTAAATTGGACTGTAAGTAGTGTGTCTGATAAAACCTGGAGGTGAGGACCCTATTTGATATGTCTTTATGTCTTTAGCTCACGTGTATCTGAACACATGGTCCAAATGAGCGAATGAATGGGATCCCTTGCACCTAGTGTGGAGCTCTGCACATGGCCAACTCACAAAAGATTTGGGGAATAAGTGAAAGAGGTAGACCATAAGAAGATGCCATTCAGCCATCCCCAGGCACTCGGAGCTGTGGTTACAGACCACGATGGACACCTGAAAGCTGCAAACGTGGACCACATTACCCTGTTTGTTTGTGGTGACAAACAGCTTTGAAAGCCCTCTGTACTTCTGCAGCAGAGTTGTTGTCAAGGATGTTGTCATTCTAGGAAGGCCGCGGGAAGATCCTGTGTAGCACTGAGGGCTAAGCGAATCCTTGCTTCCCCTGAGAGCCTGTTATGCTGTTTTCCTCTCTGAAAAGAACTGTTAGCTGACAGCATTTCTTTTTTCTCTTTGGGTGCCAGGAAACTCAGATCGTGCCAAGGCAATTCAGGAGGCTTGTCTCCTCAAATTGGCATAAGCACAGTGGTATGCTTGTCAAGGTTCAACAACCCAGCTCTCCAAGGGCGGGGATGGGTCAGGGTGGGTGGGGATGGGGGTGGGTGAAAGCCTTGATCTGTAGTGTTTGCATATTAACCATGGTGTAAATTCTCCCACCGTAGCTGGCTTCAAACTACTGAGCCTGTAGGTGGAAAGTGACATTATATCGTCACGGTACCCTGGCAGGCGAAGTAAATTTTCTTCTTACACCTGGACAAGGGGCAGCTTTTCTTACCCAGGACCTGGCCTTTGAGAAAAGCCGTTCCTTGTCCAGGTGCTTCGGATTGGAAATATGACTTTTGTAAAACTGCACTGCTTCAATATGGTAGCCACTAGCCACAAGCTGCGATTCATGTTTAAGTTAATTTAAATTAATAAAATTTACAATTCAGTTTCTTAGTCACACTAGCCGCATGTCAAGTGCCTGATCGCCACATGTGGCTAGTGGCTACTATATTTTAGTGCAGATGTAAAACAATTCCATCATTGCAGATAGTTCTCTTGGGCAGTGGTGTGAAGCGTTTCTTTTAAACTAATTCTGTTGCAATAAAACAATTTGTGTTTATTACCCAGGGGATTCGGCCTGTAATTGCAGAGTAGGAAAAGCAATCTGGCCACAGTGTCTGTTGGTGGGAAAGACGGAAAAGCACAGATTCCAGAAGGCTGTGTGCCTCTGGCCACAAGTCCCAGGCAAGATGTTTCCAAATGCCAAAAAACATGCAGCCTCTGCCTTTGGGTATAACCAGGGGCCTGCAAATCTTGTTCCAAAATGAGAGGGGTGTGTCTGATCACTTGTTTCAAAGCAAAAATTAAGATGCATGACAAGAAAATATTGTCTATCTACTTAAAATCCTAAAAACAATGACCAACCCAGCAGTAATGAGTACCCCAGGCACTGAGAAATCAAGTCTCCCTGGAGAAATGACCATTTCCAGGTCAGAAACATCTGGTCGTGCAGGGTAGTGTTACCAAACCAAAGTTGGTCCCCTCGCCCATTGAACAGGAAAGCACATCTACTGACACCAGGTTGTGCTGAAGGAAAGCGCAGCATTTGTTGCAAGGCCAAGCAAGAATGGGCGGCTCAGCTCAAAAGATCCAAACTCCCCAGTGGCTTTCAGGGAAGAGTTTTTAAAGACAGTGTGACAGAGAGGGTGACAGGGTGTATGATCAGCTCGTGCACAATTCTCTCATTGGTTGATGGGGAGGTAACAGGGTGATGTTTCAGGAATCTCAATCATCAACCTTCTGGTTGCAGCTGGTTTCAGGTCTACGTGCTGGTGGGCAGCACGCAGTTAAGGTCTTCCGCCTGGTGGGGGTTTTAATGTTTCCAAAACACCAGAAAGACATGGCCCAGCGTATCATCTCCAGCCCCTGAGGAGGAACCAAAGGGCCTTGACTTTGTTTTATGGTTAAACTATTATCAGTCTTGCTTGAATATTTTCTTTTGTTTCTGTATTTTCTTCTTCTCTTATTAAATTCTTCTTTTTGGAACTCAGGGAAGGTCTAGGATGCTAAAGCTTTTCTACAAACAAGAGGCGGGCAGGGGACACGGGGCCTGGGCAGTGTTTGTCCCCAGGAAGGCTCTGCAGGGTCCTGCTCCGTTTCAGTAGCCACGGAAGCCATCTCGGACTTCTGGGGACTTATAAAAAGGACCCAGGAGTCAACCAGTAGAGGCTGCCCCAGCCACAGAGGAGAGAATTTGAGCATCAATAAGGATAACTGAAATGGATTAAAGCACAGCAAACATATTTAAATGTATGTATTAATAATAATCATACTGGGGCTCCCCAGTGGCGCAGTGGATAAGACTCTGCACTCCCAATGCAGGGGGCCGGGGTTTGATTCCTGGTCAGGGAACTAGATACCACATGCATGCCGCGACTGAGTTCTCATGCCACAACTAAGGAGCCCATGTGCCGCCACTAACACCTAGCGCAACCAAATAAATAAATAAATAAATGTGTTTTTTAAAATAATAATACTTAAAAAAAGAAATCCCAAAACCAAAAACAAACTGGTCACCACTGTAACAGTGCTGGGGAAACCATTATTTTCAAAACTGGTCAATAAAGAAAAAAATTAAGAATTTATCTTGCTTTTCCCATACAAACTATACCACCAGAGAACCAAATAGATGTTTCTCTTTCTAAAGGTATTTCAAAGTAAATAATAAAGTTTTAAAAATCGAGAGAATATCCTCATTTTGAAACCCTCAGTGGATTAATGGATCTAGGTATTGATTATCAATAGTTGCAAACCCTATAAAAAGAAACTTTATAAGCCACCTGATGGATGAAGGTACGTCTTGCCACCCATCCCAGCCCCCCAAAAAGGAAAAAACCAAACTGGAATCTGATCAAGCTTTTAGATTCAACAACAGCTTTTTCTCAGTATTTATTTTTAGGAAACAAAGTTCAGAGGAACATGTTAAACTATACCAAGGGATATAATGAGCCAAGTGCAGACTGTGGGAGATCAGCAAACACACAACTTTGTTTCTTCAACAAATTACAAAAGTGTGTGTGGTGGGGGGTAGGGAGCCTGTGAATTAAAAACCGACACAACTCCAGTGAGATACCACTGTGCACCTATGAAGATGGCTGTGATCAAAATGACAGGTGTTGGCCAGGAAGTGGAGAAACTGAAGCCCTTGTACACTGCTGGCAGGGATATAAAATGGGCAGCTACTTTGGAAAATAGTCTGGCAGTTCTGCCAACGGTTAAACATAGAGTTACCATATGATCTAGAAATTCCACTTTTAGGTACAGACCCAAGAGAAATAAAGACCTATGTTCACACAAAAACATGTGCACAAATGTTCATAGCAGCATCATCCCTATTAGTCAAACAGTGGAAACAACCCAAATGTCCATCAGCTGCTGAACAGATAAACGCAATGTGGTCTGTCTGCACAGAGGAATATTAGCAGTAGAAAGGAGTGAAGTCCTGACACAGGCTACGACATGGACGTGCCTGGAAAACATGCTGCTGAGTGAACAAAGCCAACACAAAGGCCACATAACATGTGATTCTATTTCTAGGAAACGTCCAAAATAGGCAAATCCACAGAGACGGAAAGATTAGTGGTTGCCAGGGGCTGGGGGGAGGGGGAGAAATAGGGGTGACGGTTAATGGCACAGGGTTTCTTTTCAGGGTGAGGAAAAAGTTCTACAATTGATTGCAACATTTGTGCTACAAATATACTGAACTCTGAATATACTAAAAACTGATGAATTACATGCTTTACATGGGTGAATTGTATGGTACGTAAATTCGATCTCAAAAAAGCTCTCCCTCCTCCCCTCAAAAAAAAACCCAGACTTAAAAAAAAAAAAAATCCCAATAAACAGATATTTGGATTCTATTCAGTTAAAAAAAAATTTATGACCTTGAGACAAGTGAAAAAGTGAACCATGGATGACGAATGCTATTGGGGAGTTATTAAATGTTATGATGTGATAAGGATACTGTGTGTCTTTCTCTCTCAGCCATACCTACTGACATGTTTCCAGCTGAACCAAGAAGGTGTACGGGATTTGCTTCAGAACACGGGAGGGACGACAGGCGGGGGTGCAGACCAAACAAGATGGGCCAAGAAGGATCCCTGTTGAAGGGGTGGGGGAGAGGGCCACGTGTGTGTTCACTGTACTATTCTATTTTCATACCTCTATTTCTATGCTGCAAAAACTTATATACATTTTAATATATTTGTCTCTGTAATTACATTAAAAAATCACATTTCCATGCTGTTCTTAAGGCAAGTTAGTTTAATTTTATAGAAGAAATACGTTCAAACAATACAAATGACACAATTAGAACAGTGACAAAAATAGAGATGAATACTGATCGTAACTTATTCCCACAACAGAAGGTCACTTATTTCGGTGGTGACAATCATGTGAACAGGTGAAGACCAAATCCCCTTTTACTCATCGTACTGTTTCTAAGGGACCCTGGTGGCAGACTTTGGATTGTCTCTGGACTAAAACTGCTGATAAATCATGGCAGAGTTTTCTCATCACAAGGCACAATTATGGACAAACTTAAACATAAGAAAATACCCCTTAAGACGATAGGATTTCACTTTTCAGACATGTGGGATATTTTCCAGAGGGTGGCAGTCTTAACTAGTCGGAAGGTGCTAAATCAAGCCACGAAAGAGAAGCCAATTAGGGTGCATCACGTCTTCCTGCCTCCTGGGCTGGCCTCTGTCGCTGTCCACGTGCCCCTTCGGGCACAGACTGCGAGCAGCAGGGGACCCGTCACCACCTAGTCCTTCATCTGTCTGGCTTTCCTTTCCTTTCTTACTATGGTCCCATTCAGGTGCAAAAGCAGACAGACTCAGGAGGGAGGTGGGAGAACACAGCACTCCTTAAACTGACACCAACACTGGGGCTGCATGTGTTTCTTTTTCTCTTTTGACTCTGGGGTGGGGAAGCACTCCAAACAGAAACCTGTATCTACTGGGCAGTGACATTTATTTGAAAACCCCTGCAGGCCTTTTGTATTGGCACAGTGGGTTTCCCCACGTGGCTACTTTGTAGGGGTTGGCAGGAAAGCTGCCTCCACCCTTCAACCCACTTAGAGCATCACGTGGCAGCGGCTGAACAGCGGCCAGACAATGTGGCCAGGGACTCTCCCACGTCCAAGGAGCCATGAACCTGAGATGGAAACGACTCCTCTCCACACTCTCCAGAGTCCCCTGGCAGGCAATTCATCAGAGTCTAGTTTCAACAGCTGGGGACAAAGAGGGCCTGCCATCCTGATCCGCGCAGCAACGCTGTCTCCTGTGGGGCACTTCTGGCAAGCACTGCTGTTTTATGTGTCTCTACCTCTGTTGTGGGTATGTATACAGGGAAATTAGCCAAAAAAAAAAAAAAAAAAAAAAACCCGAAACAAGAAGAAAAGGAAAAAAAAAAAAATGAGACCAGAGGCAGAAATACATAGCAAGAAGTGACAAGTGTGAAAAAGCACAAAGTTTTCAGCTTTACCACCACTGACAACTTCACTGTCTGTGATAGGTCACGTGTCAATGAAATGCTTTTACAAAATTCATTTTTAATAAATGTGAAAAGGCAGATGGGTTATACAAGGGAGTGGTTACAGACTAATGAGAAGAGAGATGCTGCTGGTTGGAGGGGGGGACACTTTCAAGGGAGGGGCAGAAAGACCCAGGAGGAGGGTTCCATTTTCTCTTACATTTTGTATGACTCACCTCATTTACTTCTCCAAGGCCTCATAAAGGAGAGTGCATTTCATATATAATAAATACGTATTAGGCAAACTATACCATCTGGCATTTTAAAAGGATGGTATAGCTCTATTACGTAAAGAATTTGTTCCTCAGGAGCTAGTTCTAAGATTTCTTAAGAAATATTGAGAAGACTCCAGTATAGGGTGGGGGCCTTCTGATCGAAAGCACAGGCTTTCCTGTGAGTGACTCGCTGGGCAGCTGTAGTTCTCACAGAAGCTTGCTTCCTCAAAAAAGCGCCTTCAAAGCTTATCGTGTCCATGTCCTGACTGCTCCATCCATCAGCGGATCCACTGGCTCACTGAAAATGCGCCTTCCTTCTTCTCTTTTCACTTCCTGCAGGGCAGAGCAGCAGAGCCGAAGCTCTACCACTACCCTCCCAGTCGGTCAGGATCAGATGGGGCGGACTGGAAAGGCGGGGCTGCCGAGGCCAGGTGAGGGCAGGCTGTGTGGCCGCCGGGGGCTCTGTGACAGGCTTCAGACCCAGGGTGGGCCTGGAAAGGTGCACGGAAACCTGGGGCCACGGGAGTGCAGCCCTCGTAGGAGACCGAGCCCCGCATCACGCACCTGGCACTGACTTAGGACTGAGCCCTTGCAGTGGCATCTTAACAAAACATAAAGGGTGCGAAAGTGTACAATATACATGATAAACGCACAGAAGAGAAACAGGACAAGTGATGAATTCAGCACACAGTGTTTGCATTTCAGATGTCAGACACAAAACCGGCCCCAAAGTTCCATTCTACCAATGACAAATACTGAAGAACAAAATTTCAGTCTTAAAATACATCTTAAAGTCGGTATTTTCCTTCAAGGAAAAAAAAGTACTATAAATAAATTACAATACAGTGAATTTGCCTGAACTCACTTCGTTTCTGTCTTCCAGCCTTTAAGTCAAATAAAACAGCGTAAAACCTGTACACTCTTAACATGATAATTGATCTCTTATAAAATAACCTGTCTTCAGAGATGTCAATTTCACAACAAGGAAAAACCAAGCCCTGTTGCCGTCACTAGTATAAAATATATATGTATAGATATATGTTTTGTTTTTATTTATTCATTTTTTTTACAAAATGTGTATATTAATAGCTTTGCACAAATATTTTAAAGACAAATTTAGCTAGTCTAAGAACTTCATGAAAATAAAACAGGCAGATAAATACTTCATGTGTACAAAGCACTACATCAGACATCGTCGGCAGGCAGAGGAGGTACGTTAATCCTTGGTCTTGTAAAAAATGCTATCTTCTCCCTGGGATTGGAAAGAATTACAGGTTAGAGACATATAAACACAATGAAAGCTGGAAAGAGGCTCTGCTATCGATGATAGCTTTTCTTACTCAGAGAACACACTGAATTTCAGTACCCAGGAGCACATCTGTTTGTACATAGAGTCTCTAAATTTTTTGGCCTCGTCCCCCTCTCTGAATTTTAATAGACGTTACAAAGCCCCATGAGGGCAAGGGTTTGTCTCCAGTGCTTAGAACAGTACCTGGTACACACAGATGCTCAGTAAATACTTCCTTTATGAATAAATGAAAAACTATACAAGGAGTTCTAAATCATAATTGAAGGAAGACAGTTACAGTGTTTTATATCCTTTTATGATGGGGAAGTAAAAATTCAGGGCATAAAAAATTAAGGCTAGAAATCAGGCACATATTATTTAGCCCTAAAAAGGAATGATGCACTGATTCATGCTACAACATGGACGCACCTAAGTGAAAGAAGCTGAACACAAAAGACCACGTACTGTATGAGTCCTCTTATATGAAAGGTCCAGAACAGGCAAACACATACAGACAGAAAGGAGAATGGAGGTTGACAGGAGCTCACGGGAGGTTGGGATGGGGAGAGACCGCTTTACGGGTATGGGGTTTCCTTCTGGGGTGATGGAAATGTTTTGGAGCTGGATAGAGATAGTGACTGTACTAAATACCATGGAATTGTTCACTTTAAAATGGTTAGTTTTATGGTATGTGATCGTCACCTCAATTTTTTAAAAAGCCAGACACAAAAGAAAATAGATAAAACTGGGTGATTTTCCTCATATAAAAAAATAAAAACAGGGAAAGCTAATCTACACTATCCAAATTCAAGATAGTGGTTATTCTAGTGTGGGAAATCTGGGGGTGCTGATGACATTTGATTTCCTGCCACGTAGTGTTTATGACAATTCACTGAAATATTTCATACATACGGAATGCACGCTTTCCTGTATGTCTACTATGCTTCCCTCAAAAGTTAACTAAAAAGGCAAAGGTGATACACATAAGTATCTATGTAAATCACTGTGTTGTTTATAACAGCAAACATTTGGAAAGAAGTGGGGTTTAAAATAGTTAGGTAAATTATATCTGTTAGATGAGACATTTCAGCCAAAAAAGATAACAGATGATGTAGCAACATGGGATCGTTTAATTTAAAAAGAGCTAAATGCAAACTCGAACCCACATTGTGATTACAAGTAGCATGAAAAAACAGTGCTTAGAAAAAAAGATCAGAAAAAAACCTGCACAACGCTAAGAGCTAAGAGCGGAGGAGATTCCTGCTTTGTTCTCGACTTCCTGTGGGTCTTTTTCAATACTTACTTTACCCCTTATAGTGACAAAGGTATGGCAGTAAAAAGCAAGCAGGAAGCTGAGACGAAGCGAGAGAGTAGCACAGACATATATATACTACCAACTGTAAAATAGACAGCCAGTGGGAAGTTGTTGTATAACAAAGGGAGCTCAACTCGAGGATGGAAGATGCCTTAGAGGACTGGGGCGGGGAGGGTGGGGGGGACTCGAGGGAGGGTGGGGGGGGAGTCGAGGGAGGGAATATGGGGATATGTGTATAAAAACAGATGATGGAACTTGGTGTAACCCCCCAAAAATAATAAATAAATAAATAAATAAATAAATAAATAAATAAATAAATAAAGCAAGCAGGAAAGTGAGGCCTGCGCTTCTCCCCACCTGAACGTCTGCACCTGGATGGGCTCTTTGAGGTTCTGCCCACGCAGCTGGCACACCCCTTTGGAGGCCTTCTTCAGCATCTTCTCAGCTGCCTGTCCTTGATGGAAGTCAAGTTTGGTCTGTCTCGTCTGGAACAGCAACGCGGGGTGAACCAGACGGTTTTGCTTCTAGTTTTAACGGAAGCCCCTGCCAGCTCCGGGCACCCGGAGGAGAGAAAGGCCCGCCCGCCCCCCGTCCCCCCTCCCCCCTCCCCCAGCTGGCAGGCCTCACCTGCCTCTCGGCCTCCCGCAGCAGGCTCCGGAAGCGCTCGTCTCGCAGCAGCCAGGCCGGGGGATCGGTGAGGCCGCGCAGCTGGGCGTCCTCCAGGCGCTGGCGCAGCTCGCGCAGGGCGCACAGCTCCTCGTTCAGCTGCCGCTGCCGCGTCCGCGACGCCTGGAGGTCCAGCTCCAGGTCCAGCGACGTGCGCGCCGCCAGCGCCGCCAGGGAGGACCTGCAGGGCTGCGAGACCGGGACCGGGCCGTGAGCTCGCTCGCCCCGCCCGCGCCCTTCCAGCAGCCTCTCCCCCGAGGGGCCGGCCCCGGGGAGAGGGCCACTAGAGGGCGATTTCTCACAGCAAGACCCAATCAATGCTAAGACAACGTCCATGTGGGCAACATGGCTTCAAGCCTCCCGTCCGATAATAAGTCAGGGACAGCAAACCGTCCGCTGTAATGACAACCTAGGTTTTGGCGAAAGTGCAGAGAAATAGACCCTCTCACATGGGACAGGCGGGCATCATCTTTCTCAAGTGCTATTTGACAATATAAACAAAAGCCACAAAATGTGCATTTTCTTTGGTTCTGAAATTTCATTTTGACCTGCATTTGAAAGGCACAGCTGATGACGTGCAAAAGGTTTATGACAGAAAAAATCCTAAGTACCTAACAAGAGAAAAGTGATCAAGTACATTATAAGGCCAGCAGAAAATGCAGCCATTGTAAAAAGATGAAAAATATACCGACATGGCAAAATCTGAATGATCTACTCTATAAGGGGAAAAAAAGCCCATTATAAACCATGTGAGGGCTTTCTGGTTAAACACACACACACAAGCTGTCAAACGTTCCTCCCCATGGAATTCCCTGGTGGTCCAGTGGTTAGGACTCCCTGATTCCAATGCCCCGCCAAAGTTCAATCCCTCGTTGGAGAACTAAGACCACAAGCCACTCAGCGATGCCAAAAAACAACAACAAAAAACATTCCTCCCCATATAAGCCTGAAGTCTGCTGTTTTCAAGAAAGTTCTAAGATGAGAAAAGAATTTTGTACATGGAGAGCAGTACTTCCCACCCCATGGCAAACAAGCTGGGGAAGGCAGTTAGTGCAACAAAGTCACAAATCCACGAACATATTAGCCTTGTTGTTCGGAGGACTGAATAACTGCATGCGTTTTACACATACACAACACTATTTTGCACGTATACAGAAGGTAAATGCAAATATAAGTGACTTAATGAACAAACTCATTTAAAAGTTCTGCTGATTTCATAGCAGAGCTCGCCGGTTTTCAAGCAGGGTGACTTGGCCCTTCAGGGAACACTTGGCAACATCTGGGGACATTTTTGGTTGTCACAACTGGGGGATGGGGTGCTACTGGCAACTAGTGGGTCAAGGCCAGGGATGCCGCTCAACTTCCCACAGTGCACAGGACGCCCCCACAACAAAGAGGGATCTAGGCCAAAATGTCAACAGCACTGCTGTTGAAAAAATACTTCTGTAGCTGAATTATGTATTTTCTTATCATTCTCAGTCAGCAGCTAGTTTAAATACAACCACCACAAAGAGATATGGGAATTTATTTTTCTTTAAAAGAATCCTTCCCCGGGAAAGTCAGGAAACCACTAGCTTACAAACTAAAAGTAGTAAAACTTTGTAAACTGGTGTGATATGGAGAAAAAACTTGGTGTCTATGAAGGAGATGAAAAGTATAGAACAGTCCTATGTAGAAGAACACTCTGTGCTGAAAGACTCACATTTTCTGAACTGTATACACTCCGTTGCCAGAAAAGAAAAAAGAATCTCTTATCCAGAATGGCTGTTTATTAACTTATTATATTTTAAAATGTAAAGATCATGTATTACCTTAGATTATAACATTATCTTAGGAAATTAACAAATATTGGTAACATGCTCACATTATATACACTTTTAAAAATTAAACCTAAGTAAACAAGGAAATAAATATATTACCTTTTAATTAATATTACCTCAAATATTACTTTTTCAGGTTTGTAGACATAACTTCCAGGGTACGTAGAGACTGCATATTAGTCTATGTGGCACATACCTGCTTATAGCGAAGGGTTCGTCTTTCCAAAGTGTTTCGGACAAAGGGGGACTTCCGGGGCAGCGTTGAACTGTCACTGTCACTACGGTAAAGCTACACCAAAAAGACTGAGGTTCAGAAACACTTCCTCAGGAATTCAACATTCTTTCTCTGTATACTCTGAACTGGATTATTTTGTTTCTCCTGCAGGTACTCAAACATAGTTATGACTTTTAGAGCTTTTACCAAGACTTTAAGTTTCAGTTAAAAGAAAATCTACACAAGAGTTTCAAGGAAAACAAAGACAAACCAAATATGCAGACCAACCCCCCACCCCCAACCCTGAGGTTTCCAGGCTAAGCAAGCAACACAATTTCAGTCCTATCAATGCCAACTGCCACTTGATACGGTGTGACACTCATGAAAACCCACACTGTCCTCAGCGCTTTTCACTTATTATCAATCACTCTCATTTGCTGTGTTTCTAGCTTTGGCAAGAGCTGGGAAGAGAGGCCAGAAAAGAGCCCCGTTCCTGGCAGGAGGACAAGCCCACACCACTAACGCCCACTCTGCCCATCAAGGGTTTTAAAAGACCTGCTTTGAAAAAGAAAAATAAATAATGCAGACCTCACGGGAGCCAAGACATTATGTGTTTCATTTGGCGGCAGGTTTTCATTTCAGGATCAATATATATCTGTGTGAAAGCAAAGTCCTGGCCTTCATGGCCTTATTTTCCATGCCAGTGAACCCCAAATCTCAGGAAATGCCACAGCACTGCATTTACATGCCTCCCAATCATTGCAAACATATATAAAAACAAAGAGGCCTCTAGAAACATCACTGGTCAGTGCGTGCCTTCATGCAGGGTGCAGAGCACAGCACAGGGGCTGGAGGCCTGTCTCTGGGGAAGTGAAGGGCTTCCTCCTTCACCACCCTGTCCTTTTCTCAACAAGCAGGCTGGAGACCGCTCCGCAGGGGTTCAGCAAGAGTCTAGGAAAAGGAAGGGCGGGAGGATGGCCTTTGATCAGGCACCTCCAGCCGCGTGATGAAACATCGGGCCCCACAGGGCTGCAGCCTGATGGGTCAGAAGTGCCCGGCCTGACCCTGGGCTGCCCGGGGCAGCGCGACCTGGACACCTCATTGTGTGGGGAGAAGAGTTGCAGGCCTTGCAAACGTGGCCACCCGGGCCCCAGTTCCTGCTGCTCCCTCCTGTGAGTAAAGGACTCCCCGCCGCAAGAAAGGTGGGCTCCTTGCTCAGCTCCTGGGCAGTGACTTGTAAGTTCCTAGAATGTTCTAAGTGTCTTTGTTTACCTGGGGACCTCGGTCGGACCAGAGTCTCTGCTGACAATGTGCGGGCAGGCCCTGGGCCACCAGCTTGACCTCTGGAGGGGCTGGAAGTGAAGGTCAGCCACGCCCACAACCAGCTGTGCCTCGCGACAACCCCCCAAAACCCCTGAGCACCGAGGCTCAGACGAGCATCCCTGGTCGGCAGCGCCACCTGCATGCTGTCACCGCTTGGAGTTGGAGAGGGGAGAGCTCCCGCACAGCTCCGCTGGGGGAGAAGGGCTGGAAACTCCACCTGGCCTCTCTGGAGCGCCACCCCACGCCTCTTCCCTCTGCACTTGGGTCTTCACCCCTTCACTGCAGCGCAGCATCATGGCGGATACACTGCTTTTCTCAGTTCTGTGAGTCCTAGCCAATTTCTGAGCCTGCAGGTGGGCCTGGGGACCCCTCGGGGTCTCCCGCACAGGTCTGAGGGTCTGTCTCTCTCGTATGATCAAACTCTGGCTTTGCCCTAATGGAGCAGCTCCTTGGCAGCCCCTTCAAGGGAAGGCACTTTCTCCAAAAAGCCCCATTCAGACGAGCAGGAGCTCTCCTCCACCCACTGGGCCACCACGTCGTGACTGCTTATCCTCAACAATGCCTTGTCTCTCCTCGTCCGTGCTGTCACTGTCACATGCCACAGTCAGCCAACCTCCAACCCGCTGTCCTGTCTCCAAGGACCACAGTAGGTGGGGTCTCCCCCTCCACCTGTCTCAGAGTTCTCAGCCCGGTGTGCAGGTGAGGAGCGCCCGGGAGCTCCCACCCTCTGCCGCCGATGAGGAATCCTCCTAGACGGGTGGCACAGGAATCCCAACTTACCCTGCAAACGTACTGGCTTCGTGCTCCAGGCGAGAAAGTCTGCGAGCGGACAATGGTGCTGCTCCGCACGAAGGGCGAGCCACGGGCCCTGCGGCCGGGCCTCTCCTTCCGCAGACTCGCTACCTCTTCTGGGAAGAGATCTTCTGTGTTGGTTTCCTTATCAACCTAGACAGTCATTCATTTATTACCAAGACATTTTCTAGAACACAAGCAATAAACGTCACGTGAACCATTTTTCCCTCCTCCACATGGAGTTCTAACTGGCATTTCACACTTAGATGTCCAAAACAGAATTTCTGATACTCCCTCTGCCGAGGATCTCTACTTCCCCATTTGTTTAAGCAAAAAACATATTCTTGTCATTCTGGACCCAGCTCTCTTTCGTTTTTCTCTCTCTCTTTTTAAGCTCTTTATTGGAGTATAATTGCTTTACACTGTTGTGCCAGTTTCTGCTGTACAACAAAGTGAATCAGCTGTATTTATACATATATCCCCATATCCCCCACCTCCGCAACTCCCTCCCATCTTCCCTATCCCAGCTAAGTCATCACCCATCATCGAGTTGATCTCCCTGTGTTATGCAGCACCTTCCCACTAGCTATCTATTTTACATTTGGTAGTATATATATGTCAATGCTACTCTCTCACTTCGTCCCAGCTTACCCTTCGCCCCCATGTCCTCAAGTCCGTGCTCTACATCTGCATTTTTATTCTTGCCCTGCCACTGGGTTCATCAGTACCATTTTTTTTAGATTTCATATATATGTGCTAGCATACGGTATTTGTTTTTCTCTTTCTGGCTTACTTCACTCTGTATGACAGACTCTAGGTCCATCCACCTCACTACAAATGTCCCAATTTCATTCCTTTTTATGGCTGGGTAATATTCTACTGTATATATGTGCCACATCTTCTTTATCCATTCGTCTGTTGATGGGCATTTAGGTTGCTTCCATGTCCTGGCTATTGTAAATAGTGCTGCAATGAACACTGTGGTACATGTTTCTTTTTGGATTATGGTTTTCTCTGGGTATATGCCCAGGAGTGGGATTGCTGAGTCATACGGTAGTCCCATTTTTAGTTTTTTAAGGAACCTCCATACTGTTTTCCATAGTGGCCATACCAATTTACATTCCCACCATTCACACACCCTATATCTGTTCCAAGATCAAACCCTGTTGGCTCTGTGTTTGAGATTAAGCATGTTTTGACCTCTTGTCACCGACCCTCCATCTGCGTCACCATTGTCTCGTGCCTGATTAGTGCAGGAGGCTTCTCACCTGTCTCCCAGATTCCATGCCTCCCTCTTCCCTTCAAACACTGCTCAACACAGCACCAGGGACATCCTGGTAAAAACTGAAGTCAGACCCAGCAATTCCACTCCTACGTGTATACCCAAAAGACCTGAAAACAGGTATTCAAACAAATACTTGCACACAAATGTTAACGGCACCCTTACTCAAACAGCCAAAAGGTGGAAGTACTCCAAACGCCCATGGACAGATGAGTAGATAAACAAAACGTGCCATACTTGTGCAAGGGATGAGAGGGAGGAATATGCTAATGTACCTTGAAAACATTAGGTTGAGTGAAACAAGCCACTCACAAGAGGCTACATGCTGTGTGAGCCACTCATTCATTAATTTTTTTTTGAAGGATCACCAAATATATACATTTATTCATTTGTTCTTTCATCAGCTTGTCTTCCTTTTCTGCATCAAATTTGCATCTATGTATAGGCAGAAAATTTGATATGCAGTGTCCACATATTTCTCTTTTTTCTTTGTTTAAGAACTTTATTGAGATATAATTGACATACAATAAACTGCATATATTTAAAGTGTACAATTTGATTTTTTTTGTTATTAGTAATGTATATATGGCAATTCCAATCTCCCAATTCATCCCACCCAACCTCCGACTCCACCCCCACCCCCACTCCGCTTTTCCCCACTTGGTGTCCATATGTTTGTTGTCTACATCTGTGTCTCTATTTCTGCCTTGCAAACTGGTTGATCTGTACCATTTTTCTAGATTCTGCATATATGTGTTAATATACGATATTTGTTTTTCTCTTTCTTATTTCACTCTGTATGACAGTCTCTAGGTCCATTTGTGTCTCTACAAATGACCCAATTTCTCATTCATTAATTTTTACTGAAGCATAACTGACTGTTATATTAGCTTCAGGTGTTCAACATAGTGATTCCATATTTTTATACATTACAAAATGATCACCATAATAAGTCTAGTTACCATCTGTCACCATACAGAGTTAACACAGTATTACTGACCTTATGCCCTATGCTGTACATTACATCCCCGTGACTTACTTATTTTATAACTGGAAGTTTGTATCTCTTAATCTCCCTCACTTATTTCCCTCATCCCCACCCCCCACCCCACTGGCACCCACCAGTTTGTTCTCTGTATCTATGAGTCTATTTCTGTTTTATTATGGTTGTTCATTTGTTTTGTTTTTTAAATTCTACATATAAGTGAAATCATACAGTATTTGTCTTTCTCTGACATTTCATTTAGCATAATACCCTCTAGTTCCATTTGTGCTATTGTAAATGGCAAGATTTCCTTCTTCTTTATAGCTGGTATTTCATCAATCACATACTATGTATATATATGTATGTGTGTATATATATATGTGTGTATGTGTATACACATACACACACACACACACACATCCCATCTTCTTTACCCATTCACATCTATTGACAACAGACACTTAGGTTGTTTCCATATCTTGGTCATTGTAAATAATGCTATAATAAAAATAGGAGTGCATATATCTTTTCTAATTAGCATTTTTGTTTTCTTCAGAGAAATACCCAGAAGTGGAACTGCTAGATGGTATGGTAGTTCTACTTTTAACCTTTTGAAAAACCTGCTGTTCTGTTTTCCACAGTGGTGACACTGATTTACATTCCCACCAACAGTGCACAAGGGCTCCCTTTTCTCTACATCCTCTCCAATGTTTGTTATTTGTTGTCTTTTTGCTAACAGCCATTCTGACAGGTATGAAGTGATATGTCACTGTAGTTTTGATTTGCATTTCCCTGATGATTAGTGATGTTGAGCATCTTTTCATGTGTCCGTTGGCCATGTGAATGTCTTCTTTGGAAAAATGTCTATTCAAGCCCAATGCCCGTTTTTAATCAGGTTGGTTGTTTTCTTGATGCTGAGCTGTCTGAGTTCTCTGTGTATTTTGGATATTAATCCCTTGTCGGATATAACGTTTGCAACTATCTTTTCCCATTCAGTAGGCTGCCTTTCTGTTTTATTGACAGTTTCCTTCACTGTGCAATAGCTTTTTAGTTTGATAAAAGTCTCATTTGTTTTTTGTCCTAAGATACATTGCTAAGACTCATGTCCAAGAGTATACTACCTATGCTTTCTTCTAAGAGTTTTATAGTTTCAGATCTTACATTTAAGTCTTTAATCCATTTTAAAACAGAATGAGAAAGTAGTCCAGTTTGATTCTTTTGTATGTAACCGTCCAGTTTTCCAAACACCATTTATGGAAGAGACTGTCTTTTCTTCCCCTGTATTTTCTTGCATCCTTCATCACAGATTAGTTGACTATATAAGTGTGGGTTTATTTCTGGGCTCTCTATTCTGTTCCATTGATCTACGTGTCTTTTTTTTTTTTTGTACAGTACCAAGTACCATGCTGCTTTGATTGCTGTGGTTTTGTAGTATAGTTTGAAATCAGGGCACATGATACCTCCACCTGTATTCTTCTTTCTCAAGGCTGTTTTGGCTATTCGGGGTCTTTTGTGTTTCCATACAATTTTTGGATTATTTTTTCTAGTTCTGTGAAAAATGCCTTTGGTATTTTGATAGGGATTGCATTCAATCTGTAGGTTGGCTTGGGTAGTATGGTCATTTCAACAACACTAATTCTTCCAATCCATGAGCAAGGTATATTGGTTTGTGTTGTCTTCAATTTCTGCTATCAATGACTTACAGTTTTCTGAGTACAGGTCTTTTACCTCCCTGGTTAAAATTTCTTCCTAGGTATTTTATTCTTTTTGACGCAGCCATAAACTGAAGTGTTGTCTTAATTTCCCTTTCTGATAGTTCATTGTTAGCGTATAGAACTGCAGACAATTTCTGTATATTAATTTTATATCCCTTAATTTTAAATGTTGCCACTTTACCGAATTCACTGATGAGGTCTAGTAGTTTTTTGGTAGTGTCTTTAGGATTTTCTATATATTATCATATCATCTGCAAACAGTGACAGTTTTACTTCTTCCTTTCCAATTTGGATTCATTTCTTTTTCCTGTCTGACTGCTGTGGCTAGGGCTTCCAGTATTATGTTGAATAAAAGTGGCAAAAGTGGGCCTTGTTCCTGATCTTAGAGGAAATGCTTTCAGCTTTTCACCATTGAATATGATGATAGCTGCAGACTTATCATATACGGCCTTTATTATGTCGAGTTATATTCCCTCTATACCCACTTTCTGGAGAGTTTTTGTCATAAATGGATGTTGAACTTTGTCAAAAGCCTTTTTCTGCATCTACTAACTTGATTGTGATTTTTATTCTTCAGTTTGCTAACATGGTGTATCACATGGATTGATTTTTGAATACTGAACAATCCTTGCATCTCTGGGATAAATCCCACTTGATCATGGTTTATGATCCTTTTAATATATTGTTGGATTTGGTGTGCTAGTATATTGTTGGGGATTTTTGCATCTATCTTCATCAGTGATACTGGCCGGTAGCTTTATTTTTTTGTGATGTCTTTAGTTTTGGTCAGGGTGATGGTGGCCTCATAGAATGAGTTCAGAAGCATTCCTTCCTCTGCAATTTCTGGGACTAGTTTGAGAAGAATAAGTGTTAACTCTTCTCTAAATGTTTGGTAGAATTCACCCATGAAGCTATCTGGTCCTGAACTTTTGTTCACTGGGAGGTTTTTTGTTTTGTTTTGTTTTTTAAACTCTTTATTGGAATATAATAGCTTTACACTGTTATGCCAGTTTTTTCTGTACACCAAAGTGAAACAGCTGTATTTATACATATATCCCCATATGCCCTCCCTCCCACAACTCCCTCCTGCCCTATCCCAGCCCTCTAAGTTATCACTCATCATCGAGCTGATCTCTCGTTTGGAGTTTTTAAAATATTGATTCAGTTTCATTACTGATAATTGGTCTGTTCATATTTTCTATTTCTTCTTGATTCAGTTTTGGGAAATTGTATGTTTCTAGGAGTTCATCCATTTCTTCTAGGTTGTCCAGTTTATTGGCATACAATTGTTCATAGTAATCTCTTCTGATCTTTTATATTTCTGTGGTGTCAGTTGTAACTTCTTTTTTTCATTTCTTCTTCTTCTTCTTCTTTTTTTTTTTTTTGCCATGCTGTGTGGCATGTGGGATCTTAGTTCTCCAACCAGGGACTGAACCCATGCCCCCTGCATTGGAAGCATGGGGTCTTAACCACTGAACTTCCAGGGAAGTCCCCTTTTTTTCATTTCTGATTTTATTTATTTAGGCTCTCTTTTTTTCTTGATAAGTCTAAACGTTTATCAATTTTATCTTTTCAAAGAAGCAGCTCTTAGTTTTGCTGATATTTTCTATTGTTTTTTAGTCTCTTTCATTAATTTCTGCTCTGATCTTTATTTCTTTCCTTCTATTAACTTTGGATTTTCTTTGTTCTTCTTCTAGTTCCTTTAGGTGTAAAAAAGAAAAAAACCTCCTAAATGCAGATTTTCAACTGTGAGATGAGTCAGTGCCCTTACCCTGTGTTGTTCAAGGGTCAACTGCAGTCATACTTTTGGTACACCTGTGGGTAGAGGTGAGCTCTTCCCTAATGCTGTCATCTTGGCTACAATCCCCTGGAGTCTGATCTTTTAAACCCTGTATGATTCCATTTACACAAAACATCCACAGTTGAAAAATTCGTAGAAACAGAAAGCAGATTGGTGGTTGCCAGGGGTGGGAGAGAGGTAAGGGAAAGTGAGTGCTAATGGTTATGGGGTTTTACTTTGGGATGAAAGAAACATTTTGGTACCAGAGAGAAGTGGTGGCTGCACAACATTGTAAATGTACTCAAAGTCAATGAAATGCTCGCTCTGAAAAAGTTCATTTTACGTGAATTTCATGTCAATAAATTATTTTAGAAAAAAAATTAAAAAGTAAATCAGATCATGTCACCCTTGGATTCAAAACTATCCACCAGTTTTCCAATGGTCTCAGAGAAAAAGTGAGAGTCCTGAGTGGTCCCTGTATGATCTGGCCCCTTGACTCCCTCTATTCTCAGCTCTGATGCCTCCCTCCCCCAATCTCGCCCGCACTTGTAGCTCCCTGCACCTGAATGTCCCTCCTCAGCCCCACACAAGGCTCCCAGCTTCCTTAAGGACTTTGCTCAAAAACTGCCTTCTCAGTGAGACTTCTATGACCTTTCATTTTAATTGTAAAAAACACACAAAATTTACCATTGTAACCATTTTTCAGTGTGCATTTCAGTAGTATTAAATATACTTACACTGCTGTGAAAGAAATCTCTAGAAATTTTTCATCTTCCCAAACTGAACTCTGTCCCCATTAAACAACTCCCCATTTCCCCATCTCCAGCCCCTGGTAACCACCATTCTACTTTTTGTCTCTATGAATTTAATTACTTTAGGAAACTCACATAAGTGGAATCGTATAGTATTCATTCTTTTGTGATTGGTTTATTTCACTTAGCACAATGTTTTCAAGCTTCATCCATGTTGTAGCATGTGACATGGCTTCCTTCCTTTTTAAGGCTAATATTCCACAGTACATATATACATTTTCCTCATCCATTCATCTGTCGATGGACACGTGAGTTGCTTCCACCTCTTGGCTACCGTGAATGATGCTGCTATGAATGTGAATGCGCAAGTATCTCTTGGAGACCTGCGTTCAATTCTTTTGGATGTAAATCCGAAAGTGGAATTGCTGGATCATATGGTAATTCTATTTTTAATTTTTGAGGAATGTCCATACTGTTTTCTATAGTGGCTGCACCATTTTACAGTCCTGATATTTGTAGATACCATTTTATATTTCTAAATGTAACCCTTTCTAAAATGATAAATCTTTCTAAAAAACGCAAACCCTGCTTCCCTACCATCTCAGTCTTCAGTAGCCCCTTTGACTATCTCACATGCTGCTGTATTTTACTGATTTACCCTGTTTGTTGCCCACAGGGCAGGACTTTCCATTTGTTTCTTTGCTGTTGCATCTGCAATGCCTAGCAGCTATTACATGCATATGGAAAGAGAGAATGCAAATGCAGTGAAGAACTAACAACTGCGGAGTGCAGGTGAAGGGGATACAAGTATCCGTTGTACTATTCTAACAACTTCTCCGTAGATTTGAAGTGCTTCAAGATTAAAAGTTGAGGGAGGAGGACACACCAAGCTAGCCTCCCATAGCCATTCCCCCTGACTTGGGCCAATGCTGTGAAGGTCTTAGAAAGCTAAATAATGGCAGTGACCGGCAACCTCTTGCAGAACATCTCCTCCGGGGGCACTGCATGGGCTATAGCACAGGAGGCTGCCAAGGGGCAAATCTCACTTCTCTCAGGACCCATGTTTTGGAGTGAGATCAGGGGCTGTGGTGGTAAGATGTTTTGATGCATTGAATAGTTGGGAAACAAAGTTGCACTCGAGCATTGATCCAGTGTCTCCCAACCCCACTGCATTCTTAGACATTTGTCACCATAAACCTGAAAGACTTCCTCACTGGAGATATGGTGCTGGGCACACTAGCATTGGGTGAACAGAAGGGCCAAAAGCATGCTTGTCTGTTCTTAATGTCACAAATGGAGAAAAACCACAAGCGTCCAAAAACTTAGGGACCCACGAAACATCCTGAGCCACCTGTGGCCCTGAAAATGGGAATGGGTCGTCACCAGATGGCACATGAAGGAGTAAAAATCCACCCTTTTCAGTTGTCTTTTCCTTCTAATTTAAAGTAGACAGACATTTCCATGGTGCCTGCTGTTAACAGATCTGAGGCCATTCACTTCAATTCCCTCATGAAGGGCACACAGCCCCTCCTTCCAGGGGAGCGCCTGGTGCTGTGAGGCAAAACATCAGGGGCTCCATCAAATCCTTTGCCCTTTTCTACTTACCTTCAGAGGTGGGGGCTGAAGTTTCTCAGGGCTGTAAGGATCTGCCTGGCCAGCAAACGTGTGTCCGTGGATGGAGTCGACACCAACGCAGCAGGGCTCTGGATGCGGGGGGCTGGTCTGGGCGCAGCTGCTACAGCCACTGTCCACCGAGTCAGCCTGCCAACTCCTGAGGGCGGACATGGCAAAAGCCCCCAAATTGCTCATCAGAGGACTGACTTCACTGCTGCACTCAGAGCACAGTAGCAGAGACACCCAATATCTGCTTCCAGTGATTGAAGATGGCTGCTTTCTCATAAAATGAAAGGCACTTATGTTTCCTAGGGAAGACAGTGCCTTTCATGAACAGGGTCTGTCTGTCTGTCTGTCTCGCCCAATTGCAGTCACTGAAGATGCCAGGATCCCGGAACCCCCTCCCAGCCCTCCCAGCTTCCTGCCCATCCCTGAACACACACCGTTCCCCTCTGCCATGCACTTTCCCTCCGGAAAATAAATTCCTCTCGAAAAAAAATCCATAGAGAGCTATTAGGAAGAAGTAGCAAGCTTTGGAAACATGATGCTCCTTGTGGAAAATCGTGGAAGTAAAGCAACAAGAAAGTGCCTCCAGAAAGGATCTGCTGGAAAGCGACTCACTCAGGGTGCCTGCCTATCTCAGCTATTCCTCTACTGCAGACACGTCTGCCCTGAGTCAAGGGTTCGCCCACAGGCTGCTCCGGCTAAGACATAAAGGGGCATTGCATGATTCCATTTCTATGAAATACCCAGAACAGGGAAATCCCTGGAGACGGCACGGAGATGGGCGGTTGCCAGGGCCTGGGAGGACTAGGCAGACTTCTGATGGGTATGGGGTTTCCTTTCAGCATGACGAAAACGCCCTAAACCTGAGTGTGATGTTGGGGGCACAACTCTGTGCCTGCACTGAAAACCACTGAACTGTCCACTTAAAGGGGTGAAGTGTATGGTAGGGAGATTATATCCCAACAAAGCAGTGAATAAAGAAAAAAACAAAACTTAGAGGGCCCTATTGTATTCAGTCTGGGCAGAGGGAGTCCCTCAGCAGTCCCCCTCTCTTTAAGAGAAATTCAGGAACAGAAGGAAAGGTGAAAAGCCTATGCATAGAGCTGGGGTCAATGTACTGCCCTTATGCAGATGGGCATACAATCCCCGTGAGAATCCTGACTTCTGGGCAAAGGTACCGAAGGGTCGCCCCGCACATTCTACAGAGGCTAACACCTCGGCTGCCGGTCCCCAGGAGGCCGTGCTGCATCTCCCCCGAGGGGCTGCCGCCGCGCTCACCTCTCGGACACAGCCTCGGCCTGCTCCTCCTTGCGCTCCATCTCCAGGATCTCCTCCTCTGTGTACTCCAGCTTCACCCGCTCCTCGGCCAGCTCTCTCTCCACTGCCTGCAGCTGCGCTGTGGTTCTCGCCAGCAGCACCGTCACTGCGTCCTGCGGGACAAAAGGGACGTTCCTGAGAAGCAGCCGAGGCCAGCAGCGTGCGGGCAGCAAAGCGGAAAGCAGGCGGTGAATGGCCCGCGGGGAGCATCCCTGCTGCCAGGCTGGCGGCTGTCCCCGGCTGCTCTCCAGAGGGAAGCGGCTCACCCCCAGCTGACAGCAAGACAGTAAGTTGGTCTTTCCATGTAGCTCTGAGGACTCAAGTTTTAAAGCAACCAACGCATCACTCATGATCATGAACATTAAAGAACATTATCATGAACAGCCACACACATCACTACAGTCTGTGTTTTATCACTTCCCTCGAAACCCTGCTTCCTCATCGCCACTGTATTCTAAGATTAAGTCTACACAGATGTTTCTTAGAAACAATGTCCCCAGGAAAAGCCTGTCTCAAAGCCAGGCCACCTACTGTCTTCCTGGAGGCGGCAGGCGCGGGGTCCCGGGAGTCGCCATCTCCAGGCCGCTCGTCCATCCGCCGGGGCGGCTCCGGGCCAGTGAACACCTGGACCGAGTACCAGTGCAGCTGCATCTCGCTCGAACCATCGTAATCGGCCAAGTTAATCTGAGCAATGCCCTGTGCGGTATTAAAAAAAAAAAAACAACAAAAAAAGGCAGAACAGGCCCTGAATGACTGAACCTTAACAACCGAAGGGCATCAAGGTCACCCTTTAATCTTAACCACTGCTATTCAAAGGAGTGCAATAAAATGAAAGTCATCGCAAAGGATCCTAATGGGGGTGGCTCCTCACTTGCTTGTTCAGCCCAATCAGAAAGTGCCAGCAGGGGAACAGGGGCAGAGAATGGACAACGTGGAGCAGCGGGTCAGGCTCAGGGTCTGCCACTCGAAGAGCCACTGATTCTCGCAGGAATGTTTGAAAAGAGACAGGACCAGTGAAACTCTCCAATCTCTAATTCTGCCGCTGAAGTGGGGGGGTGGGGGGGGTGGGCAAGGGGGAAAATTCCAACTTTGGGAAGAAAACACCTCGCTTCCAAGCCCCGGCCCTGCACTGGCTGGCCGGAGTGAAGACGGATTGCTGACCTGCCAGGTTGTAGGGTTGCCAGATAAAATAGAGGGCATCTGGGTGAATTGCAGTTCAAATAAACAGATTTTTTAAAAATATAAGTATGTCCCAAATATTACATGGGACATACTTACACTAAAAGGCATCCATAGCTTATTTGAGATTCAAATTTAACTGACCATCCTATATTTCCATCTGCCAAATTTCTCAACCCTACTTACTAGTTCCCAGGACTGAAGAGGGGGATAAATGCAGAAGCCGGTGCAGAAGAGTTTTGCTGAGATCAAATATTTAAATTACAGAACACTTGACAAGATAAGGGGTTTTATCATCCCTTTCTGTCCTCCCAGCTACAGAGATCACTTGCCATCAGGACAATTTCTACGTGCCCCACCACAGGACACAGGGGAGGGAGGGGGAGGGGATGGGGAGGGCGCCGTACCAGCAGTTCTTCCTGCAGCTGCGGATTCACTGAGCAAACGTATAACTGAAGGGACTTCAACGTCACCATGCTTGAATGCACAGGGATTCTGAAAACTTCATTAAATATCAGGGGGGCTTGCAATTCCAGAGCCTTAGAGCAGTAAGTGTTTGGCGTGCCGGAGTCAAGTGGGGGCAAATAGACGCGGATGTGTCTGGAACCAAGAGAGGAAGGAAAAAGCAGACAGAGGCAGCGCTTACTGACACATCTGCACGTGACACGCATGGACCACATACGCATGCAGATACGCTGCCCTGTTCCACTGCCCATGTGCAGAATTTTAACATCTGGAAAAGATCCTTTTCTCAACTAAGAGTAACCCAAAGAACTCACGTGCCCCTGGAGATTAGGGGAAAAAACCCATTCACAAAGAGAAGACTTCCAAGTCAGTGGTTAGGACTTGAGAGGGACTCAAACAGAGGTTCTGCTTTTACCATCTTTGTGGGAAAACACCTGCACTGATCTCTCCACGGCCCCCTGGCTCCCTCTCCAAGCTCTGCCTGCCTCGCCTCTCAGACTGCTCACCCACCTGGGCACCCGCCGGGCTGGGCTCCCGGCTCTGTCCGCCCCCAGCATGAAAGCCAGCACCCAGGAGGAGCTCCAGCATTGATGGAGCAAAGTACACCACCAGGGCAAGCAGAATCCCAGAGTGAACCCTCAGCCGCTGAAAACCAGGCAGCTTCCAAGGCCTTTGGGAGGCCAGTTTACAGACAACTCACGGAAGGGGAGGGCAACGTTGGGCCTGAACACCCTTCACAGGTGGGTTCACCCGCCAGGGTAAGCGGGACCGCATCCCACCATCGGGCACCCACGTCCCTGCTGGGGACAACACGGACTTCCTCCTCCCTGCTCAGATAAGGACGCCTGATCCCAGCCTGAGGCCTGTTCAGGCACCTCATGGGGTCACAAGAGCTGAGTGTGGCTGTGTCACCACCCAGCCTTGTGACCAGGATGGACATTTTAAGTCCAAACGCTGCCGATAATGGGCACCCGGCACTTGGTCCACACGGCCGCTGCACATAATCGGCCTGGTTCTATGAACTCCACCCACCTCAAATAATAAACCAGCCCCTTCTTAAAACTTACAATCCTTTATATTTCACACAGACATTCCCTGGTGTTTTACTCTAAATTCGGGTTCCAAAATAGTCTTTTCCCTCCCCAAACTGCCAAGCGCAACAGGCCTGCCCGTGGCGCCGTGTGCAGGAGGGCCCTGGGGAGGCCAGCACTGGCCGGACACAGCCCCCGCTGGCGCGGGAGCTTACATTTTGCACTCTTCCTTCACCACCAGCCCGGCAAAGTTCTTCAGTTGGAGCACGTTCACGAGGAGACACTCACTGGCACTGTCGTGCCTAGAAAATAAAACACAAGTTCACAGATTGCAAATTCCCCACGGTGGAGAAATCCTTCTGCTTGGACTATTGCAGCGGTCCTCACCCCACCCCCAGGGGACCTATGCAACGTCTGGAAATGTTTCTTACTGTCACACTGAGTGTAGGGGGCTCGTGGATCTAGTGGGTGGAGGCCAGGGCTGCTGCTCAACACCCCAGAGCGCACAGGACGCCCCCAACCAAGAATGACCCAGCCCGAATGTCATGAGCGCCAACCCTGAGAAACACCCCACTAGGACGACAAGAGGGAGCAAAAGAAAGCTGCTGGGATGTGAATATCCTGCCTTGCGCGTCTGAACACTGCTGGTTACTGCCGTTATAGGAACTGTAGCTAGAAACCAGAATGCTTAGTGTTACAGAGCGCCTGGCTACCTGCCGTGGGAGGAGGGAAAGGGCTGTGCTATTCGCACTGTGGGAACACAGGCAGCTCCGTCCATAACTTCCCCGAGGGCCTGACTGGGCCCAGGGCTTTTGGTGCCCCTGAGTCTCCTCCCAGGAGCCTCCGCTCCACGGGGTGACAGTCCCCAGCTGTGCCTCGGTGTTGGAGGATGGCAATGGAGCCGCTCTTGCCCATCTCTCCTTCCCGCCGCCTCTGTTGCTGAGACAGCAGAGGTTGGGCCCGGGGGTACCCAGGCCGGGGAGCAGCACCCAGACCACGCAGGTCCCTCCATCCCTCCTGTCCTGTGTGTGGAGGTGTGAGTCGCCGGGCAGGCCCCAATCTACCCATTGTCTTTACGAGCAACCAGGAAGGCGTCTTCTGTACTCACAAAAATCCAACGTGGATCCGGGGCCCCTCGTTACCGCAAGCGTCTCCAAGCGCAGGCTCGTCAGCATCCTCACTCCTGAGCACAATCGGAAAGGCACTGCGTTATTCCAAGGGGACCTGGGTACCGTGGGCTCAGCAGCAGCTCTCTCACACTAGGGGTGCTTCTCACTGAGAAGGGCTTTAGTAAGTTGCAACATAAATAAATGCTTTAAGTGACTGAAAGGGCACGGCAGGTCCCCAGGGTCCATGACGTCATCTCCCAGGGTACCTGCCAACAAAGTGGTGTTTTTGCGAAAATAACTGCATACCTCTCGAAACCACATGTGATATTCAGGACAAAGTTCAAAAACATATACTTTTAAAAGGTTTGCAGGGGGAGTTCCCTGGCGATCCAATGGATAAGACCCCGTGCTTCTACCGCAGGAGCACGAGTTTGATCCCTGGTAGGGAAACTAAGATCCCGCATGCTGCATAGCACAGACAAAAAAAAAAAAGTTTGTAGTAAGTGAAATATGTACAGACACCTCAGGTGAAAAAATGACATCAAAGGTTTCAAACAAAATAAAGCCCAAAATCCCACAAGGTGAGGGAGGGTTGGGGGGAGTCAAGAGAGGGAGGGAATACGGGAATATGTGTATAAAAACAGATGATTGAACTTGGTGTACCCCCAAAAAAATAATAAATAAATAAATAAAATTTTAAAAAAAATCCCACAAGGGGTTTTGTCCTTGCAAAGTGATTCCTCCAGCTAAGAAAGTGGACAGGGGGAGCATCCATTTCTAGTGAACGTCCCTTCTAGAAAAGCAGGTCTCTCTCGCACACTGGTCCTCCTTTTCCGGCTCTACTGGGCTCATGCCTTCCACCCCCCAGGGCCAGACACAGAGCAGTCGTCTTAGGAGCCCGAAGCCATGCCAGTCCCCAGACGCCACCCGGGAGCAGAGGGGGTCCGTGGGCATGCTAAGGGCCCCTCCTGCAAGGAGAGAAGCCAGAAGAGCTGCACCCCGGAGACACACAGAGTGTCAAGCCAGACAGGTCTCGGCAGGGGTACCTTTTGGGAAGTCAGCCTGGGGGAGGGGAGAAGGGCAGCTTCTAACCTTTTGGTGGGAGGTTCAAATACGCCACTGTCGCTGGCCAGCGAGTAATCGGACAGGCAGGCAGACACGTGGCGCGCTCTCCGCTCCAGCCTCTGGGCACTGTCTTCTCGAAGGGTCACTGCTGCAAGCAAGAGACATGGCCAGGCTCAGGAGGAGACAGTGCAGGAGGCTGGGGCTGAGCAGAGACAAAGGCACGAAGTGGCAGAGACAGGCCAGCACGTGCGCAGATGTGTGTTTACAAGCGCTCGGCTCAAGTCTTTTCTTATACGGAAAAATGGAAGAAACAGGCTTCCGGCTACTTCTTTAAAAGCTCTTTTAATGATCATAAATCGCCTTTCATCTCCTTAATGAGTGCACAGGACAGAAGGCCCTTGGTGGGGCACTTTGAGAGAGTGTCACATGGGAAGACCAGGAGAGAGATGTCGTCCGGACTGGACAGCAGCTCTCTTGCTGAGATGTGGGAGGGGGTGTTTCCTCGTTGATGCGGCTTGGTATTCTCCATACTTAATACAAGAAACATAGGCTACACTGCTTTATAATCAGAAAACAGAATTTGAAAAAATCATCAGATAACTCCTAAGAAAATGGAGTGACTTTCAAATCAAAGGACACAGATGCACCCAGACTCGGCCTTTGGCAAGTCTCAGTCTCTATGACCCCTGTCTCCCTAACTGCAGCGTCCTCCTCAGCAGCCCTGGGGCCAGACTGGCTTCCAGAACTGTCTCCTGCGATTAGAAAGAACCATCACTGGGCAGCTTCTTTTTGTCTGTTATCTATTTTAACCAAGAGCCAAAGACAACCACTGACATTTTCCCTATTACCATTTCATCAACTCTTTCTAATTCTTCCCTCACAGCAACAAGTTCCTTTTAACAAAACCAATACAAACAAAACCAGCAAACAGGCATGCTGTCTCCCTCTGTGAAATGTAAAGATGGACACAGGAGCCTCCACGCTTCTGAGAGAGATACACACGGTTAGAACATGGGCTTAAACCATGAAGCCCCAAACCGCGCCTCATTCCGGCATCACCAATGCCTCTTGTTAATAATGCAGGTCCCTCTTGTCTTTCTACTTATCTTCGGTCATCTAAGCTTTAGAAATTGAAAATCTAGACATTTGCACACCCCTATGTTGAGGGAAATGGCAAGTCCACCAGTGACCATCTCTCTTTTCAACCAAATTATATTCACAGAACCATTAAACCCAAACACATTCAATGGGGTACAAGACAGACAGGGTTGTGGCCTTTGGTACAAAACAGATATCGGCTGTGGCCGATGTTAACTGCAGACAAAAGCCGACCTTTCAAAGGTCTGCAGCACCCAGCCTCGGGGCCACAGGCTCCGCCTCGGTCAGGGGCAGAAGCTGGCTCTCTCCTGGGTTGCCCAGAGGCATCGACTCTCAGATCGCAGATCGCGACTCCCAAGTCCAGCTCTGCTCGTCATCCCTGTCCCATGGAAGGACCCAAGGCTCCCAGCTCTGAACAGAAAACACAACTGCTCACTACTTCCATTCCCAGCCCTGCCACTCAGCCTTACACAGCTTTAAGGAAGTAACACCACGCATGATCCAGTTAACCTCCAGGCAACCCGACTCTGACAAAATTTCTCTCTCATTGCAATGAAGGTGGATAAAGAGAGAAAGGAAATGAGGGAATCAATCCTCAGTGATCCAGGGCTTGGCGCTTTCTTGGAGCAACTGGATGCAGGAGCTGACAGAAGGAGGTACAGTCAGCAGTTGCCCTGGGTGAGAAAAAAAGCACACGGCAGACCCCACACTACACACTCCAACCGTCTGCTCTTGGGCTTCAAGGCAAAAGTGGTGGACAGTGGGGAGCAAAGCCAGTGAAGTAAGGAATAAACGTCTTCCACACATTCAATTTATAAACCTCTGACCTTTCCATCACTGAACACAGACAGACACTGAGACCTAAGGACAACAACACTGCTTGACGAAAAGGAAGAAAGTATAACGAAAATCACATCGTGGGCAAAGCTGCCAGTTGGCATACTAAAATAATGAAAGCATTAAAGTCTGGGAAAAAATGCAAGGAGGAAAAAATATTTCAAGCTTTTGGAAAAGTCCTTACACAACTTTCATCGCCAGGATGAATACCGTTGAAATGACAATAACAATAATAAGAGTAACTGCTGAGCTACAAAAAGCACAGCTATGAGCTATGTCCTTCTTGACCACACCCCGATCATCCTAAATACGTTGATTCACTGCACAAAGATGTGGCACAGCCTGACCAGCAAGGCAAAGGGGAAGTCCAAGGTCACTTACAGTGAACGTTTCTGTCACGCCGCATGAGAAAAGAGATAAAAAAAAAAAAAAAAAAAAAGCACAAAGTGAAAAAACTGCAGAATTAAGCCAACAATTTTAAACAGGGTAGGAATGTAATAAAAACATTAATAAACAGATGAACAAAGTCAAAATATTTATGGACTTATATTAGCAAATACCAGTGGGAAATAGGAACGGATTTCAAAATCATGACACATTTGACTTTTAAAATCTGGGGAAGATAAAACTTAGTAAACATGTGAAAACTGTTAAAGATGACAGTCTACTTCCCCACTCTCCTGCCCCACATTCTGTCCCCTTAGATTGATTTAAAACACAACGGGCAATTCTGAATTTTACATTACTAAAATCTTTTCTTGCTAAAGCTTGCTTGAGTCAAACTTACACTGTACTGTTCTTAGTCAGACTGGAGAGTGGAGGGGACCACATGAACTCGGGTGTCAGAAATGAGGGGTGGGGTTAATATAACAAGTACTGAGATCCTCACCAACTTTATGAAGCTGCAATGATTCTAGGCTTAGGCATTCCCACAAGCATCAAGGGAGGCAAGGAGTCACTCTGTGTCCATGCCTGAAGCTGCTTACCCAACCCAGCCCTGAGAGAGCACCCACCAGGGCCCATTCACTGTGTCAAGTAGTTTGTAAGAGCCCATTTCTACTCAGAGTGTCATCTATGAATGCTCCACCAGGTGGCAGTATCTGACCATAAGCACAGACCTCCCAGCCTAGGAAGCTTGAAGCTTTATAACCACCACAAAGTGGGAAAGAAAAATAAAGAAATCAGGATCAGAAATTAAGTCAGCTCTTCTCCCCACCCAGTCTTTCCCCTGGACCAAAAGCGATGTTGGACCTTGTGTGGATTTTCTACATAACTGATAATCTTGTAAGTCAACCTTTAAAGAAAAGTTGGTACTGGAGGGGGGAGAGGGAAGAGGCACTGAGAAAAGGAAGCTTGAGCAACAGCAGATGCACAATTTAGTCCTTATTTTGTATTTTCTTTTTGAATGACAGGAATAAACAGGGAGCACTGAATCTGTGATTACAACAAAGAACGAAGTGAATAAAGCACACGTGAATTACAGAAATGACGTATCTGGGGATATGAAAGGTCTGTTTGCAAACACAGAAGGGGAGACACCAAAATAATAGAGATGCCAAAAAGGCCTGGGGCTGCCTCAGAACGTACTGAATCTCTGGTTAAACACATAAATGCTATGAGAGACTATTATCTTACACATATATAATAACTCGCATGGTTATACATAAAAAAACTGACGGGTAACAGAGTGGTGTTGAATGGAAGAGCCCATAAAGATCACCTCATTCAAGGGCATGGAAGCTGAGACTCGGCCCCATCCAAGGATGCGCTCAAGATCGCACAGCTAGGGAGTCAATGGGGCAGGGAACAGAATCTGGATATAAGCAACTAGATTCGAAGCCATTTCTGCTACACCACCCTGGTTTTGTATTCACGTTTTATATCTACCCTTTGCTGCTAAACTACTTAACAGTACGTGACCAGAGTTTCTTAGCCTTTGCCCTCTTGACATCTTGGCTGGATCAGTTCTTTGTGGTGGGGACCATGCTATGCACTGGAGGATGCTGAGCAGTGCCCCTGGTCTCCACCCACCAGATGCCAGTAGCACCTCCCCACCAGCCCCTCAGTGTGACAACCGAAAATGTCTGCCAAGTATCTCCAGGGGGCAAAAACACCCCTGGCTGAGATCCACTATGCTATACAAATTTTCTAGTGTTCGCCTACATGGAACGTCTAAAAACAGTTCTGCTGTGCAAATGAAAATAAAATGGGGTGAACTTCAGGAATGAGAAGCCTGTTTTGATCTTCTCTAAAAATGAAGAAAGTTAAAGTCGCTAGAGGTTGGCTCACAAAAGCACATGAGGTCAAGATAAGCAGGGTTGAAGCCCACACTCTGCTCTGTGCACCAGCCACTGGCCAGAACACTCTCTAGAACAGCAGTTTGGTTTTCCACGTGGGCTACAAGCTGACAGACCCTGGCACCAAGCAGAAGCTGAATTAACATCGACTGGAAGGATGGAATTCTCATGGCTACATGTTTCTCAATTTGATGAGCAGCAGAGAAACGGATTTGGTAGAAAGGACTGATGCTCACAGGCCTGTCTTTTCAACCAACGCCAATTATTTTCACTTCCCCTGTGACAGAATTAAGTCCTTGAAAAGTACAAGGACAAAGGATGAAGAGATGAAGTCACAGGGCCAAAGGAAGTAGAGATTTCTGCGGAGCCATAGCCAGACAGCAGTTCCCGGGCTGTCTGAGACGGGCACACACAACATTCCATCTGGGCACACGCCCCGGAGAGTTCATTCTTTATCAGCGTCTGAATGTGGAGGAGTATGTGGTTCTTAT